>NW_027590133.1:977280-1303040 GCF_964213995.1 Mustelus asterias
CAATGCGGAGTGCCCCCTGTCAATGAGGAGTGCCCGCTATCAACAATGAATGCCCTGTTTCAATGAGTAGTGCCCCGTAAATGAGAAGTGCCCCCCGTCAATGAGGAGTAACCCTGGAAATGAGGCGTGACCCTGCAAATGAGGAGTGCCCCCTGCCAATGATGAGTGTCCCCTGTCAATGACGTGTGTCCCCTGTCAATGAGGAGCTCCCTCCTGTCGATAAAGTGTACGCCCTATCAATGAGGAGTGCCCCCCGTCAATGAGGAGTGCCCCCACCCGTCAATGAGTAGTGCCCCCTGTCAATGAGTAGTGTCCCCTTTTATGAAGAGTACCAACTGTCAATGAGAAGTGCCCCTTGTCAATGAGTTTGCCCTGTCCATGAGGAGTGACTGCTGTCAAGAAGGAGATCCCCCTGTTAATGAGGGGTGCTTCCTGTCAATGCGGAGTATCCCCTGTCAAGGAGGAGTGCCTGATGTCAATGAGGAGTGCCCCCTGTCAATGAGGAGTGTCCCCTGTCAATGAGGAGTGCCCCCTTTCAATGAGGAGTGCCCGCTGTCAACTCGGAGTGCCCTCTGTCACTGAGGAGTGCCCCCTGTCAATGAGGAGTGCCCCCTGTCAATGAGGAGAGCCCCCTTGTCAATGAGGAGTAACCCTGTAAATGAGGAGTGCCCAACTGTCAATGAGGAGTGACCGCTGTAAATTAGGAGACCCCCCATCATTGAGCAGTGCCACCCCCCGTCAATGACGAATGACCCCTGTCAATGAGGAGTGTCCCCTGTCAATGAGGAGCTACCCCCGACTATAAAGTGGATCCCCTTTCAATGAGGAGTGCCCACGCCAATGAGGAGAACCCCCTGTCAATGAAGAGTGCCACCTGTCAATGAGGATTCCCCCCTGTCAATGAGGAGTACCCCCCGTCAATGAGGAGTGCCCACGCCAATGCGGAGTGCCCACTGTCAATAAGCGGTGCACCTGTCAATGTGGAGGACCAACAGTCAATGAGGAGTGCCCCATGTCATTGAGGAGCTTCCCCCGTCTACAAAGTGGACCCTCTGTCAATGAGGAGTGCCCACGCCAATGAGGAGTACCCCCTGTCAATGAGGAGTGCCCCCTGTCAATTAGGAGATCCCCATGTCAATGAGGAGTGCCCCCTGACAATGAGGAGTACCCCCTGTCAATGAGGAATGCCCCTGTCAATGAGAAGTGCCCCGGGTCAATAACGAGTGCAGCCCCCCCCCCCCCCCCCGTCAATGAGGAGTGCCCCCTGTTAATGAGAAGTGCCCTCAGTCAATGAGGAGTAAACCCCTGTCAATGAGGTGTGCCCCCCCCCCCGTCTCTGAAGAGTGCTCCCTGTCAATGAGGAGTGCCCCCGTCAATAAGGAGTGCTCCCCCCGTCAATGAGGAGTGCCCCCTGTCAAAAAGGAGTGTCCCCACCCGTCAATGAGTAGTGCCCCCTATCAATGAGTAGTGTCCCCTTTTATGAAGAGTACCCACTGTCAATGAGAAGTGCCCCTTGTCAATGAGTTTGCCCTGTCCATGAGGAGTGACTGCTGTCATGAAGGACTGCCTCCTGTCAATGAGGAGTGCCCCCTGTCAATGGTTATTGCCCCCTGTCAATGCGGAGTGCCCCCTGTCAATGAGGAGTGCCCGCTATCAACAATGAGTGCCCTCTTTCAATGAGTGTGCCCCGTAAATGAGAAGTGCCCCCCGTCAATGAGGAGTAAACCTGGAAATGAGGCGTGGCCCTGTAAATGAGGAGTGCCCCCTGTCAATGATGAGTGTCCCCACCCGTCAATACGTAGTGCCCCCTGTCAATGAGTAGTATCCCCTTTTATGAAGAGTACCCACTGTCAATGAGATGTGCCCCTTGACAATGGGTTTGCCCTGTGCATGAGGAGTGACTGGTGTCATGAAGGAGTGCCTCCTGTCAATGAGGAGTGCCCCCTGTCAATGAGGAGTGCCCGCTGTCAACTCGGAGTGCCCTCTCTCACTGAGGTTTGCCCCCTGTCAATGAGGAGTGCCCCCTGGCAATGAGGAGAGCCCCCTTTTCAAGGAGGAGTGACCGCTGTAAATTAGGAGTTCCCCCCCATCATTGAGCAGTGCCCCCCCGTCAATGACGAATGACCCGTGTCAATGAGGAGTGCCCCCTGTCAATGAGGAGTGCCCCCTGTCAATAGGCAGTGCCCCTGTCAATGTGGAGTACCCCCTGTCAATGAGGAGTGCCCCCTGTCAATGAGGAGTGCCCCGTGTCAATGACGAGTGCCCCCTGTCAATGAGGAGACCCCCCATCAATGAAGAGTGCCCCCTGTCAATGAGGAGTACCCTCTGTCAATGAGGAGTGCCCCCTGTCAATGAGGAGTGCCCCCTGTCAATGAGGAGTACCCCCCGTCAATGAGGAGTGCCCACGCCAATGCGGTGTGCCCCCAATCAATAAGCGGTCCACCTGTCAATGTGGAGGACCAAGAGTCAATGAGGAGTGCCCCATGTCAATGAGGAGCTTCCCCTGTCTATAAAGTGGACCCTCTGTCAATGAGGAGTGCCCACGCCAATGAGGAGTTCCCCCTGTCAATGAGGAGTGCCCCCTGTCAATGAGGAGACCCCCATGTCAATGAGGACTGCCCCCTGTCAATGAGGAGTACCCACTGTCAATGAGGAATGCCCCTGTCAATGAGAAGTGCCCCGGTTCAATAAGGAGTGCACCCCCCCCCCACACCCCGTCAATGAGGAGTGCCCCCTGTTAATGAGAAGTGCCCGCTGTCAATCAGGAGTAAACCCCTGTCAATGAGGTGTGCCCCGCCGTCTCTGAAGAGTGCTCCCTGTCAATGAGGAGTGACCCCGTCAATAAGGAGTGACCCGCCTTCAATGAGGAGTGCCCCCTGTCAATAAGGAGTGACCCGCCTTCAATGAGGAGTGCCCCCTGTCAATAAGGAGTGCCCCCCGTCAATGAGGAGTGCCCCCCCCCCCCGTCAATGAGGTGTGCCCCCTGTCAATAAGCAGTGGCCTTCTCAATGTGGAGTAACCCCCGTCAATGAGGAGTGCCCCCTGTCAAGGAGGAGTGCTCCCTGTCAATGAGGAGTGCCCCGTGTCAATGGGAATTGCCCCCTGTCAATGCGGAGTGCCCCCTGTCAATGAGGAGTGCCCGCTATCAACAATGAGTGCCCTGTTTCAATGAGTAGTGCCCCGTAAATGAGAAGTGCCCCCCGTCAATGAGGAGTAACCCTGGAAATGAGGCGTGACCCTGCAAATGAGGAGTGCCCCCTGCCAATGATGAGTGTCCCCTGTCAATGACGTGTGTCCCCTGTCAATGAGGAGCTCCCTCCCGTCGATAAAGTGTACCCCTATCAATGAGGAGTGCCCCCGGTCAATGAGGAGTGCCCCCACCCGTCAATGAGTAGTGCCCCCTGTCAATGAGTAGTGTCCTCTTTTATGAAGAGTACCAACTGTCAATGAGAAGTGCCCCTTGTCAATGAGTTTGCCCTGTCCATGTGGAGTGACTGCTGTCAAGAAGGAGATCCCCCTGTTAATGAGGTGTGCATCCTGTCAATGAGGAGTATCCCCTGTCAAGGAGGAGTGCCTGATGTCAATGAGGAGTGCCCCCTGTCAAAGAGGAGTGTCCCCTGTCAATGAGGAGTGCCCCCTTTCAATGAGGAGTGCCCGCTGTCAACTCGGAGTGCCCTCTGTCACTGAGGAGTGCCCCCTGTCAATGAGGAGTGCCCCCTGTCAATGAGGAGAGCCCCCTTGTCAATGAGGAGTAACCCTGTAATTGAGGAGTGCCCCACTGTCAATGAGGAGTGACCGCTCTCAATTAGGAGACCCCCCATCATTGAGCAGTGCCCCCCCGTCAATGACGAATGACCCCTGTCAATGAGGAGTGCCCCTGTCAATGAGGAGCTACCCCCGCCTATAAAGTGGATCCCCTTTCAATGAGGAGTGCCCACGCCAATGAGGAGAACCCCCTGACAACGAGGAGTGCCCCCTGTCAATGAGGAGTGCCCCCTGTCAATGAGGCGTACCCCCCGTCAATGAGGAGTGCCCACGCCAATGCGGAGTGCCCCCTGTCAATAAGCGGTGCACCTGTCAATGTGGAGGACCAACAGTCAATGAGGAGTGCCCCATGTCAATGAGGAGCTTCCCCCGTCTATAAAGTGGACCCTCTGTCAATGAGGAGTGCCCACGCCAATGAGGAGTACCCCCTGTCAATGAGGAGTGCCCCCTGTCAATGAGGAGACCCCCATGTCAATGAGGACTGCCCCCTGTCAATGAGGAGTACCCCCTGTCAATGAGGAATGCCCCTGTCAATGAGAAGTGCCCCGGTTCAATAAGGAGTGCACCCCCCCCCCCCACACCCCGTCACTGAGGAGTGCCCCCTGTTAATGAGAAGTGCCCGCTGTCAATCAGGAGTAAACCCCTGTCAATGAGATGTGCCCCGCCGTCTCTGAAGAGTGCTCCCTGTCAATGAGGAGTGCCCCCGTCAATAAGGAGTGCCCCCCCGTCAATGAGGAGTGACCCCTGTCAATGAGGAGTGCCCCCTGTCAATGAGGAGTGCCCCGTGTTAATGGGTATTGCCCCCTGTCAATGCGGAGTGCCCCCTGTCAATGAGGAGTGCCCGCTATCTACAATGAGTGCCCTCTGTCAATGAGTAGTGCCCCGTAAATGAGAAGTGCCCCCCGTCAATGAGGAGTAACCCTGGAAATGAGGCGTGACCCTGCAAATGAGGAGTGCCCCCTGCCAATGATGAGTGTCCCCTGTCAATGACGTGTGTCCCCTGTCAATGAGGAGCTCCCTCCCGTCGATAAAGTGTACCTCTATCAATGAGGAGTGCCCCCCGTCAATGAGGAGTGCCCCCACCCGTCAATGAGTAGTGCCCCCTGTCAATGAGTAGTGTCCCCTTTTATGAAGAGTACCAACTGTCAATGAGAAGTGCCCCTTGTCAATGAGTTTGCCCTGTCCATGTGGAGTGACTGCTGTCAAGAAGGAGATCCCCCTGTTAATGAGGTGTGCATCCTGTCAATGAGGAGTATCCCCTGTCAAGGAGGAGTGCCTGATGTCAATGAGGAGTGCCCCCTGTCAATGAGGAGTGTCCCCTGTCAATGAGGAGTGCCCCCTTTCAATGAGGAGTGCCCGCTGTCAACTCGGAGTGCCCTCTGTCACTGAGGAGTGCCCCCTGTCAATGAGGAGTGCCCCCTGTCAATGAGGAGAGCCCCCTTGTCAATGAGGAGTAACCCTGTAAATGAGGAGTGCCCCACTGTCAATGAGGAGTGACCGCTCTAAATTAGGAGACCCCCCATCATTGAGCAGTGCCCCCCCGTCAATGACGAATGACCCCTGTCAATGAGGAGTGCCCCTGTCAATGAGGAGCTACCCCCGCCTATAAAGTGGATCCCCTTTCAATGAGGAGTGCCCACGCCAATGAGGAGAACCCCCTGACAACGAGGAGTGCCCCCTGTCAATGAGGAGTGCCCCCTGTCAATGAGGCGTACCCCCCGTCAATGAGGAGTGCCCACGCCAATGCGGAGTGCCCCCTGTCAATAAGCGGTGCACCTGTCAATGTGGAGGACCAACAATCAATGAGGAGTGCCCCATGTCAATGAGGAGCTTCCCCCGTCTATAAAGTGGACCCTCTGTCAATGAGGAGTGCCCACGCCAATGAGGAGTACCCCCTGTCAATGAGGAGTGCCCCCTGTCAATGAGGAGACCCCCATGTCAATGAGGAGTGCCCCCTGTCAATGAGGAGTACCCCCTGTCAATGAGGAATGCCCCTGTCAATGAGAAGTGCCCCGGTTCAATAAGGAGTGCACCCCGCCCCACACCCCGTCACTGAGGAGTGCCCCCTGTTAATGAGAAGTGCCCGCTGTCAATCAGGAGTAAACCCCTGTCAATGAGATGTGCCCCGCCGTCTCTGAAGAGTGCTCCCTGTCAATGAGGAGTGCCCCCGTCAATAAGGAGTGCCCCCCCGTCAATGAGGAGTGACCCCTGTCAATGAGGAGTGCCCCCTGTCAATGAGGAGTGCCCCGTGTTAATGGGTATTGCCCCCTGTCAATGCGGAGTGCCCCCTGTCAATGAGGAGTGCCCGCTATCTACAATGAGTGCCCTCTGTCAATGAGTAGTGCCCCGTAAATGAGAAGTGCCCCCCGTCAATGAGGAGTAACCCAGGAAATTAGGCGTGACCCTGTAAATGAGGAGTGCCCCCTGTTAATGTGAAGTGCCCGCTGTCAATGAGGAGTAAACCCCTGTCAATGAGTTGTGCCCCCCCGTCTCTGAAGAGTGCTGCCTGACAATGAGAAGTGCCCCCGTCAATAAGGAGTGCCCTCCGTCAATGAGGAGTGCCCCTGTCAATAAACAGTGCCCCTGTCAATGTGGAGTACCCACTGTCAATGAGGAGTGCCCCCTGTCAATGAGGAGTGCCCCCTGTCAATGAGGAATGCCCCGTGTCAATGGGTATTGCCCCCTGTCAATGCGGAGTGCCCCCTGTCAATGAGGAGTGCCCGCTATCAACAATGAGTGCCCTCTGTCAATGAGTAGTGCCCCGTAAATTAGAAGTGCCCCCCGACAATGAGGAGTAAACCTGGAAACGAGGCGTGACCCTGTAAATGAGGAGTGCCCCCTGTCAATGATGAGTTCCCCATGTCAATGTCGTGTGTCCCCTGTCAATGAGGAGCTCCCCCCCGTCGATAAAGTGTACCCCCTGTCAATGCGGAGTGCCCCCCGTCAATGAGGAGTGCCCCCACCCGTCAATGAGTAGTGCCCCCTGTCAATGCGGAGTGCCCCCTGTCAATGAGGAGTGCCCCCTGTCAATGAGGAGTGCCCCCTGTCAATGAGGAGAGCCCCCTTGTCAATGAGGAGTAACCCTGTAAATGAGGAGTGCCCCACTGTCAATGAGGAGTGACCGCTGTAAATTAGGAGACCCCCCATCATTGAGCAGTGCCCCCCCCCCCGTCAATGACGAATGACCCCTGTCAATGAGGAGTGTCCCCTGTCAATGAGGAGGTACCCCCCGCCTATAAAGTGGATCCCCTTTCAATGAGGAGTGCCCACGCCAATGAGGAGAACCCCCTGTCAATGAGGAGTGCCCCCTGTCAATGAGGAGTGTCCCCTGTCAATGAGGAGTACCCCCCGTCAATGAGGAGTGCCCACGCCAATGCGGAGTGCCCCCTGTCAATAAGCGGTGCACCTGTCAATGTGGAGGACCAACAGTCAATGAGGAGTGCCCCATGTCAATGAGGAGCTTCCCCCGTCTATAAAGTGGACCCTCTGTCAATGAGGAGTGCCCACGCCAATGAGGAGTACCCCCTGTCAATGAGGAGTGCCCCCTGCCAATGAGGAGTACCCCCTGTCAATGAGGAATGCCCCTGTCAATGAGAAGTGCCCCGGGTCAATAACGATTGCAGCCCCCCCCCCGTCAATGAGGAGTGCCCCCTGTTAATGAGAAGTGCCCTCTGTCAATGAGGAGTAAACCCCTGTCAATGAGGTGTGCCCCCACCCGTCTCTGAAGAGTGCTCCCTGTCAATGAGGAGTGCCCCCGTCAATAAGGAGTGCTCCCCCCGTCAATGAGGAGTGCCCCCTGTCAATGAGTAGTGTCCCCTTTTATGAAGAGTACCCACTATCAATGAGAAGTGCCCCTTGTCAATGAGTTTGCCCTGTCCATGAGGAGTGACTGCTGTCATGAAGGACTGCCTCCTGTCAATGAGGAGTGCCCCCTGTCAATGAGGAGTGCCCCCTGTCAATGGTTATTGCCCCCTGTCAATGCGGAGTGCCCCCTGTCAATGAGGAGTGCCCGCTATCAACAATGAGTGCCC
Source organism: Mustelus asterias (assembly GCF_964213995.1). Classification (NCBI taxonomy): domain Eukaryota; kingdom Metazoa; phylum Chordata; class Chondrichthyes; order Carcharhiniformes; family Triakidae; genus Mustelus; species Mustelus asterias. The sequence goes on from NW_027590133.1 coordinate 985,077, forward strand.
TCTTTCAATGAGTGTGCCCCGTAAATGAGAAGTGCCCCCCGTCAATGAGGAGTAAACCTGGAAATGAGGCGTGACACTGTAAATGAGGAGTGCCCCCTGTCAATGATGAGTGTCCCCACCCGTCAATACGTAGTGCCCCCTGTCAATGAGTAGTGTCCCCTTTTATGAAGAGTACCCACTGTCAATGAGATGTGCCCCTTGACAATGAGTTTGCTCTGTGCATGAGGAGTGACTGGTGTCATGAAGGAGTGCCTCCTGTCAATGAGGAGTGCCCCCTGTCAATGAGGAGTGCCCGCTGTCAACTCGGAGTGCCCTCTCTCACTGAGGTTTGCCCCTGTCAATGAGGAGTGCCCCCTGGCAATGAGGAGAGCCCCCTTTTCAAGGAGGAGTGACCGCTGTAAATTAGGAGTTCCGCCCCCATCATTGAGCAGTGCCCCCCCGTCAATGACGAATGACCCGTGTCAATGAGGAGTGCCCCCTGTCAATGAGGAGTGCCCCCTGTCAATAGGCAGTGCCCCTGTCAATGTGGAGTACCCCCTGTCAATGAGGAGTGCCCCCTGTCAATGAGGAGTGCCCCGTGTCAATGACGAGTGCCCCCTGTCAATGAGGAGACCCCCCATCAATGAAGAGTGCCCCCTGTCAATGAGGAGTACCCTCTGTCAATGAGGAGTGCCCCCTGTCAATGAGAAGTGCCACCGGTCAATAAGGAGTGCCCCCGTCAATGAGAAGTGCCCGCTGTCAATGAGCAGTGCCCCCTGTCAATAGGCAGTGCCCCTGTCAATGTGGAGTACCCCCTGTCAATGAGGAGTGCCCCCTGTCAATGAGGAGTGCCCCGTGTCAATGAGGATTGCCCCATGTCAATGGGTATTGTCCCCTGTCAATGCGGAGTGCCCCCTGTCAATGAGGAGTGACGGATATCAACTATGAGTGCCCCCTGTCAATGAGGACTGCCCCCTGTCAATGAGGAGTGCACCCTGTCAATGGGTTTTGGCCCCAGTCAATGCGGAGGGCCCCATGCCAATGAGGAGTGCCCGCTATCAACAATGAGTGCCCTCTGTCAATGAGTAGTGCTCCGTCAACGAGAAGTGCCCCCTGTAAATGAGGAGTAACCCTGGAAATGAGGCTTGACCCTTTAAATGAGGAGTACCCCCTGTCAATGAGGAATGCCCCTGTCAATGAGAAGTGCTTCCGGTCAATAAGTAGTGCACCCCCCCCCGTCAATGAGGAGTGCCCCCTGTCAATAAGAAGTGCCCCTGTCAATGTGGAGTACCCACTGTCAATGAGGAGTGATCCCTGTCAATGAGGAGTGCCCCGTGTCAATGGGTATTGCGCCCTGTCTATGAGGAGTGCCCCCTGTCAATGAGGAGTGCCCCCTGTCAATGAGGAGTGCCCGCTGTCAATGAGGAGTGCCCCGTGTCAATGAGGTGTGCTCCCTGTCAATGAGGAGTGCCCCCTATCAATGAGGAGTGCCCCGTGTCTTTGGGCATTGCCCCCTGTCAATGCGGAGTGCCCCTTGTCAATGAGGAGTGCCCCCTATCAACTATAAGTGCCCCCTGTCAATGAGGACTGCCCCCTATCAATGAGGAGTGCACCCTGTCAATGGGTTTTGCCCCCAGTCAATGTGGAGGGCCCCATGTCAATGAGGAGTGCCCGCTGTCAATGAGGAGTGCCCCGTGTCAATGAGGAGTGATCCCTGTCAATGAGGAGTGCCCCCTATCAATGAAGAGTGCCCCGTGTCTTTGGGCATTGCCCCCTGTCATAGCGGAGTGCCCCCTGTCAAAGAGGAGTGCCCGCTATCAACTATGAGTGCCCCCTGTCAATGTGGACTGCCCCCTGTCAACAAGGAGTGCACCCTGTGAATGGGTTTTGCCCCCTGTCAATGTGGAGGGCCCCATGTCTATGAGGAGTGCCCGCTATCAACAAGGAGTGCCCTCTGTCAATCGGTAGGGCCCCGTCAGTGAGAAGTGCACCCCGCAATGAGGAGTAACCCTAGAAATGAGGCGTGACCCTGTAAATGAGGAGTGTCCCCTGTCAATGACGTGTGCCCCCTGTCAATGAGGTGTGTCTCCTGTCAACGAGGAGTGCCCTCTATCAATGAGGAGTGCCCTCTGTCAATGAGTAGTGCTCCGTCAATGAGAAGTGCCCCCCGTCAATGAGGAGTTTCCCTGGAAATGAGGCGTAACCCTGTAAATGAGGATTGCCATCTGTCAATGATGAATGTCCCCTGTCAATGACGTGTGTCCCCTGTCAATGAGGAGCTCCCCCCCCCCCCGTCTATTAAGTGTGCCCCCTGTCATTGAGGAGTGCCCCCCGCCAATGAGGATTGCCCCCACCCGTCAATGAGTAGTGCCCCCTGTCAATGAGTACTGCCCCTTTCTATGAAGAGTACCCCCTGTCAATGAGAAGTGCCCCTTGTCAATGATTTTGCCCTGTCCATGAGGAGTGACTGCTGTCAAGGAGGAGTGCCCCCTGTCAATGAGGAGTGCCCCCTGTCAATGAGGAGTGCCCCGTGTCAATGGGTATTGCCCCCTGTCAATGCGGAGTGCCCCCTGTCAATGAGGAGTGCCCGCTATCAACGATGAGTGCCCCCTGTCAATGAGGACTGCCCCCTGTCAACAAGGAGTGCACCCTGTCAAAGGGTTTTGCCCCCTATCAATGCGGAGGGCCCCATGACAATGAGGAGTGCCCGCTATCAACATTGAGTGCCCTCTGTCAATCAGTAGTGCCCCGTCAATGAGAAGTTCACCCCGCAATGAGGAGTAACACTGGAAATGATGCGTGACACTGTAAATGAGGAGTGCCCCCTGTCAATGACGTGTGCCCTCTGTCAATGATGAGAGCCTTCTGTCAATGAGGAGTGCCCCCCGTCAATGACGAAAGCCCGCGGTCAATGAGCAGTAACCCCTGTCAATGCAGAGTGCCCACGCCAAAGAGGAGCACCCCCTGTCAATGAGGAGTGCCCCCTGTCAATGAGGAGACCCCCCTGCCAATGAGGAGTGGCCCCTGTCAATGAGGAGTATCCCTTGTCAATGAGGAGTGCCCCCTGTCAATGGGAAACGTCCCCGGTCAATAAGGAATGCACACACCCCCGTCATTGAGGAGTGCCCCCTGTCAATGAGAAGTGCCCGCTGACAATGAGGAATGCCCCCTGTCAGTGAGCTGTGCCCTTGTCAATGAGGAGAAACCCCTGTCAATGAGGACTGCCCGCTGTCAATGAGGAGTGCCCACTTTCAATGAGGAGTGCCCGCTGTCAATGAGGAGTGCACCCTGTCAATGAGGAGTGCCCCTGGCAACGAGGAGTGCCCCGTGTCAAAGGGTATTGCCCCCTGTCAATGACGTGTGCCCCCTGTCAATGAGGAGAGCCCCCTGTCAATGACGAGTGCCCTCTTTCAATGGGGAGACCCCCCTGTCAACTAGGGGTGGCCCCTGTCAATGAGGAGTACCCCGTGTCAATGAGATGTGCCCCCGGTCAATAAGGAATGCAAACCACGCCCCTCAATGAGGAGTGCCCCCTGTCAATGAGAAGTGCCCGCTGTCAATGAGGAGACCCCCGTCAATGAGGTGTGCCCCCTGTCAATGAGGAGTGCCCCCTGTCAATAAGGAGAGCCCCCTGTCAATGAGGAGTACCCCCTGTCAATGAGGATTGCCCTCTGTCAATGAGGAGTGCCCGCTGTCAACTAGGAGTGCCCTCTTTCAATGAGGAGTGCCTCCGTCAGTGAGGAGTGCCTCCTGTCAATGATGAGAGCCCCCTGTCAATGAGGAGTACCCCTGTAAATGAGGAGTGCCCCACAGTCAATGAGGAGTGACCGCTGTAAATTAGGAGTCCCCCCCATCATTCAGCAGTCCCCCCCCCGTCAATGACGAATCTCCCCTGTCATTGAGGACTGTCCCCTTTCAATGACGAGCGCCCCCCCCGTCTATAAAGTGTACCCCCTGTCAATGAGGAGTGCCCCCCGTCAATGAGGAGTGCCCCCACCCGTCAATGAGTAGTGCCCTCTGTCAATGAGAAGTGCCCCCCCTTCTATGAAGATTACCCCCTGTCAATGAGAAGTGTCCTTTACAATGTGTTTGCACTGTCCATGAGGAGTGCCTGCTGTCAATGAGGAGTGCCCCCTGCTAATGAGGTGTGCACCCTATCAATGCAGAGTGCCCACGCCAATGAGGATTACACACTGTCAATGAGGAGTGCCCCCTGTCAATGAGGAGACCCCCCTGTCAATTAGGAGTGGCCCCTGTCAATGAGGAGTACCCCGTGTCAATGAGGAGTGCCCCCTGTCAATGAGATGTTCCCCCCGGTCAATAAGGAATGCACACCCCGCCCCCATCAATGAGAAGTGCCCCCTGTCAATGAGAAGTGCCCTTTACAATGTGTTTGCACTGTCCATGAGGAGTGCCTGCTGTCAATGAGGAGTGCCCCCTGCCAATGAGGTGTGCACCCTATCAATGCAGAGTGCCCACGCCAATGAGGATTACACACTGTCAATGAGGAGTGCCCCCTGTCAATGAGGATACCCCCCTGTCAATGAGGAGTGGCCCCTGTCAATGAGGAGTACCCCGTGTCAATGAGGAGTGCCCCCTGTCAATGAGATGTGCCCGCGGTCAATAAGGAATGCACACCCTGCCCCCATCAATGAGAAGTGCCCCCTGTCAATGAGAAGTGCCCGCTGTCAATGAGGAGTCCCCCCCGTCAATGAGGAGTGCCCCCTGTCAATGAGGAGTGCCCCCTGTCAATAAGGACACCCCCCTGTCAATGAGGAGTGCCCCCTGTCAATGAGGAGTGCCCGCTGTCAACTAGGAGTGCCCTCTGTCAATGAGGAGTGCCTCCGTCAGTGAGGAGTGCGCCCTGTCAATGATGAGAGCACCCTTTCAATGAGGAGTAACCCTGTAAATGAGGAGTGCCCCACAGTCAATGAGGAGTGACCGCTGTAATTTAGGATTCCCCCCATCATTGAGCAGTCCCCCCAGCCAATGACGAATGACCCCTGTCAATGAGGACTGTCCCCTGTCAATGACGAGCGCCCCCCCCGTCTATAAAGTGTACCCCCTGTCAATGAGGAGTGCCCCCAGTCAATGAGGAGTGCCACCACCCTTCAATGAGTAGTGCCCTCTGTCAATGAGAAGTGCCCCCCTCCTTCTATGAAGAGTACCCTCTGTCAATGAGAAGTGCCCCTTTTCAATGAGTTTGCCCTGTCCATGAGGAGTGCCCCCTGTTAATGAGGTGTGCTTCCTGTCAAGGAGGAGTGTCCCCTATCAATGAGGAGGGCCTGCTGTCAATGAGGAGTGTCCCCTGTCAATGAGGAGTGCCTGCTGTCAATGAGGAGTGGCCTGTGTCAATGAGTCGTACCCCCTGTCAATGAGGAGTGCCCCCTTTCAATGAGAAGTGCCCCCGGTCAATATGGAACGCACACACCCCGTCAATGAGGAGTGCCTCTGTCAATGAGAAGTGCCCGCTGTCAATGAGGAGTGCCCCCTTTCAATGAGGAGTGCCCGCTGTCAATGAGGTGTGCCCCCTTTCAATGAGGAGTGCACCCTGTCAATGAGGAATGCCCTCTATCAATGAGGAGTGCCCTCTGTCGATGAGGAGTGCCCCGTGTCAATGAGGAGACCCACCAGTCACTGAGGAGTGCCCCCTGTCAATGAGGGGTACCCCCTGTCAATGAGGAGTGCCCCCCGCCCTGTCAAAGAGGAGTAACCCTGTAGATGAGGAGTGCCCCATCGTCAACTAGGAGTGCCCTCTGTCAATGAGGAGTGCCTCCGTCAGTGAGGAGTGCGCCCTGTCAATGATGAGAGCACCCTTTCAATGAGGAGTAACCCTGTAAATGAGGAGTGCCCCACAGTCAATGAGGAGTGACCGCTGTAATTTAGGATTCCCCCCATCATTGAGCAGTCCCCCCAGCCAATGACGAATGACCCCTGTCAATGAGGACTGCCCCCTTTCAATGAGGAGTGCACCCTATAAATGCAGAGTGCCCACGCCAATGAAGAGTACCCCCTGTCAATGAGGAGTGCCCCCTGTCAATGAGGAGACCCCCCTGTCAATGAGGAGTGGCCCCTGTCAATGAGGAGTACCCCCTGTCAATGGGTTTTGCCCCCAGTCAATGTGGAGGGCCCCATGTCAATGAGGAGTGCCCGCTGTCAATGAGGAGTGCCTCCGTCAGTGAGGAGCGCCCCTGTCAATGATGAGAGCCCCCTATCAATGAGGAGTAACCCTGTAAATGAGGAGTGCCCCACAGTCAATGAGAAGTGACCGCTGTAAATTAGGAGTCCCCCCCATCATTGAGCAGTCCCCCCCCGTCAATGTCGAATGACCCCTGTGAATGAGGACTGTCCCCTGTCAATGACGAGCGCCACCCCCGTCTATAAAGTGTACCCCCTGTCAATGAGGAGTGCCCCCAGTCAATGAGGAGTGCCACCACCCTTCAATGAGTAGTGCCCTCTGTCAATGAGAAGTGCCCCCCTCCTTCAATGAAGAGTACCCTCTGTCCATGAGAAGTGCCCCTTTTCAATGAGTTTGCCCTGTCCATGAGGAGTGCCCCCTGTTAATGAGGTGTGCTTCCTGTCAAGGAGGAGTGTCCCCTATCAATGAGGAGGGCCTGCTGTCAATGAGGAGTGTCCCCTGTCAATGAGGAGTGCCTGCTGTCATGAGGAGTGGCCTGTGTCAATGAGTCGTACCCCCTGTCAATGAGGAGTGCCCCCTTTCAATGAGAAGTGCCCCCGGTCAATATGGAATGCACACACCCCGTCAATGAGGAGTGCCTCTGTCAATGAGAAGTGCCCGCTGTCAATGAGGAGAGCCCCCTTTCAATGAAGAGTGCCCGCTGTCAATGAGGAGTGCCCCCTTTCAATGAGGAGTGCACCCTGTCAATGAGGAATGCCCCCTGTCAATGAGGAGTGGCCCGTGTCAATGGGTATTGCCCTCTGTCAATGCGGAGGGCCCCCTGTCAATGTGGAGTGACCGCTATCAACTATGAGTGCCCCCTGTCAATGTGGACTGTCCCCTGTCAATGAGGAGTGCACCCGATCAATGCAGAGTGCCCACGCCAATGAAGAGTCGCCCCTGTCAATGAGGAGTGCCCCCTGTCAATGAGGAGACCCCCCTGTCAATGACGAGTGGCGCCTGTCAATGAGGAGTACACCCTGTCAATGAGGAGTGCCCCCTGTCAATGAGAAGTGCCAGCTGTCAATGAGGAGTGCCCCCTGTCAATGAGCATTGCCACTGTCAATGAGGAGTCCTCCCTGTCAATGAGGAGTGCCCCCTGTCAATGAGGAGAACCCGCTTTCAATGAGGAGTGCCCGCTGTCAATGAGGAGTGCCCCCTGTCAATGAGGAGTGCCCCCTGTCAATGAGGATTACCCGCTGTCAACTAGGAGAGCCCTCTGTCAATGAGGAGAGCCCCCTGTCAATGAGGAGTGCCCTCTGTCAATGAGGAGACCCCCCTGTCAATGAGGAGTGGCCCATGTCAATGAGGGGTACCCCGTGTCAATGAGGAGTGCCCCCTGTCAATGAGATGTGCCCCCGTTCAATAAGGAATGCACACCCCCCCCCCCCCGCGTCAATGAGGAGTGCCCCCTGTCAATGAGAAGAGCCGGCTGTCAATGAGGAGTCCCCCCGTCAATGAGGAGTGCCCCCTGTCAATGAGGAGTGCCCCCTGTCAATAAGGTGACCCCGCTGTCAATGAGGAGTACCCCCAGTCAATGAGGAGTGCCCCCTGTCAACTAGAATGCCCTCTGTCAATGAGGAGTGCCTCCTTCAGTGAGGAGTGCCCCCTGTCAATGATGAGAGCACCCTTTCAATGAGGAGTAACCCTGTAAATGAGGAGTGCCCCACAGTCAATGAGGATTGACCGCTGTAATTTAGGAGTCCCCCCCATCATTGAGCAGTCCCCCCCGCCAATGACGAACGACCCCTGTCAATGAGGACTGTCCCCTGTCAATGACGAGCGCCCCCCCCGTCTATAAATTGTACCCCCTGTCAATGAGGAGTGCCCCCACCCTTCAATGAGTAGTGCCCTCTGTCAATGAGAAGTGCCCCCCCCCCCTTCTATGAAGAGTACCCTCTGTCAATGAGAAGTGCCCCTTTTCAATGAGTTTGCCCTGTCCATGAGGAGTGCCTGCTGTCAATGAGGAGTGCCCCCTGTTGATGAGGTGAGCTTCCTGTCAAGGAGGAGTGTCCCCTGTCAATGAGAAGGGCCTGCTGTCAATGAGGAGTGTCCCCTGTCAATGAGGAGTACCTGCTGTCAATGAGGAGTGGCCTGTGTCACTGAGTCGTACCCCCTGTCAATGAGGAGTGCCCCCTTTCAATGAAAAGTGCCCCTGGTCAATAAGGAATGCACACACCCCGTCAATGAGGAGTGCCTCTGTCAATGAGAAGTGCCAGCTGTCAATGAGGAGTTCCCCCTGTCAAAGGGCATTGTCCCTGTCAATGAGGAGTGCCCCCTTTCAATGAGGAGTGCCCCGTGTCAATGAGGAGTGCCCCCTTTCAATGAGGAGTGCCCGCTGTCAATGAGGAGTGCCCCCTTTCAATGAGGAGTGCACCCTGTCAATGAGGAATGCCCCCTTTCAATGAGGAGTGGCCCGTGTCAATGGGTATTGCCCTCTGTCAATGCGGAGGGCCCCCTGTCAATGTGGAGTGACCGCTATCAACTATGAGTGCCCCCTGTCAATGATGAGAGCGCCCTTTCAATGAGGAGTAACACTGTAAATGAGTGCCCCACAGTCAATGAGGAGTGACCGCTGAAAATTAGGTGTCCCCCCCATCATTGAGCAGTCCCCCCCCGTCAATGACGAATGACCCCTGTCAATGAGGACTGTCTCCTGTCAATGACGAGCGCCCCCCGTCTATAACGTGTACTCCCTGTCAATGAGGAGTGCCCCCCCGTCAATGAGGAGTGCCCCCACCAGTCAATGAGTAGTGCCCACTGTCAATGAGAAGTGCCCCCTCTTCTATGCAGAGTATCCCCTGTCAATGAGAAGTGCCCCTGTTCAATGAGTTTGCCCTGTCAATGAGGAGTGCCTCCTGTCAATGAGGAGTGCTCCCTGTTAATGAGGAGTGCTTCCTGTCAATGAGGAGTGTCCCCTGTCAATGAGAAGTGCCTGCTGTCAATGAGGAGTGCCCCCTGTCAATGAGGATTGCCCCCTGTCAATGAGGACGGCCCGCTGTAAATGCGGAGGGCCCCCTGACAATGAGGAGTGCCACCTGAAAATGAGGAGTGATCTCTGTCAATGAGGAGTGACCCCTGTCAATGATGAGTGCCCTCTGTCAATGATGAGAGCCTGCTGTCAATGAGGAGTGCCCCCTGTCAATGAGAAGTGCCCGCTGTCAATGAGGAATGCCCCCTGTCAGTGAGCTGTGCCCTTGTCAATGAGGACTAAACCCTGTCAATGAGGAGTGACCCCTGTCAATGAGGAGTGCCCATTTTCAATGAGGAGTGCCCCCTGTCAATGAGGAGTGCCCCCTGTCAACGAGGAGTGCCCCGTGTCAATGGGTATTGCCCTCTGTCAATGCGGAGGGCCCCCTGTCAATGTGGAGTGACCCCACCCGTCAATGAGTAGTGCCCCCTGTCAATGAGGAGTACCCCCGGTCAATGAGGAGTGCCCCCTGTCAATGAGGAGTGCCCCTTTTCAATGAGTTTGCCCTGTCAACTAGGAGTGCCCTCTGTCAATGAGGAGTGCCTCCGTCAGTGAGGAGTGCCCTCTGTCAATGATGAGAGCCCCCTTTCAATGAGGAGTAACCCTGTAAATGAGGAGACCCCCCTGTCAATGAGGAGTGGCCCCTGTCAATGAGGAGTATCCCCTGTCAATGAGAAGTGCCCCTTTTCAATGAGTTTGCCCTGTCAATGAGGAGTGTCTCCTGTCAATGAGGAGTGCTCCCTGTTAATGAGGAGGGCTTCCTGTCAATGAGGAGTGTCCCCTGTCAATGAGAAGTGCCTGCTGTCAATGAGGAGTGCCCATTTTCAATGAGGAGTGCCCGCTGTCAATGAGGAGTGCCCCCTGTCAATGAGGAGTGCCCCCTGTCAATGTGGAGTGACCGCTATCTACTATGAGTGCCCCCTGTCAATGTGGACGGCCCCCTGTCCATGAGGAGTGCACCCTGTCAATGCAGAGTGCCCACGCCAATGAGGAGTACCCACTGTCAATGAGGAGTGCCCCCTGTCAATGCGGAGTGGCCCGTGTCAATGGGTATTGCCCTCTGTCAATGCGGAGGGCCCCCTGTCAATGTGGAGTGACCGCTATCAATTATGAGTGCCCCCTGTCAATGTGGACTGTTCCCTTTCAATGAGGAGTGCACCCTATAAATGCAGAGTGCCCACGCCAATGAAGAGTACCCCCTGTCAATGAGGAGTGCCCCCTGTCAATGATGAGACCCCCCTGTCAATGAGGACTGGCCCCTGTCAATGAGGAGTACCCCGTGTCAATGAGGAGTGCCCCCTGTCAATGAGATGTGCCCGCGGTCAATAAGGAATGCACACCCCGCCCCCATCAATGAGAAGTGCCCCCTGTCAATGAGAAGTGCCCGCTGTCAATATGGAGTCCCCCCCGTCAATGAGGAGCGCCCCCTGTCAATGAGGAGTGCCCCCTGTCAATGAGGAGTGCGCCCTGTCAATGAGGAGTGCCCGCTGTCAACTAGGAGTGCCCTCTGTCAATGAGGAGTGCCTCCGTCAGTGAGGAGTGCCCCCTGTCAATGATGAGAGCCCCCTTTCAATGAGGAGTAACCCTGTAAATGAGGAGTGCCCCACAGTCAATGAGGAGTGACCGCTGTAATTTAGGAGTCCTTCCCATCATTGAACAGTCCCCCCCGTCAATGATGAATGACCCCTGTCAATGAAGACTGTCCCCTGTCAATGACGAGCGCCCCCCGTCTATAAAGTGTACCCCCGTCAATGAGGAGTGCCCCGCGTCAATGAGGAGTGCCCCCACCGTTCAATGAGTAGTGCCCTCTGTCAATGAGAAGTGCCCCCCCTTCTATGAAGAGTGCGCTCTGTCAATGAGAAGTGCCCCTTTTCAATGAGTTTGCCCTGTCCATGAGGAGTGCGTGCTGTCAATGAGGAGTGCCCCCTGTTAATGAGGTGTGCTTCCTGTCAAGGGGGAGTGTCCCCTTTCAATGAGGAGTGCACCCTGTCAATGAGGAATGCCCCCTGTCAATGAGGAGTGGGCCGTGTCAATGGGTATTGCCCTCTGTCAATGCGGAGGGCCCCCTGTCAATATGGAGTGCCCCCTGTCAATGAGCATTGCCACTGTCAATGAGGAGTACTCCCTTTCAATGAGGAGTGCCCGCTTTCAATGAGGAGTGCCCGCTGTCAATGAGGAGTGCCCCCTGTCAATGAGGAGTGCACCCTGTCAATGAGGAGTGCACCCAGTCAATGAGGAGTGCCCCCTGTCAATGTGGAGTACCCGCTGTCAAGTAGTAGAGCCCTCTGTCAATGAGGAGTGCTCCCGTCAAAGAGGAGTGCCTCCAGTCAATGAGGAGAGCCCCCTGTCAATGAGGAGTGCCCTCTGTCAATGAGGAGACCCCCCTGTCAATGAGGAGTGGCCCCTGTCAGTGAGGAGTACCCCGTGTCAATGAGGAGTGCCCGCTGTCAACTAGGAGTGCCCACTGTCAATGAGGAGTGCCTCCGTCAGTGAGGAGTGCCCCCTGTCAATGATGAGAACCCCCTTTCAATGAGGAGGAACCCTGTAAATGAGGAGTGCCCCACAGTCAATGAGGAGTGACCGCTGTAATTTAGGAGTCCCCCCCCATCATTGAGCAGTCCCCCCCCCGTCAATGACGAATGACCCCTGTCAATGAGGACTGTCCCCTGTCAATGACGAGCGCCCCCCCGTCTATAACGTGTACTCCCTGTCAATGAGGAGTGCCCCCGTCAATGAGGAGTGCCCTCACCCGTCAATGAGTAGTGCCCCCTGTCAATGAGGAGAACCCCCGGTCAATGAGGAGTGCCCCCTGTCAATGAGGAGTGCCCGCTGTCAACTGGGAGTGCCCTCTGTCAATGAGGAGTGCCTCCGTCAGTGAGGAGTGCCCCCTGTCAATGATGAGAGCCCCCTTTCAATGAGGAGTAACCCTGTAAATGAGGAGACCCCCCTGTCAATGAGGAGTGGCCCCTGTCAATGAGGAGTATCCCCTGTCAATGAGAAGTGCCCCTTTTCAATGAGTTTGCCCTGTCAATGAGGAGTGTCTCCTGTCAATGAGGAGTGCTCCCTGTTAATGAGGAGTGCATCCTGTCAATGAGGAGTGTCCCCTGTCAATGAGGAGTGCCCCCTGTCAATGAGGATTGCCCCCTGTCAATGAGGAGGGCCCGCTGTAAATGCGGAGGGCCCCCTGACAATGAGGAGTGCCACCTGAAAATGAGGACTGATCTCTGTCAATGAGGAGTGACCCCTGTCAATGATGAGTGCCCTCTGTCACTAATGAGAGCCTGCTGTCAATGAGGAGTGCCACGCGTCAATGACGAAAGCCCCCGGTCAATGAGCAGTGCCGCCTATCAATGCAGTGTGCCCACGCCAATGAGGAGTACCCCCTGTCAATGAGGAGTTCCCCCTGTCAATGAGGAGACCCCCCTGTCAATGAGGAGTGGCCCCAGTCAATGAGGAGTACCCACTGTCAATGAGGAGTGCCCCCTTTCAATGAGAAGTATCCCCGTTCAATAAGGAATGCACACCCCCCCCCCGTCAGTGAGGAGTGCCCCCTGTCAATGAGAAGTGCCCGCTGTCAATGAGGAATGCCCCCTGACATTGAGCTGTGCCCTTGTCAATGAGGAGTAACCCCTGTCAATGAGAAGTGACCGCTGTCAATGAGGAGTGCCCATTTTCAATGAGGAGTGCCCGCTGTCAATGAGGAGTGCCCCCTGTCAATGAGGAGGGCCTCCTGTCAATGTGGAGTGACCGCTATCTACTATGAGTGCCCCCTGTCAATGTGGACGGCCCCCTGTTAATGAGGAGTGCACCCTGTCAATGCAGAGTGCCCACGCCAATGAGGAGTACCCACTGTCAATGAGGAGTGCCCCCTGTCAATGCGGAGTGGCCCGTGTCAATGGGTATTGCCCTCTGTCAATGCGGAGGGCTCCCTGTCAATGTGGAGTGACCGCTATCAACTATGAGTGCCCCCTGTCAATGTGGACTGTTCCCTTTCAATGAGGAGTGCACCCTAAAAATGCAGAGTGCCCACGCCAATGAAGAGTACCCCCTGTCAATGAGGAGTGCCCCCTGTCAATGAGGAGACCCCCCTGTCAATGAGGACTGGCCCGTGTCAATGAGGAGTACCCCGTGTCAATGAGGAGTGCCCCCTGTCAATGAGATGTGCCCGCGGTCAATAAGGAATGCACACCACGCCCCCATCAATGAGAAGTGCCCCTTGTCAATGAGAAGTGCCCGCTGTCAATATGGAGTCCCCCCCGTCAATGAGGAGCGCCCCCTGTCAATGAGGAGTGCCCCCTGTCAATGACGAGTGCGCCCCCCCTGTCGATGAGGAGTGCCCGCTGTCAACTAGGAGTGCCCTCTGTCAATGAGGAGTGCCTCCGTCAGTGAGGAGTGCCCCCTGTCAATGATGAGAGCCCCCTTTCAATGAGGAGTAACCCTGTAAATGAGGAGTGCCCCACAGTCAATGAGGAGTGACCGCTCTAATTTAGGAGTCCTTCCCATCATTGAACAGTCCCCCCCGTCAATGACGAATGACCCCTGTCAATGAAGACTGTCCCCTGTCAATGACGAGCGCCCCCCATCTATAAAGTGTACCCCCTGTCAATGAGGAGTGCCCCGCGTCAATGAGGAATGCCCCCACCGTTCAATGAGTAGTGCCCTCTGTCAATGAGAAGTGCCCCCCCTTCTATGAAGAGTACGCTCTGTCAATGAGAAGTGCCCCTTTTCAATGAGTTTGCCCTGTCCATGAGGAGTGCGTGCTGTCAATGAGGAGTGCCCCCTGTTAATGAGGTGTGCTTCCTGTCAAGGAGGAGTGTCCCCTTTCAATGAGGAGTGCACCCTGTCAATGAGGAATGCCCCCTGTCAATGAGGAGTGGCCCGTGTCAATGGGTATTGCCCTCTGTCAATGCGGAGGGCCCCCTGTCAATATGGAGTGCCCCCTGTCAATGAGCATTGCCACTGTCAATGAGGAGTACTCCCTTTCAATGAGGAGTGCCCGCTTTCAATGAGGAGTGCCCGCTGTCAATGAGGAGTGCCCCCTGTCAATGAGGAGTGCACCCTGTCAATGAGGAGTGCACCCAGTCAATGAGGAGTGCCCCCTGTCAATGTGGAGTACCCGCTGTCAAGTAGTAGAGCCCTCTGTCAATGAGGAGTGCTCCCGTCAAAGAGGAGTGCCTCCAGTCAATGAGGAGAGCCCCCTGTCAATGAGGAGTGCCCTCTGTCAATGAGGAGACCCCCCTGTCAATGAGGAGTGGCCCCTGTCAGTGAGGAGTACCCCGTGTCAATGAGGAGTGCCCGCTGTCAACTAGGAGTGCCCACTGTCAATGAGGAGTGCCTCCGTCAGTGAGGAGTGCCCCCTGTCAATGATGAGAACCCCCTTTCAATGAGGAGGAACCCTGTAAATGAGGAGTGCCCCACAGTCAATGAGGAGTGACCGCTGTAATTTAGGAGTCCCCCCCCATCATTGAGCAGTCCCCCCCCCGTCAATGACGAATGACCCCTGTCAATGAAGACTGTCCCCTGTCAATGACGAGCGCCCCCCCGTCTATAACGCGTACTCCCTGTCAATGAGGAGTGCCCCCGTCAATGAGGAGTGCCCCCACCCGTCAATGAGTAGTGCCCCCTGTCAATGAGGAGTACCCCCTGTCAATGAGGAGTGCCCCCTGTCAATGAGGAGTGCCCGCTGTCAACTAGGAGTGCCCTCTGTCAATGAGGAGTGCCTCCGTCAGTGAGGAGTGCCCCCTGTCAATGATGAGAGCCCCCTTTCAATGAGGAGTAACCCTGTAAATGAGGAGACCCCCCTGTCAATGAGGAGTGGCCCCTGTCAATGAGGAGTACACCCTGTCAATGAGGAGTGCCCCCTGTCATTGAGAAGTGCCCGCTGTCAATGAGGAGTGCCCGCTGTCAATGAGGAGTGCCCCCTGTCAATGAGGAGTGCCCCCTGTCAATGAGGAGTGCCCCCTGTCAATGAGGAGTGCCCCCTGTCAATGAGGAGTGCTCCCTCTCAATGTGGAGTACCCGCTGTCAACGAGGAGAGCCCTCTGTCAATGAGGAGTGCTCCCGTCAAAGAGGAGGGCCTCCTGTCAATGAGGAGAGCCCCCTGTCAATGAGGAGTGCCCTCTGTCAATGAGGAGACCCCCCTGTCAATGAGGAGTGGCCCCTGTCAATGAGGAGTACCCCGTGTCAATAAGGAGTGCCCCCTGTCAATGAGAAGTGCCCGCTGTCAATGAGGAGTCCCCCCGTCACTGAGGAGTGCCCCCTGTCAATGAGGAGTGCCCCCTGTCAATAAGGTGACCCCCTGTCAATGAGGAGTACGCCCTGTCAATGAGGAGTGCCCCCTGTCAATGAGGAGTGCCCGCTGTCAACTAGGAGTGCCCTCTGTCAATGAGGACTGCCTCCGTCAGTGAGGAGTGCCCCCAGTCAATGATGAGCGCCCCCTTTCAATGAGGAGTAACCCTGTAAATGAGGAGTGCCCCACAGTCAATGAGGCGTGGCCGCTGTAATTTAGGAGCCCACCCCCATCATTGAGCAGTCCCCCCCGTCAATGACGAATGACCCCTGTCAATGAGGACTGTCCCCTGTCAATGACGAGCGCCCCCCCCGTCTATAAAGTGTACTCCCTGTCAATGAGGAGTGCCCCCCGTCAATGAGGAGTGCCCCCACCATTCAATGAGTAGTGCCCTCTGTCAATGAGAAGTGCCCCCCATTCTATGAAGAGTACCCTCTGTCAATGAGAAGTGCCCCTTTTCAATGAGTTTGCCCTGTCCATGAGGAGTGCCTGCTGTCAATGAGGAGTGCCCCCTGTTAATGAGGTGTGCTTCCTGTCAAGGAGGAGTGTCCCCTGTCAATGAGGAGGGCCTGCTGTCAATGAGGAGTGTCCCCTGTCAATGAGGAGTGCCTGATGTCAATGAGGAGTGGCCTGTGTCAATGAGTCGTACCCCCTGTCAATGAGGAGTGCCCCCTTTCAATGAGAAGTGCCCCCGGTCAATAAGGAATGCACACACCCCGTCAATGAGGAGTGCCTCTGTCAATGAGAAGTGCCCGCTGTCAATGAGGAGTTCCCCCTGTCAAAGGACAGTGCCACTGTCAATGAGGAGTGCCCCCTTTCAATGAGGAGTGCCTCGTGTCAATGTGGAGTGCCCACTTTCAATGAGGAGTGCCCGCTGTCAATGAGGAGTGCCCCCTGTCAATGAGGAGACCCCCCTGTCAATGAGGAGTGGCCCCTGTCAATGAGGAGTACCCACTGACAATGAGGAGTGCCCCCTGTCAATGAGAAGTATTCCCGGTCAATAAGGAATGCACCCCCCCCCCCGTCAATGAGGAGTGCCCCCTGTCAATGAGAAGTGGCCGCTGTCAATGAGGAGTGCCCCATGTCAACGAGGAGTGCCCCGGGTCAATGGGTATTGCCCTCTGTCAATGCGGAGGGCCCCCTGTCAATGTGGAGTGACCGCTATCAACTATGAGTGCCCCCTGTCAGATTGGACTGCCCCCTGTCAATGAGGAGTGCACCCTGTCAATGCAGAGTGCCCACGCCAATGAGGAGTATCCACTGTCAATGAGGAGTGCCCCCTGGCAATGAGTAGTGGCCCGTGTCAATGGGTATTGCCCTCTGTCAATGCGGAGGGCGCCCTGTCAATGTGGAGTGACCGCTATCAACTATGAGTGCCCCCTATCAATGTGGACTGTCCCCTTTCAATGAGGAGTGCACCCTATCAATGCAGAGAGCCCACGCCAATGAAGAGTACCCCCTGTCAATGAGGAGTGGCCCCTGTCAATGAGGAGTACCCCCTGTCAATGAGGATTGCCCCTGTCAATGAGGAGTGCCCGCTGTCAACTAGGAGTGCCCTCTGTCAATGAGGAGTGCCTCCGTCAGTGAGGAGTGCCCCCTGTCAATGATGAGAGCCCCCTGTCAATGAGGATTGTCCCCTGTCAATGACGAGCGCCTCCCCCGTCTATAAAGTGTACCCCCTGTCAATGCGGAGTGCCCCCCGACAATGAGGAGTGCCCCCACCCGTCAATGAGTAGTGCCCTCTGTCAATGAGAAGTGCCATCCCTTCTATGAAGAGTACCCCCTGTCAATGAGAAGTGCCCTTTACAATGTGTTTGCACTGTCCATGAGGAGTGCCTGCTGGCAATGAAGAGTGCCCCCTGCTAATGAGGTGTGCACCCTGTCAATGCAGAGTGCCCACGCCAATGAGGAGTACACACTGTCAATGAGGAGTGCCCCCTGTCAATAAGGAGAACCCCCTGTCAATGAGGAGTACCCCCTGTCAATGAGGAGTGCCCCCTGTCAATGAGGAGTGCCCGCTGTCAACTAGGAGTGCCCCTTGTCAATGAGGAGTGCCTCCGTCAGTGAGGAGTGCCCCCTGTCAATGATGAGAGCCCCCTTTCAATGAGGAGTAACCCTGTAAATGAGGAGACCCCCCTGTCAATGAGGAGTGGCCCCTGTCAATGAGGAGTACACCCTGTCAATGAGGTTTGCCCCCTGTCAATGAGAAGTGCCCGCTGTCAATGAGGAGTGCCCCCTGTCAATGAGGAGTGCCCCCTGTCAATGAGGCGTGCCCCCTGTCAAAGAGGAGTGCCCCCTGTCAATGTGGAGTACCCGCTGTCAACTAGGAGAGCACTCTGTCAATGAGGAGTGCTCCCGTCAAAGAGGAGTGCCTCCTGTCAATGAGGAGAGCCCCCTGTCAATGAGGAGTGTCCTCTGTCAATGAGGAGACCCCCCTGTCAATGAGGAGTGGCCCCTGTCAATGAGGAGTACCCCGTGTCAATGAGGAGTGCCCCCTGTCAATGAGATGTGCCCCCGTTCAATGAGGAATGCACCCCCCCCCCCGTCAATGAGGAGTGCCCCCTGTCAATGAGAAGTGCCCGCTGCCAATGAGGAGTCCCCCCGTCAATGAGGAGTGCCCCCTGTCAATGAGGAGTGCCCCCTGTCAATAAGGTGACCCCCCCTGTCAATGAGGAGTACCGCCTGTCAATGAGGAGTGCCCCCTGTCAATGAGGAGTGCACCCTGTCAACTAGGAGTGCCCTCTGTTAATGAGGAGTGCCTCCGTCAGTGAGGAGTGCCCCCTGTCAATGATGAGAGCCCCCTTTCAATGAGGAGTAACCCTGTAAATGAGGAGTGCCCCACAGTCAATGAGGAGTGACCGCTGTAATTTAGGAGTCCCCCCCCCATCATTGAGCAGTCCCCCCCCCGTCAATGACGAATGACCCCTGTCAATGAGGACTGTCCCCTGTCAATGACGAGCGCCCCCCCGTCTATAACGTGTACTCCCTGTCAATGAGGAGTGCCCCCGTCAATGAGGAGTGCCCCCACCCGTCAATGAGTAGTGCCCCCTGTCAATGAGGAGTACCCCCTGTCAATGAGGAGTGCCCCCTGTCAATGAGGAGTGCCCGCTGTCAACTAGGAGTGCCCTCTGTCAATGAGGAGTGCCTCCGTCAGTGAGGAGTGCCCCCTGTCAATGATGAGAGCCCCCTGTCAAAGGACAGTGCCACTGTCAATGAGGAGTGCCCCCTTTCAATGAGGAGTGCCTCGTGTCAATGCGGAGTGCCCACTTTCAATGAGAAGTGCCCCCGGTCAATAAGGAATGCACACACCCCGTCAATGAGGAGCGCCTCTGTCAATGAGAAGTGCCCGCTGTCAATGAGGAGTTCCCCCTGTCAAAGGACAGTGCCACTGTCAATGAGGAGTGCCCCCTTTCAATGAGGAGTGCCTCGTGTCAATGCGGAGTGCCCACTTTCAATGAGGAGTGCCCGCTGTCAATGAGGAGTGCCCCCTGTCAATGAGGAGACCCCCCTGTCAATGAGGAGTGGCCCCTGTCAATGAGGAGTACCCACTGACAATGAGGAGTGCCCCCTGTCAATGAGAAGTATTCCCGGTCAATAAGGAATGCACCCCCCCCCCCCCGTCAATGAGGAGTGCCCCCTGTCAATGAGAAGTGGCCGCTGTCAATGAGGAATGCCCCCTGTCAGTGAGCTGTGCCCTTGTCAATGAGGAGTAACCCCTGTCAATGAGGAGTGCCCGCTGTCAATGAGGAGTGCCCCCTGTCAATGAGGAGTGCCCCATGTCAACGAGGAGTGCCCCGGGTCAATGGGTATTGCCCTCTGTCAATGCGGAGGGCCCCCTGTCAATGTGGAGTGACCGCTATCAACTATGAGTGCCCCCTGTCAGATTGGTCTGCCCCCTGTCAATGAGGAGTGCACCCTGTCAATGCAGAGTGCCCACGCCAATGAGGAGTATCCACTGTCAATGAGGCGTGCCACCTGGCAATGAGTAGTGGCCCGTGTCAATGGGTATTGCCCTCTGTCAATGCGGAGGGCGCCCTGTCAATGTGGAGTGACCGCTATCAACTATGAGTGCCCCCTATCAATGTGGACTGTCCCCTTTCAATGAGGAGTGCACCCTATCAATGCAGAGAGCCCACGCCAATGAAGAGTACCCCTGTCAATGAGGAGTGGCCCCTGTCAATGAGGAGTACCCCCTGTCAATGAGGATTGCCCCTGTCAATGAGGAGTGCCCGCTGTCAACTAGGAGTGCCCTCTGTCAATGAGGAGTGCCTCCGTCAGTGAGGAGTGCCCCCTGTCAATGATGAGAGCCCCCTGTCAATGAGGATTGTCCCCTGTCAATGACGAGCGCCTCCCCCGTCTATAAAGTGTACCCCCTGTCAATGCGGAGTGCCCCCCGACAATGAGGAGTGCCCCCACCCGTCAATGAGTAGTGCCCTCTGTCAATGAGAAGTGCCATCCCTTCTATGAAGAGTACCCCCTGTCAATGAGAAGTGCCCTTTACAATGTGTTTGCACTGTCCATGAGGAGTGCCTGCTGTCAATGAAGAGTGCCCCCTGCTAATGAGGTGTGCACCCTGTCAATGCAGAGTGCCCACGCCAATGAGGAGTACACACTGTCAATGAGGAGTGCCCCCTGTCAATAAGGAGAACCCCCTGTCAATGAGGAGTACCCCCTGTCAATGAGGAGTGCCCCCTGTCAATGAGGAGTGCCCGCTGTCAACTAGGAGTGCCCTCTGTCAATGAGGAGTGCCTCCGTCAGTGAGGAGTGCCCCCTGTCAATGATGAGAGCCCCCTTTCAATGAGGAGAAACCCTGTAAATGAGGAGACCCCCCTGTCAATGAGGAGTGGCCCCTGTCAATGAGGAGTACACCCTGTCAATGAGGTTTTCCCCCTGTCAATGAGAAGTGCCCGCTGTCAATGAGGAGTGCCCCCTGTCAATGAGGAGTGCCCCCTGTCAATGAGGCGTGCCCCCTGTCAAAGAGGAGTGCCCCCTGTCAATGTGGAGTACCCGCTGTCAACTAGGAGAGCACTCTGTCAATGAGGAGTGCTCCCGTCAAAGAGGATTGCCTCCTGTCAATGAGGAGAGCCCCCTGTCAATGAGGAGTGTCCTCTGTCAATGAGGAGACCCCCTGTCAATGAGGAGTGGCCCCTGTCAATGAGGAGTACCCCGTGTCAATGAGGAGTGCCCCCTGTCAATGAGATGTGCCCCCGTTCAATAAGGAATGCACCCCCCCCCGTCAATGAGGAGTGCCCCCTGTCAATGAGAAGTGCCCGCTGCCAATGAGGAGTCCCCCCGTCAATGAGGAGTGCCCCCTGTCAATGAGGAGTGCCCCCTGTCAATAAGGTGACCCCCCCTGTCAATGAGGAGTACCGCCTGTCAATGAGGAGTGCCCCCTGTCAATGAGGAGTGCCCGCTGTCAACTAGGAGTGCCCTCTGTTAATGAGGAGTGCCTCCGTCAGTGAGGAGTGCCCCCTGTCAATGATGAGAGCCCCCTTTCAATGAGGAGTAACCCTGTAAATGAGGAGTGCCCCACAGTCAATGAGGCGTGACCGCTTTAATTTAGGAGTCCACCCCCATCATTGAGCAGTCCCCCCCGTCAATGACGAATGACCCCTGTCAATGTGGACTGTCCCCTGTCAATGAGGAGTGCACCCTATCAATGCAGAGTGCCCACGCCAATGAAGAGTACCCCCTGTCAATGAGGATTGCCCCTGTCAATGAGGAGTGCCCGCTGTCAACTAGGAGTGCCCTCTGTCAATGAGGAGTGCCTCCGTCAGTGAGGAGTTCCCCCATGTCAATGATGAGAGCCCCCTGTCAATGAGGATTGTCCCCTGTCAATGACGAGCGCCCCCCCGTCTATAAAGTGTACCCCCTGTCAATGAGGAGTGCCCCCCGACAATGAGGAGTGCCCCCACCCGTCAATGAGTAGTGCCCTCTGTCAATGAGAAGTGCCACCCCTTCTATGAAGAGTACCCCCTGTCAATGAGAAGTGCCCTTTACAATGTGTTTGCACTGTCCATGAGGAGTGCCTGCTGTCAATGAGGAGTGCCCCCTGCTAATGAGGTGTGCACCCTGTCAATAAGGAGACCCCCCTGTCAATGAGGAGTACCCCCTGTCAATGAGGAGTGCCCCCTGTCAATGAGGAGTGCCCGCTGACAACTAGGATTGCCCTCTGTCAATGAGGAGTGCCTCCGTCAGTGAGGAGTGCCCCCTGTCAATGATGAGGGCCCCCTTTCAATGAGGAGTACCCTGTAAATGAGGAGACCCCCCTGTCAATGAGGAGTGGCCCCTGTCAATGAGGAGTACACCCTGTCAATGAGGTTTGCCCCCTGTCAATGAGAAGTGCCCGCTGTCAATGAGGAGTGCCGCCTGTCAATGAGCATTGCCACTGTCAATGAGGAGTACTCCCTGTCAATGAGGAGTGCCCCCTGTCAATGAGGAGTGCCCGCTTTCAATGAGGAGTGCCCGCTGTCAATGAGGAGTGCCCCCTGTCAATGAGGAGTGCCCCCTGTCAATGAGGCGTGCCCCCTGTCAAAGAGGAGTGCCCCCTGTCAATGTGGAGTACCCGCTGTCAACTTGGAGAGCACTCTGTCAATGAGGAGTGCTCCCGTCAAAGAGGAGTGCCTCCTGTCAATGAGGAGAGCCCCCTGTCAATGAGGAGTGTCCTCTGTCAATGAGGAGACCCCACTGTCAATGAGGAGTGGCCCCTGTCAATGAGGAGTACCCCGTGTCAATGAGGAGTGCCCCCTGTCAATGAGATGTGCCCCCGTTCAATAAGGAATACACCCCCCCCCGTCAATGAGGAGTGCCCCCTGTCAATGAGAAGTGCCCGCTGCCAATGAGGAGTCCCCCCGTCAATGAGGAGTGCCCCCTGTCAATGAGGAGTGCCCCCTGTCAATAACGTGACCCCCCCTGTCAATGAGGAGTACCGCCTGTCAATGAGGAGTGCCCCCTGTCAATGAGGAGTGCCCGCTGTCAACTAGGAGTGCCCTCTGTCAATAACGTGACCCCCCCTGTCAATGAGGAGTACCGCCTGTCAATGAGGAGTGCCCCCTGTCAATGAGGAGTGCCCGCTGTCAACTAGGAGTGCCCTCTGTCAATGAGGAGTGCCTCCGTCAGTGAGGAGTGCCCCCTGTCAATGATGAGAGCCCCCTTTCAATGAGGAGTAACCCTGTAAATGAGGAGTGCCCCACAGTCAATGAGGCGTCACCGCTGTAATTTACGAGTCCACCCCCATCATTGAGCAGTCCCCCCCGTCAATGACGAATGACCTCTGTCAATGTGGACTGTCCTCTGTCAATGAGGAGTGCACCCTATCAATGCAGAGTGCCCACGCCAATGAAGAGTACCCCCTGTCAATGAGGAGTGCCCCCTGTCAATGAGGAGACCCCCCTGTCAATGAGGAGTGGCCCCTGTCAATGAGGAGTACACCCTGTCAATGAGGAGAGCCCCCTGTCAATGAGAAGTGCCCGCTGTCAATGAGGAGTGCCCCCTGTCAATGAGGAGTGCCCCCTGTCAATGTGGAGTACCCGCTGTCAACTCGGAGAGCCCACTGTCAATGAGGAGTACTCCCTGTCAATGAGGAGTGCACCCTGTCAATGAGGAGTGCCCCCTGTCAATGTGGAGTACCCGCTGTCAACTCGGAGAGCCCTCTGTCAATGAGGAGTGCACCCGTCAAAGAGGAGAGCCCCCTGTCAATGAGGAGTGCCCTCTGTCAATGAGGAGACCCCCCTGTCAATGAGGAGTGGCCCCTGTCAATGAGGAGTACCCCGTGTCAATGAGTAGTACCCCGTGTCAATGAGGAGTGCCCCCTGTCAATGAGATGTGCCCCCGGTCAATAAGGAAAGCACCCCCCCCCCCGTCAATGAGGAGTGCCCATGTCAATGAGAAGTGCCCGCTGTCAATGAGGAGTCCCCCCGTCAATGAGGAGTGCCCCCTGTCAATGTGGAGTGCCCCCTGTCAATAGGGTGACCCCCCTGTCAATGAGGAGTGCCCCCTGTCAATGAGGAGTGCCCGCTGTCAACTAGGAGTGCCCTCTGTCAATGAGGAGTGCCTCCGTCAGTGAGGAGTGCCCCCTGTCAATGATGAGAGCCCCCTTTCAATGAGGAGTAACCCTGTAAATGAGGAGTGCCCCACAGTCAATGAGGAGTGACCGCTATAATTTAGGAGTCCCCCCCCATCATTGAGCAGTCCCCCCCGTCAATGACGAATGACCCCTGTCAATGAGGACTGTCCCCTGTCAATGACGAGCGCCCCCCCGTCTACAAAGTGTACCCCCTGTCAATGAGGAGTGCCCCCCGTCAATGAGGAGTGCCCCCACCCTTCAATGAGTAGTGCCCTCTGTCAATGAGAAGTGCCCCCCATTCTATGAAGAGTACCCTCTGTCAATGAGAAGTGCCCCTTTTCAATGAGTTTGCCCTGTCCATGAGGAGTGCCTGCTGTCAATGAGGAGTTCCCCCTGTTAATGAGGTGTGCTTCCTGTCAAGGAGGAGTGTCCCCTGTCAATGAGGAGGGCCTGCTGTCAATGAGGAGTGTCCCCTGTCAATGAGAAGTGCCTGCTGTCAATGAGGAGAGGCCGGTGTCAATGGGTCGTACCCCCTGTCAATGAGGAGTGCCCCCTTTCAATGAGAAGTGCCCCCGGTCAATAAGGAATGCATACACCCCGTCAATGAGGAGTGCCTCAGTCAATGAAAAGTGCCCGCTGTCAATGACTAGTTCCCCCTGTCAAAGGGCAGTGCCCATGTCAACGAGGAGCGCCCGCTTTCAATGAGGAGTGCCCCGTGTCAATGAGGAGTGCCCCCTTTCAATGAGGAGTGCCCGCTGTCAATGAGGAGTGCCCCCTTTCAATGAGGAGTGCACACTGTCAATGAGGAATGCCCCCTGTCAATGAGGAGTGGCCCGTGTCAATGGGTACTGCCCTCTGTCAATGCGGGGGCCCCCTGTCAATGTGGAGTGACCGCCATCAACTATGAGTGCCCCCTGTCAATGAGGACTTTCCCCTGTCAATGAGGAGTGCACCCTATCAATGCAGAGTGCCCACGCCATTGAAGAGTACCCCCTGTCAATTAGGAGTGCCCCCATCAATGACGAGACCCCCCTGTCAATGAGGAGTGCCCCCTGTCAATGAAGAGACCCCCCTGTCAATGAGGAGTGGCCCCTGTCAATGAGGAGAACACCCTGTCAATGAGGAGTGCCCCCTGTCAATGAGAAGTGCCCGCTGTCAATGAGGAGTGCCCCCTGTCAATGAGCATTGCCACTGTCAATGACGAGTACTCCCTGTCAATGAGGAGTGCCCGCTTTCAATGAGGAGTGCCCGCTGTCAATGAGGAGTGCCCCCTGTCAATGAGGAGTGCACCCTGTCAATGAGGAGTGCACCCTGTCAATGAGGAGTGCCCCCTGTCAATGTGGAGTCCCGGCTGTCAACTAGGAGAGCCCTCTGTCAATGAGGAGTGCACCCGTCAAAGAGGAGTGCCTCCTGTCAATGAGGAGAACCCCCTGTCAATGAGGAGTACCCCGTGTTCAATGAGGAGTGCCCTCTGTCAATGAGATGTGCCCCCGGTCAATAAGGAATGCACCCCCCCCTCTCCGTCAATGAGGAGTGCCCCCTGTCAATGAGAAGTGCCCGCTGTCAATGAGGAGGCCCCCGTCAATGAGGAGTGCCCCCTGTCACTGAGGAGTCCCCCCTGTCAATAGGGTGACCCCCCTGTCAATGAGGAATGCCCGCTGTCAACTCGGAGTGCCCTCTGTCAATGAGGAGTGCCTCCGTCAGTGAGGAGTGCCCCCTGTCAATGATGAGAGCCCCCTTTCAATGAGGAGTAACCCTGTAAATGAGGAGTGCCCCACAGTCAATGAGGAGAGACCGCTGTAATTTAGGAGTCCCCACCCATCATTGAGCAGTCCCCCCCGTCAATGACGAATGACCCCTGTCAATGAGGACTGTCCCCTGTCAATGACGAGCGCCCCCCCGTCTATAAAGTGCACCCCCTGTCAATGAGGAGTGCCCCCCGTCAATGAGGAGTGCCCCCACCCTTCAATGAGTAGTGCCCTCTGTCAATGAGAAGTGCCCCCCATTCTATGAAGAGTACCCTCTGTCAATGAGAAGTGCCCCTTTTCAATGAGTTTGCCCTGTCCATGAGGAGTGCCTGCTGTCAATGAGGAGTGCCCCCTGTTAATGAGGTGTGCTTCCTGTCAAGGAGGAGTGTCCCCTGTCAATGAGGAGGGCCTGCTGTCAATGAGGAGTGTCCCCTGTCAATGAGGAGTGCCTGCTGTCAATGAGGAGAGGCCGGTGTCAATGAGTCGTACCCCCTGTCAATGAGGAGTGCCCCCTTTCAATGAGAAGTGCCCCCGGTCAATAAGGAATGCATACACCCCGTCAATGAGGAGGGCCTCAGTCAATGAAAAGTGCCCGCTGTCAATGAGGAGTTCCCCCTGTCAAAGGGCAGTGCCCTTGTCAACGAGGAGTGCCCCCTTTCAACGAGGAGTGCCCCGTGTCAATGAGGAGTGCCCCCTTTCAATGAGGAGTGCCCGCTGTCAATGAGGAGTGCCCCCTTTCAATGAGGAGTGCACACTGTCAATGAAGAATGCCCCCTGTCAATGAGGAGTGGCCCGTGTCAATGGGTATTGCCCTCTGTCAATGCGGAGGGCCCCCTGTCAATGTGGAGTGACCGCCATCAACTATGAGTGCCCCCTGTCAATGTGGACCTTCCCCTGTCAATGAGGAGTGCACCCTGTCAATGACGAGACCCCCCTGTCAATGAGGAGTGGCCCCTGTCAATGAGGAGTACACCCTGTCAATGAGGAGTGCCCCCTGTCAATGAGAAGTGCCCGCTGTCAATGAGGAGTTCCCCCTGTCAAAGGGCAGTGCCCATGTCAATGAGGAGTGCCCCCTTTCAATGAGGAGTGCACCCTGTCAATGATGAATGCCCCCTGTCATTGAGGAGTGGACCCTGTCAATGAGGAGTGCCCCCTGTCAATGAGGAGTGCCCCGTGTCAATGGGTATTGCCCTCTGTCAATGCGGAGGGCCCCCTGTCAATGTGGACGAACCGCTATCAACTATGAGTGCCCCCTGTCAATGTGGACTGTCCCCTGTCAATGAGGAGTGCACCCTATCAATGCAGAGTGCCCACGCCAATGAAGAGTACCCCCTGTCAATGAGGAGTGCGCCCTGTCAATGAGGAGACCCCCCTGTCAATGAGGAGTGGCCCCTGTCAATGAGGAGTAACCAATGTCAATGAGGAGTGCCCGCTGTCAATGAGGAGTGACCCCTGTCAATGAGGAGTGCCCCCTGTCAATGAGGAGTGCACCGTGTCAATGGGTATTGCCCTCTGTCAATGCGGAGGGCCCCGTGTCATGCAGAGTGCCCACGCCAATGTGGAGTACCCACTGTCAATGAGGAGTGCCCCCTGTCAATGAGGAGTGGCCCGTGTCAATGGGTATTGCCCTCTGTCAATGCGGAGGGCGCCCTGTCAATGTGGAGTGACCGCTATCAACTATGAGTGCCCCCTATCAATGTGGACTGTCCCCTTTCAATGAGGAGTGCACCCTATCAATGCAGAGTGCCCACGCCAATGAAGAGTACCCCCTGTCAATGAGGAGTGCCCCCTGTCAATGAGGAGACCCCCCTGTCAATGAGGAGTGGCCCCTGTCAATGAGGAGTACCCCCTGTCAATGAGGATTGCCCCTGTCAATGAGGAGTGCCCGCTGTCAAGTAGGAGTGCTCTCTGTCAATGAGGAGTGCCTTCGTCAGTGAGGAGTGCCCCCTGTCAATGATGAGAGCCCCCTGTCAATGAGGAGTGCCCCCTGCTAATGAGGTGTGCACCCTGTCAATGCAGAGTGCCCACGCCAATGAGGAGTACACACTGTCAATGAGGAGTGCCCCCTGTCAATAAGGAGACCACCCTGTCAATGCGGAGTACCCCCTGTCAATGAGGAGTGCCCCCTGTCAATGAGGAGTGCCCGCTGTCAACTAGGAGTGCCCTCTGTCAATGAGGAGTGCCTCCGTCAGTGAGGAGTGCCCCCTGTCAATGATGAGAGCCCCCTTTCAATGAGGAGTAACCCTGTAAATGAGGAGACCCCCCTGTCAATGAGGAGTGGCCCCTGTCAATGAGGAGTACACCCTGTCAATGAGGTTTGCCCCCTGTCAATGAGAAGTGCCCGCTGTCAATGAGGAGTGCCCCCTGTCAATGAGCATTGCCACTGTCAATGACGAGTACTCCCTGTCAATGAGGAGTGCCCCCTGTCAATGAGGAGTGCCCGCTTTCAATGAGGAGTGCCCGCTGTCAATGAGGAGTGCCCCCTGTCAATGAGGAGTGCCCCCTGTCAATGAGGCGTGCCCCCTGTCAAAGAGGAGTGCCCCCTGTCAATGAGGAGTGCCCGCTTTCAATGAGGAGTGTCCTCTGTCAATGAGGAGACCCCCCTGTCAATGAGGAGTGGCCCCTGTCAATGAGGAGTACCCCGTGTCAATGAGATGTGCCCCCGTTCAATAAGGAATGCACCCCCCCCGTCAATGAGGAGTGCCCCCTGTCAATGAGAAGTGCCCGCTGCCAATGAGGAGTCCCCCCGTCAATGAGGAGTGCCCCCTGTCAATGAGGAGTGCCCCCTGTCAATAAGGTGACCCCCCCTGTCAATGAGGAGTACCGCCTGTCAATGAGGAGTGCCCCCTGTCAATGAGGAGTGCCCGCTGTTAACTAGGAGTGCCCTCTGTCAATGAGGAGTTCCTCCGTCAGTGAGGAGTGCCCCTGTCAATGATGAGAGCCCCCTTTCAATGAGGAGTAACCCTGTAAATGAGGAGTGCCCCACAGTCAATGAGGCGTGGCCGCTGTAATTTTGGAGCCCACCCCCATCATTGAGCAGTCCCCCCCGTCAATGACGAATGACCCCTGTCAATGTGGACTGTCCCCTGTCAATGAGGAGTGCACCCTATCAATGCAGAGTGCCCACGCCAATGAAGAGTACCGCTGTCAATGAGGAGTGCCCCCTGTCAATGAGGAGACCCCCCTGTCAATGAGGAGTGGCCCCTGTCAATGAGGAGTACACCCTGTCAATGAGGAGAGCCCCCTGTCAATGAGAAGTGCCCGCTGTCAATGAGGAGTGCCCCCTGTCAATGAGCATTGCCACTGTCAATGAGGAGTACTCCCTGTCAATGAGGAGTGCCCGCTTTCAATGAGGAGTGCCCGCTGTCAATGAGGAGTGCCCCCTGTCAATGAGGAGTGCACCCTGTCAATGAGGAGTGCACCCTGTCAATGAGGAGTGCCCCCTGTCAATGTGGAGTACCCGCTGTCAACTCGGAGAGCCCTCTGTCAATGAGGAGTGCACCCGTCAAAGAGGAGAGCCCCCTGTCAATGAGGAGTGCCCTCTGTCAATGAGGAGACCCCCCTGTCAATGAGGAGTGGCCCCTGTCAATGAGGAGTACCCCGTGTCAATGAGGAGTACCCCGTGTCAATGAGGAGTGCCCCCTGTCAATGAGATGTGCCCCCGGTCAATAAGGAATGCACACCCCCCCCCCCCCCGTCAATGAGGAGTGCCCCATGTCAATGAGAAGTGCCCGCTGTCAATGAGGAGTCCCCCCGTCAATGAGGAGTGCCCCCTGTCAATGAGGAGTGCCCCCTGTCAATAGGGTGACCCCCCTGTCAATGAGGAGTGCCCCCTGTCAATGAGGAGTGCCCGCTGTCAACTAGGAGTGCCTCTGTCAATGAGGAGTGCCTCCGTCAGTGAGGAGTGCCCCCTGTCAATGATGAGAGCCCCCTTTCAATGAGGAGTAACCCTGTAAATGAGGAGTGCCCCACATTCAATGAGGAGTGACCCCTGTAATTTAGGAGTCCCCCCCCCCCCATCATTGAGCAGTCCCCCCCGGTCAATGACGAATGACCCCTGTCAATGAGGACTGTCCCCTGTCAATGACGAGCGCCCCCCCGTCTATAAAGTGTACCCCCTGTCATTGAGGAGTGCCCCCCGTCAATGAGGAGTGCCCCCACCCTTCAATGAGTAGTGCCCTCTGTCAATGAGAAGTGCCCCCCATTCTATGAAGAGTACCCTCTGTCAATGAGAAGTGCCCCTTTTCAATGAGTTTGCCCTGTCCATGAGGAGTGCCTGCTGTCAATGAGGAGTGCCCCCTGTTAATGAGGTGTGCTTCCTGTCAAGGAGGAGTGTCCCCTGTCAATGAGGAGGGCCTGCTGTCAATGAGGAGTATCCCCTGTCAATGAGGAGTGCCTGCTGTCAATGAGGAGAGGCCGGTGTCAATGAGTCGTACCCCCTGTCAATGAGGAGTGCCCCCTGTCAATAAGGTGACCCCCTGTCAATGAGTAGTACGCCCTGTCAATGAGGAGTCCCCCCCGTCAATGACGAATGACCCCTGTCAATGAGGACTGTCCCCTGTCAATGACGAGCGCCCCCCCGTCTATAAAGTGTACTCCCTGTCAATGAGGAGTGCCCCCCGTCAATGAGGAGTCCCCCCACCATTCAATGAGTAGTTCCCTCTGTCAATGAGAAGTGCCCCCCATTCTATGAAGAGTACCCTCTGTCAATGAGAAGTGCCCCTTTTCAATGAGTTTGCCCTGTCCATGCGGAGTGCCTGCTGTCAATGAGGAGTGCCCCCTGTTAATGAGGTGTGCTTCCTGTCAAGGAGGAGTGTCCCCTGTCAATGAGGAGGGCCTGCTGTCAATGAGGAGTGTCCCCTGTCAATGAGGAGTAACCCCTGTCAATGAGGAGTGGCCTGTGTCAATGAGTCGTACCCCCTGTCAATGAGGAGTGCCCCCTTTCAATGAGAAGTACCCCCGGTCAAAAAGGAATGCACACACCCCGTCAATGAGGAGTGCCTCTGTCAATGAGAAGTGCCCGCTGTCAATGAGGAGTTCCCCCTGTCAAAGGACAGTGCCACTGTCAATGAGGAGTGCCCCCTTTCAATGAGGATTGCCTCGTGTCAATGTGGAGTGCCCACTTTCAATGAGGAGTGCCCGCTGTCAATGAGGAGTGCCCCCTGTCAATGAGGAGTGCACCCTGTCAATGAGGAGTGCACCCTGTCAATGAGGAGTGCCCCCTGTCAATGTGGAGTACCCGCTGTCAACTCGGAGAGCCCTCTGTCAATGAGGAGTGCACCCGTCAAAGACGAGAGCCCCCTGTCAATGAGGAGTGCCCTCTGTCAATGAGGAGACCCCCCTGTCAATGAGGAGTGGCTCCTGTCAATGAGGAGTACCCCGTGTCAATGAGGAGTACCCCGTGTCAATGAGGAGTGCCCCCTGTCAATGAGATGTGCCCCCGGTCAATAAGGAATGCACACCCCCCCCCCCCCGTCAATGAGGAGTGCCCCATGTCAATGAGAAGTGCCCGCTGTCAATGAGGAGTCCCCCCGTCAATGAGGAGTGCCCCCTGTCAATGAGGAGTGCCCCTGTCAATAGGGTGACCCCCCTGTCAATGAGGAGTGCCCCCTGTCAATGAGGAGTGCCCGCTGTCAACTAGGAGTGCCCTCTGTCAATGAGGAGTGCCTCCGTCAGTGAGGAGTGCCCCCTGTCAATGATGAGAGCCCCCTTTCAATGAGGAGTAACCCTGTAAATGAGGAGTGCCCCACATTCAATGAGGAGTGACCCCTGTAATTTAGGAGTCCCCCCCCATCATTGAGCAGTCCCCCCCGGTCAATGACGAATGACCCCTGTCAATGAGGACTGTCCCCTGTCAATGACGAGCGCCCCCCCGTCTATAAAGTGTACCCCCTGTCAATGAGGAGTGCCCCCCGTCAATGAGGAGTGCCCCCACCCTTCAATGAGTTGTGCCCTCTGTCAATGAGGAGTGCCCCCCATTCTATGAAGAGTACCCTCTGTCAATGAGAAGTGCCCCTTTTCAATGAGTTTGCCCTGTCCATGAGGAGTGCCTGCTGTCAATGAGGAGTGCCCCCTGTTAATGAGGTGTGCTTCCTGTCAAGGAGGAGTGTCCCCTGTCAATGAGGAGGGCCTGCTGTCAATGAGGAGTGTCCCCTGTCAATGAGGAGTGCCTGCTGTCAATGAGGAGAGGCCGGTGTCAATGAGTCGTACCCCCTGTCAATGAGGAGTGCCCCCTGTCAATAAGGTGACCCCCTGTCAATGAGGAGTACGCCCTGTCAATGAGGAGTCCCCCCCGTCAATGACGAATGACCCCTGT
Organism: Mustelus asterias; assembly: GCF_964213995.1. NCBI lineage: Eukaryota > Metazoa > Chordata > Chondrichthyes > Carcharhiniformes > Triakidae > Mustelus > Mustelus asterias. The sequence continues at coordinate 1,016,623 of NW_027590133.1, forward strand.
CAATGAGGACTGTCCCCTGTCAATGACGAGCGCCCCCCCGTCTATAAAGTGTACCCCCTGTCAATGAGGAGTGCCCCCCGTCAATGAGGAGTGCCCCCACCCTTCAATGAGTAGTGCCCTCTGTCAATGAGAAGTGCCCCCCATTCTATGAAGAGTACCCTCTGTCAATGAGAAGTGCCCCTTTTCAATGAGTTTGCCCTGTCCATGAGGAGTGCCTGCTGTCAATGAGGAGTGCCCCCTGTTAATGAGGTGTGCTTCCTGTCAAGGAGGAGTGTCCCCTGTCAATGAGGAGGGCCTGCTGTCAATGAGGAGTGTCCCCTGTCAATGAGGAGTGCCTGCTGTCAATGAGGAGAGGCCGGTGTCAATGAGTCGTACCCACTGTCAATGAGGAGTGCCCCCTGTCAATAAGGTGACCCCCTGTCAATGAGGAGTACGCCCTGTCAATGAGGAGTCCCCCCCGTCAATGACGAATGACCCCTGTCAATGAGGACTGTCCCCTGTCAATGACGAGCGCCCCCCGTCTATAAAGTGTACTCCCTGTCAATGAGGAGTGCCCCCCTTCAATGAGGAGTGCCCCCACCATTCAATGAGTAGTGCCCTCTGTCAATGAGAAGTGCCCCCCATTCTATGAAGAGTACCCTCTGTCAATGAGAAGTGCCCCTTTTCAATGAGTTTGCCCTGTCCATGAGGAGTGCCTGCTGTCAATGAGGAGTGCCCCCTGTTAATGAGGTGTGCTTCCTGTCAAGGAGGAGTGTCCCCTGTCAATGAGGAGGGTCCCCTGTCAATGAGGAGTGCCTGATGTCAATGAGGAGTGGCCTGTGTCAATGAGTCGTACCCCCTGTCAATGAGGAGTGCCCCCTTTCAATGAGAAGTGCCCCCGGTCAAAAAGGAATGCACACACCCCGTCAATGAGGAGTGCCTCTGTCAATGAGAAGTGCCCGCTGTCAATGAGGAGTTCCCCCTGTCAAAGGACAGTGCCACTGTCAATGAGGAGTGCCCCCTTTCAATGAGGAGTGCCTCGTGTCAATGTGGAGTGCCCACTTTCAATGAGGAGTGCCCGCTGTCAATGAGGAGTGCCCCCTGTCAATGAAGAGACCCCCCCTGTCAATGAGGAGTGGCCCCTGTCAATGAGGAGTACCCACTGACAATGAGGAGTGCCCCCTGTCAATGAGAAGTATTCCTGGTCAATAAGGAATGCACCCCCCCCCCGTCAATGAGGAGTGCCCCCTGTCAATGAGAAGTGGCCGCTGTCAATGAGGAATGCCCCCTGTCAGTGAGCTGTGCCCTTGTCAATGAGGAGTAACCCCTGTCAATGAGGAGTGCCCGCTGTCAATGAGGAGTGCCCCCTGTCAATGAGGAGTGCCCCATGTCAACGAGGAGTGCCCCGGGTCAATGGGTATTGCCCTCTGTCAATGCGGAGGGCCCCCTGTCAATGTGGAGTGACCGCTATCAACTATGAGTGCCCCCTGTCAGTGTGGACTGCCCCCTGTCAATGAGGAGTGCACCCTGTCAATGCAGAGTGCCCACGCCAATGAGGAGTATCCACTGTCAATGAGGAGTGCCCCCTGGCAATGAGTAGTGGCCCGTGTCAATGGGTATTGCCCTCTGTCAATGCGGAGGGCGCCCTGTCAATGTGGAGTGACCGCTATCAACTATGAGTGCCCCCTATCAATGTGGACTGTCCCCTTTCAATGAGGAGTGCACCCTATCAATGCAGAGAGCCCACGCCAATGAAGAGTACCCCCTGTCAATGGGGAGTGGCCCCTGTCAATGAGGAGTACCCCCTGTCAATGAGGATTGCCCCTGTCAATGAGGAGTGCCCGCTGTCAACTAGGAGTGCCCTCTGTCAATGAGGAGTGCCTCCGTCAGTGAGGAGTGCCCCCTGTCAATGATGAGAGCCCCCTTTCAATGAGGAGTAACCCTGTAAATGAGGAGTGCCCCACATTCAATGAGGAGTGACCCCTGTAATTTAGGAGTCCCCCCCCCCCCCATCATTGAGCAGTCCCCCCCGGTCAATGACGAATGACCCCTGTCAATGAGGACTGTCCCCTGTCAATGACGAGCGCCCCCCCGTCTATAAAGTGTACCCCCTGTCATTGAGGAGTGCCCCCCGTCAATGAGGAGTGCCCCCACCCTTCAATGAGTAGTGCCCTCTGTCAATGAGAAGTGCCCCCCATTCTTTGAAGAGTACCCTCTGTCAATGAGAAGTGCCCCTTTTCAATGAGTTTGCCCTGTCCATGAGGAGTGCCTGCTGTCAATGAGGAGTGCCCCCTGTTAATGAGGTGTGCTTCCTGTCAAGGAGGAGTGTCCCCTGTCAATGAGGAGGGCCTGCTGTCAATGAGGAGTGTCCCCTGTCAATGAGGAGTGCCTGCTGTCAATGAGGAGAGGCCGGTGTCAATGAGTCGTACCCCCTGTCAATGAGGAGTGCCCCCTGTCAATAAGGTGACCCCCTGTCAATGAGTAGTACGCCCTGTCAATGAGGAGTCCCCCCCGTCAATGACGAATGACCCCTGTCAATGAGGACTGTCCCCTGTCAATGACGAGCGCCCCCCCGTCTATAAAGTGTACTCCCTGTCAATGAGGAGTGCCCCCCGTCAATGAGGAGTCCCCCCACCATTCAATGAGTAGTGCCCTCTGTCAATGAGAAGTGCCCCCCATTCTATGAAGAGTACCCTCTGTCAATGAGAAGTGCCCCTTTTCAATGAGTTTGCCCTGTCCATGCGGAGTGCCTGCTGTCAATGAGGAGTGCCCCCTGTTAATGAGGTGTGCTTCCTGTCAAGGAGGAGTGTCCCCTGTCAATGAGGAGGGCCTGCTGTCAATGAGGAGTGTCCCCTGTCAATGAGGAGTAACCCCTGTCAATGAGGAGTGGCCTGTGTCAATGAGTCGTACCCCCTGTCAATGAGGAGTGCCCCCTTTCAATGAGAAGTACCCCCGGTCAAAAAGGAATGCACACACCCCGTCAATGAGGAGTGCCTCTGTCAATGAGAAGTGCCCGCTGTCAATGAGGAGTTCCCCCTGTCAAAGGACAGTGCCACTGTCAATGAGGAGTGCCCCCTTTCAATGAGGAGTGCCTCGTGTCAATGTGGAGTGCCCACTTTCAATGAGGAGTGCCCGCTGTCAATGAGGAGTGCCCCCTGTCAATGAGGAGTGCACCCTGTCAATGAGGAGTGCACCCTGTCAATGAGGAGTGCCCCCTGTCAATGTGGAGTACCCGCTGTCAACTCGGAGAGCCCTCTGTCAATGAGGAGTGCACTCGTCAAAGAGGAGAGCCCCCTGTCAATGAGGAGTGCCCTCTGTCAATGAGGAGACCCCCCTGTCAATGAGGAGTGGCTCCTGTCAATGAGGAGTACCCCGTGTCAATGAGGAGTACCCCGTGTCAATGAGGAGTGCCCCCTGTCAATGAGATGTGCCCCCGGTCAATAAGGAATGCACACCCCCCCCCCCCCGTCAATGAGGAGTGCCCCATGTCAATGAGAAGTGCCCGCTGTCAATGAGGAGTCCCCCCGTCAATGAGGAGTGCCCCCTGTCAATGAGGAGTGCCCCTGTCAATAGGGTGACCCCCCTGTCAATGAGGAGTGCCCCCTGTCAATGAGGAGTGCCCGCTGTCAACTAGGAGTGCCCTCTGTCAATGAGGAGTGCCTCCGTCAGTGAGGAGTGCCCCCTGTCAATGATGAGAGCCCCCTTTCAATGAGGAGTAACCCTGTAAATGAGGAGTGCCCCACATTCAATGAGGAGTGACCCCTGTAATTTAGGAGTCCCCCCCCATCATTGAGCAGTCCCCCCCGGTCAATGACGAATGACCCCTGTCAATGAGGACTGTCCCCTGTCAATGACGAGCGCCCCCCCGTCTATAAAGTGTACCCCCTGTCAATGAGGAGTGCCCCCCGTCAATGAGGAGTGCCCCCACCCTTCAATGAGTTGTGCCCTCTGTCAATGAGAAGTGCCCCCCATTCTATGAAGAGTACCCTCTGTCAATGAGAAGTGCCCCTTTTCAATGAGTTTGCCCTGTCCATGAGGAGTGCCTGCTGTCAATGAGGAGTGCCCCCTGTTAATGAGGTGTGCTTCCTGTCAAGGAGGAGTGTCCCCTGTCAATGAGGAGGGCCTGCTGTCAATGAGGAGTGTCCCCTGTCAATGAGGAGTGCCTGCTGTCAATGAGGAGAGGCCGGTGTCAATGAGTCGTACCCCCTGTCAATGAGGAGTGCCCCCTGTCAATAAGGTGACCCCCTGTCAATGAGGAGTACGCCCTGTCAATGAGGAGTCCCCCCCGTCAATGACGAATGACCCCTGTCAATGAGGACTGTCCCCTGTCAATGACGAGCGCCCCCCCGTCTATAAAGTGTACCCCCTGTCAATGAGGAGTGCCCCCCGTCAATGAGGAGTGCCCCCACCCTTCAATGAGTAGTGCCCTCTGTCAATGAGAAGTGCCCCCCATTCTATGAAGAGTACCCTCTGTCAATGAGAAGTGCCCCTTTTCAATGAGTTTGCCCTGTCCATGAGGAGTGCCTGCTGTCAATGAGGAGTGCCCCCTGTTAATGAGGTGTGCTTCCTGTCAAGGAGGAGTGTCCCCTGTCAATGAGGAGGGCCTGCTGTCAATGAGGAGTGTCCCCTGTCAATGAGGAGTGCCTGCTGTCAATGAGGAGAGGCCGGTGTCAATGAGTCGTACCCACTGTCAATGAGGAGTGCCCCCTGTCAATAAGGTGACCCCCTGTCAATGAGGAGTACGCCCTGTCAATGAGGAGTCCCCCCCGTCAATGACGAATGACCCCTGTCAATGAGGACTGTCCCCTGTCAATGACGAGCGCCCCCCGTCTATAAAGTGTACTCCCTGTCAATGAGGAGTGCCCCCCTTCAATGAGGAGTGCCCCCACCATTCAATGAGTAGTGCCCTCTGTCAATGAGAAGTGCCCCCCATTCTATGAAGAGTACCCTCTGTCAATGAGAAGTGCCCCTTTTCAATGAGTTTGCCCTGTCCATGAGGAGTGCCTGCTGTCAATGAGGAGTGCCCCCTGTTAATGAGGTGTGCTTCCTGTCAAGGAGGAGTGTCCCCTGTCAATGAGGAGGGTCCCCTGTCAATGAGGAGTGCCTGATGTCAATGAGGAGTGGCCTGTGTCAATGAGTCGTACCCCCTGTCAATGAGGAGTGCCCCCTTTCAATGAGAAGTGCCCCCGGTCGAAAAGGAATGCACACACCCCGTCAATGAGGAGTGCCTCTGTCAATGAGAAGTGCCCGCTGTCAATGAGGAGTTCCCCCTGTCAAAGGACAGTGCCACTGTCAATGAGGAGTGCCCCCTTTCAATGAGGAGTGCCTCGTGTCAATGTGGAGTGCCCACTTTCAATGAGGAGTGCCCGCTGTCAATGAGGAGTGCCCCCTGTCAATGAGGAGACCCCCCCTGTCAATGAGGAGTGGCCCCTGTCAATGAGGAGTACCCACTGACAATGAGGAGTGCCCCCTGTCAATGAGAAGTATTCCCGGTCAATAAGGAATGCACCCCCCCCCCCCGTCAATGAGGAGTGCCCCCTGTCAATGAGAAGTGGCCGCTGTCAATGAGGAATGCCCCCTGTCAGTGAGCTGTGCCCTTGTCAATGAGGAGTAACCCCTGTCAATGAGGAGTGCCCGCTGTCAATGAGGAGTGCCCCCTGTCAATGAGGAGTGCCCCATGTCAACGAGGAGTGCCCCGGGTCAATGGGTATTGCCCTCTGTCAATGCGGAGGGCCCCCTGTCAATGTGGAGTGACCGCTATCAACTATGAGTGCCCCCTGTCAGTGTGGACTGCCCCCTGTCAATGAGGAGTGCACCCTGTCAATGCAGAGTGCCCACGCCAATGAGGAGTATCCACTGTCAATGAGGAGTGCCCCCTGGCAATGAGTAGTGGCCCGTGTCAATGGGTATTGCCCTCTGTCAATGCGGAGGGCGCCCTGTCAATGTGGAGTGACCGCTATCAACTATGAGTGCCCCCTATCAATGTGGACTGTCCCCTTTCAATGAGGAGTGCACCCTATCAATGCAGAGAGCCCACGCCAATGAAGAGTACCCCCTGTCAATGGGGAGTGGCCCCTGTCAATGAGGAGTACCCCCTGTCAATGAGGATTGCCCCTGTCAATGAGGAGTGCCCGCTGTCAACTAGGAGTGCCCTCTGTCAATGAGGAGTGCCTCCGTCAGTGAGGAGTGCCCCCTGTCAATGATGAGAGCCCCCTGTCAATGAGGATTGTCCCCTGTCAATGACGAGCGCCCCCCCGTCTATAAAGTGTACCCCCTGTCAATGTGGAGTGCCCCCCGACAATGAGGAGTGCCCCCACCCGTCAATGAGTAGTGCCCTCTGTCAATGAGAAGTGCCATCCTTTCTATGAAGAGTACCCCCTGTCAATGAGAAGTGCCCTTTACAATGTGTTTGCACTGTCCATGAGGAGTGCCTGCTGTCAATGAGGAGTGCCCCCTGCTAATGAGGTGTGCACCCTGTCAATGCAGAGTGCCCACGCCAATGAGGAGTACACACTGTCAATGAGGAGTGCCCCCTGTCAATAAGGAGAACCCCCTGTCAATGAGGAGTACCCCCTGTCAATGAGGAGTGCCCCCTGTCAATGAGGAGTGCCCGCTGTCAACTAGGAGTGCCCTCTGTCAATGAGGAGTGCCTCCGTCAGTGAGGAGTGCCCCCTGTCAATGATGAGAGCCCCCTTTCAATGAGGAGTAACCCTGTAAATGGGGAGACCCCCCTGTCAATGAGGAGTGGCCCCTGTCAATGAGGAGTACACCCTGTCAATGAGGTTTGCCCCCTGTCAATGAGAAGAGCCCGCTGTCAATGAGGAGTGCCCCCTGTCAATGAGGAGTGCCCCCTGTCAATGAGGCGTGCCCCCTGTCAAAGAGGAGTGCCCCCTGTCAATGTGGAGTACCCGCTGTCAACTAGGAGAGCACTCTGTCAATGAGGAGTGCTCCCGTCAAAGAGGAGTGCCTCCTGTCAATGAGGAGAGCCCCCTGTCAATGAGGAGTGTCCTCTGTCAATGAGGAGACCCCCCTGTCAATGAGGAGTGGCCCCTGTCAATGAGGAGTACCCCGTGTCAATGAGGAGTGCCCCCTGTCAATGAGATGTGCCCCCGTTCAATAAGGAATGCACCCCCCCCCCGTCAATGAGGAGTGCCCCCTGTCAATGAGAAGTGCCCGCTGCCAATGAGGAGTCCCCCCGTCAATGAGGAGTGCCCCCTGTCAATGAGGAGTGCCCCCTGTCAATAAGGTGACCCCCCCTGTCAATGAGGAGTACCGCCTGTCAATGAGGAGAGCCCCCTGTCAATGAGGAGTGCCCGCTGTCAACTAGGAGTGCCCTCTGTCAATGAGGAGTGCCTCCGTCAGTGAGGAGTGCCCCCTGTCAATGATGAGAGCCCCCTTTCAATGAGGAGTAACTCTGTAAATGAGGAGTGCCCCACAGTCAATGAGGCGTGACCGCTGTAATTTAGGAGTCCACCCCCATCATTGAGCAGTCCCCCCCGTCAATGACGAATGACCCCTGTCAATGTGGACTGTCCCCTGTCAATGAGGAGTGCACCCTATCAATGCAGAGTGCCCACGCCAATGAAGAGTACCCCCTGTCAATGAGGAGTGCCCCCTGTCAATGAGGAGACCCCCCTGTCAATGAGGAGTGGCCCCTGTCAATGAGGAGTACACCCTGTCAATGAGGAGAGCCCCCTGTCAATGAGAAGTGCCCGCTGTCAATGAGGAGTGCCCCCTGTCAATGAGCATTGCCACTGTCAATGAGGAGTTATCCCTGTCAATGAGGAGTGCCCGCTTTCAATGAGGAGTGCCCGCTGTCAATGAGGAGTGCCCCCTGTCAATGAGGAGTGCACCCTGTCAATGAGGAGTGCACCCTGTCAATGAGGAGTGCCCCCTGTCAATGTGGAGTACCCGCTGTCAATGAGGAGACCCCCCTGTCAGTGAGGAATGCCCCCTGTCAATGATGAGAGCCCCCTTTCAATGAGGAGTAACCCTGTAAATGAGGAGACCCCCCTGTCAATGAGGAGTGGCCCCTGTCAATGAGGAGTACACCCTGTCAATGAGGTTTGCCCCCTCTCAATGAGAAGTGCCCGCTGTCAATGAGGAGTGCCCCCTGTCAATGAGCATTGCCACTGTCAATGACGAGTACTCCCTGTCAATGAGGAGTGCCCCCTGTCAATGAGGAGTGCCCGCTTTCAATGAGGAGTGCCCGCTGTCAATGAGGAGTGCCCCCTGTCAATGAGGAGTGCTCCCTGTCAATGAGGCGTGCCCCCTGTCAAAGAGGAGTGCCCCCTGTCAATGTGGAGTACCCGCTGTCAACTCGGAGAGCACTCTGTCAATGAGGAGTGCTCCCGTCAAAGAGGAGTGCCTCCTGTCAATGAGGAGAGCCCCCTGTCAATGAGGAGTGTCCTCTGTCAATGAGGAGACCCCCCTGTCAATTAGGAGTGGCCCCTGTCAATGAGGAGTACCCCGTGTCAATGAGGAGTGCCCCCTGTCAATGAGATGTGCCCCCGTTCAATAAGGAATGCACCCCCCCCCCCGTCAATGAGGAGAGCCCCCTGTCAATGAGAAGTGCCCGCTGCCAATGAGGAGTCCCCCCGTCAATGAGGAGTGCCCCCTGTCAATGAGGAGTGCCCCCTGTCAATAAGGTGACCCCCCCTGTCAATGAGGAGTACCGCCTGTCAATGAGGAGTGCCCCCTGTCAATGAGGAGTGCCCGCTGTCAACTAGGAGTGCCCTCTGTCAATGAGGAGTGCCTCCGTCAGTGAGGAGTGCCCCCTGTCAATGATGAGAGCCCCCTTTCAATGAGGAGTAACCCTGTAAATGAGGAGTGCCCCACAGTCAATGAGGCGTGACCGCTGTAATTTAGGAGTCCACCCCCATCATTGAGCAGTCCCCCCCGTCAATGACGAATGACCCCTGTCAATGTGGACTGTCCCCTGTCAATGAGGAGTGCACCCTATCAATGCAGAGTGCCCACGCCAATGAAGAGTACCCCCTGTCAATGAGGAGTGCCCCCTGTCAATGAGGAGACCCCCCTGTCAATGAGGAGTGACCCCTGTCAATGAGGAGTGCACCCTGTCAATGAGGAGAGCCCCCTGTCAATGAGAAGTGCCCGCTGTCAATGAGGAGTGCCCCCTGTCAATGAGCATTGCCACTTTCAATGAGGAGTTATCCCTGTCAATGTGGAGTACCCGCTGTCAACTCGGAGAGCCCTCTGTCAATGAGGAGTGCACCCGTCAAAGAGGAGAGCCCCCTGTCAATGAGGAGTGCCCTCTGTCAATGAGGAGACGCCCCTGTCAATGAGGAGTGGCCCCTGTCAATGAGGAGTACCCCGTGTCAATGAGGAGTACCCCGTGTCAATGAGGAGTGCCCCCTGTCAATGAGATGTGCCCCCGGTCAATAAGGAATGCACACCCCCCCCCCCGTCAATGAGGAGTGCCCCCTGTCAATGAGAAGTGCCCGCTGTCAATGAGGATTCCCCCCGTCAATGAGGAGTGCCCCCTGTCAATGAGGAGTGCCCCCTGTCAATAGGATGACCCCCCTGTCAATGAGGAGTGCCCCCTGTCAATGAGGAGTGCCCGCTGTCAACTAGGAGTGCCCTCTGTCAATGAGGAGTGCCTCCGTCAGTGAGGAGTGCCCCCTGTCAATGATGAGAGCCCCCTTTCAATGAGGAGTAACCCTGTAAATGAGGAGTGCCCCACATTCAATGAGGAGTGACCCCTGTAATTTAGGAGTCCCCCCCCATCATTGAGCAGTCCCCCCCGGTCAATGAAGAGTACCCTCTGTCAATGAGAAGTGCCCCTTTTCAATGAGTTTGCCCTGTCCATGAGGAGTGCCTGCTGTCAATGAGGAGTGCCCCCTGTTAATGAGGTGTGCTTCCTGTCAAGGAGGAGTGTCCCCTGTCAATGAGGAGGGCCTGCTGTCAATGAGGAGTGTCCCCTGTCAATGAGGAGTGCCTGCTGTCAATGAGGAGAGGCCGGTGTCAATGAGTCGTACCCCCTGTCAATGAGGAGTGCCCCCTGTCAATAAGGTGACCCCCTGTCAATGAGGAGTACGCCCTGTCAATGAGGAGTCCCCCCCGTCAATGACGAATGACCCCTGTCAATGAGGACTGTCCCCTGTCAATGACGAGCGCCCCCCCGTCTATAAAGTGTACCCCCTGTCAATGAGGAGTGCCCCCCGTCAATGAGGAGTGCCCCCACCCTTCAATGAGTAGTGCCCTCTGTCAATGAGAAGTGCCCCCCATTCTATGAAGAGTACCCTCTGTCAATGAGAAGTGCCCCTTTTCAATGAGTTTGCCCTGTCCATGAGGAGTGCCTGCTGTCAATGAGGAGTGCCCCCTGTTAATGAGGTGTGCTTCCTGTCAAGGAGGAGTGTCCCCTGTCAATGAGGAGGGCCTGCTGTCAATGAGGAGTGTCCCCTGTCAATGAGGAGTGCCTGCTGTCAATGAGGAGAGGCCGGTTTCAATGAGTCGTACTCCCTGTCAATGAGGAGTGCCCCCTTTCAATGAGAAGTGCCCCCGGTCAATAAGGAATGCATACACCCCGTCAATGAGGAGGGCCTCAGTCAATGAAAAGTGCCCGCTGTCAATGAGGAGTTCCCCCTGTCAAAGGGCAGTGCCCATGTCAACGAGGAGTGCCCCCTTTCAACGAGGAGTGCCCCGTGTCAATGAGGAGTGCCCCCTTTCAATGAGGAGTGCCCGCTGTCAATGATGAGTGCCCCCTTTCAATGAGGAGTGCACACTGTCAATGAGGAATGCCCTCTGTCAATGAGGAGTGGCCCGTGTCAATGGGTATTGCCCTCTGTCAATGCGGAGGGCCCCCTGTCAATGTGGAGTGACCGCCATCAACTATGAGTGCCCCCTGTCAATGTGGACCTTCCCCTGTCAATGAGGAGTGCACCCTATCAATGCAGAGTGCCCACGCCATTAATGAGTACCCCCTGTCAATTAGGAGTGCCCCCTGTCAATGACGAGACCCCCCTGTCAATGAGGAGTGGCCCCTGTCAATGAGGACGACACCGTGTCAATGAGGAGTGCCCCCTGTCAATGAGAAGTGCCCGCTGTCAATGAGGAGTGCCCCCTGTCAATGAGCATTGCCACTGTCAATGAGGAGTACTCCCTGTCAATGAGGAGTGCCCGCTTTCAATGAGGAGTGCCCGCTGTCAATGAGGAGTGCACCCTGTCAATGAGGAGTGCACCCTGTCAATGTGGAGTACCGGCTGTCAACTAGGAGAGCCCTCTTTCAATGAGGAGTGCACCCGTCAAAGAGGAGTGCCTCCTGTCAATGAGGAGAGCCCCCTGTCAATGAGGAGTACCCCGTGTTCAATGAGGAGTGCCCCCTGTCAATGAGATGTGCCCCCGATCAATAAGGAATGCACACCCCCCCCCCCCCGTCAATGAGGAGTGCCCCCTGTCAATGAGAAGTGCCCGCTGTCAATGAGGAGTCCCCCCGTCAATGAGGAGTGCCCCCTGTCAATGAGGAGTCCCCCCTGTCAATAGGGTGACCCCCCTGTAAATGAGGAGTGCCCCCTGTCATTGAGGAGTGCCCACTGTCAACTCGGAGTGCCCTCTGTCAATGAGGAGTGCCTCCGTCAGTGAGGAGTGCCCCCTGTCAATGATGAGAGCCCCCTTTCAATGAGGAGTAACCCTGTAAATGAGGAGTGCCCCACAGTCAATGAGGAGAGACCGCTGTAATTTAGGAGTCCCCACCCATCATTGAGCAGTCCCCCCCGTCAATGACGAATGACCCCTTTCAATGAGGACTGTCCCCTGTCAATGACGAGCGCCCCCCCCCGTCTATAACGTGTACTCCCTGTCAATGTGGAGTGACCCCCGTCACTGAGTATCCACGGCTGGTTCTCCCTTTTCTTACAATGCTTGTTTTTTGCTGGAATATATTTTGGCTGAGAACTGAAAAGGATCTCCTTAAAAATCCTCCACTGTTCCCCAGCTATCCTACCTGCCAGCCTACTCTCCCAGTCTACCTTAGCCAATTCATCCCTCATCCTATCATATTTCCCTCTGTTCAAACAGAGGACACTGCTATGGGACCAAACTTTCTCCTCTTCCATCTGAATCAGAAATTCGACCATATTGTGGTCACTAGACCCAAGAGGGTCCTTCACAATAAGATCCTTAATTCTACCTACCTCGTTACACATTACCAGATCCAAAATAGCTCGTTCCCTCGGAGGTTCCGTAACATGCTGTTCAAGGAAACTACCCCGACAGCATTCTAAGAACACTTCCTCCATTCCACCCTTACCGACTTGAGTCTGCCAGTCAATGTGCATGTTGAAGTCCCCCATGATTATTGCCGTTCCGTTTTTACACGCATCCCTTATCTGCTTGTTTATAGCCCTCCCTACCTCAACATTATTATTTGGGGGCCTATCCACCACACCTACTAGTGTCTTTCTCCCTCTACTATTCCTCATCTCTACCCATAATGTTTCCACGTTTTGTTCCTCAGAGCCTATGTCATCCCTCAGTACTACCCTGATATTATCTCTTATTAATAGCGCGACCCCACCACCTTTTCCTTCCTGTCTATTCTTCCTAAACGCCTGATGCCCCTGGATATTCATCTCCCAGTCCTGGTCACCTTTCAGCCACGTTTCTGTAATGGCCACTAGATCGTACCCACTTGTGCTGATTTGCACCATCAACTCATTTACCTTGTTCCGAATGCTTCGTGCATTCAGGCAAAGTGTCCTTATTCCAGCTTTTCTCTGGACCCGCTTTGATGAGTCGCGAACACCCTCTCCCTCTACTCCCCTCTCTAAATTACCGCCTTCATTCACTTGCACCCCCTCCTCTACCATTAATTTTGTAATTCCCCTTACCCCTGCATCCTCCCCCCCCCCCATCAATTAGTTCCTTGATCCTAGTCAACTCTTCTAGCTCCCCTCCCCCCAACCTATCTAGTTTAAATTCTCCCCAGTAGCCTTAGCCAACCTACTGGCCAGGATATTGGTCCCCCTGTGATTCAAGTTCCACCCGTTTTTTGTATACAGATCACCCCTGCCCCTAAAGAGGTCCCAATGGTCCAGGAACCTGAATCCCTGCCCCCTGCACCAGTCCCTCAGCCACACATTCATCTTCCACCTCACTCCATTCCTGCCCTCACCTTCCCGTGGCACAGGCAGTAATCCTGAGATTACTACCTTTGCTTTCCTCTTTCTCAGCTGTCTCCCTAATTCCCTGTACTCCCTTTTCATGACCCCTTCTCCCTTCCTACCCACATCAGCGGTACCAATACGTACCACTACCTCAGGCTCCTCTCCCTCCCACCTCAGGATTTCCGGGACGCGACTAGCGACATCCTGGATCCCGGCCCCAGGGAGACAGACCACCATGCGAGAATCCCGCCTATCTCCGCAGAAACGCCGGTCTGTCCCCTTCACCATCGAGTCCCCGATTAATACCGCCTTCCTCCTCTTTTCCTTAGCCCTCTTAGTTACAGGGCTGGACTCCACTGCGGAGACACGGCCACTGCTGCTTCCCCCAGGTGGGCTGTCCCCCCCAGCAGTACTCAAGCAGGAGTACTTGTTGTGCAGGGGCAAAACCACTGGGGTGCTCTCAACCACCCTAGCCTTACCCTTCCTGGCCGTCACCCACTTGGCCTCCTCCCGTGGCCCTGGTGTGAACACCTGATGATAGCTCTTGTCTATCACCTCCTCATTCTCCCTCATCAGCCTAAGATCCTCGAGCTGCAGTTCCAGCTCCCTAATACGGTCCCTCAGGAACCGCAGCTCGACACACCCCTCACAGATGTGGATATCTGGGAGGCCAGATGCCTCCAGGAGCTCCCACATCCTACAATGGGAACAACACACTAGTTTCACACTCATACTGGACACTTTATGTCAAGTAAGACAATGAAAAGTTAATAAGAATGTAAGGAAACAAAAAAACTCACCCCTGCTCGTCCAAGCCCTGTGAGCCAAAGCCCTGACAGCTCACTCAACTTCCCACTCACTCTGCTGCCCGCTGTATACTTTGGTGCGCTTTTAAAGCCTCCAAAAACTTCCCCATGCCCCTGGCCCTACTTCCGGTTTTGATAAAAACCTCCGATTTTAAACCCAAAATTAACAGAAAAAATAAATAATTAATTAAAGTTAGAAAACCAACCCTCTTACCCTCAGCCTCCTCCTGGGAACAATGAAGCTGAACCTCCAAGGTAAGCCCTTTTTAAAGCCTCCAAAAACTTCCCCAGGCCCTTTCCTGGCCCTACTTCCGGTTTTGAAAAAAACCTCCGATTTTAAACCCAAAATTAACTGAAAAAATAAACAATTAATTAAAGTCAGAAAACCAACTCTCTTACCCTCAGCCTGCTCCTGGGAACAATTCAGCTGAACCTCCAAGATAATCCCTTTTTAAAGCCTCCAAAAACTTCCCCAGGCCCCTCCTGGCCCTACTTCCGGTTTTGAAAAAAACCTCCGATTTTAAACCCAAAATTAACTGAAAAAATAAGGAATTAATTAAAGTCAGAAAACCAAATCTCTTACCCTCAGCCTGCTCCTGGGAACAGGAGTGCCTCCTGTCAATTAGGATTGCCCCCTGTCAATTTGGAGTGCCCCCTGTCAATTAGGAGCTCCCCTTGGCTTTCAGGAATTCCCCCGTGTCAATGAGAAGTGCCCCCTGTCAATTCGGAGTGCCCCCTGTCAATGTGGAGTGACACCTGCCAATTAGGAGTTCCCCCTGACAATGCGGAGTGCCCCCTGTCACTGAGGAGTACCCCCGGTCAATGAGGAGTGCCCCCATGTCACCAAGGAGTGACCCCTGTCAGTTTGGAGTGCCCACTGTCAATTAGGCGTGCGCGCCCTGACAATGAGGAGTATCCCCTGTCAATCAGGAGTGTCCCCTGTCAATGAGGAGTACCCCCTTTCAATGTGGAGTGCCCCTTGTCAGTTTGGAGCCCCGCTGTCAGTTAGGAGTGCTCGCTATCATTTAGGAGCGCCCACAGACAAGTAGGAGCGACCCCTGCCAATTAGGAGTGCCCCCTGACAATTTGGAGTGCCCCCTGACAAGTTGGAGAACGCCTGTCAATTTGTAGTCCCCCTGTCAATTAGGAGTGCCTCTGTCAATTAGACGTTCCACTTGTCAATTACGCGTGCCCCTTTCAATCAGTAATGCCCCCTGTCAATGAGGAGGTCCCCCTGTCAATGATGAGTGCCCCCCCCGTCAATGTGGAGTGCCCCCTGTCAATGCGGGGAGGTCTCTGTCAGCAAGGAGTGACCCCTGTCAATTATGAGTGCCCCCCTGTCAATTAAGAGTGCCCCCTGTCAATGAGGATTGTCCACTGTCAATGTCGAGTATCCCCTGTCACTGAGTAGTGCCCCTGTCAATGACGAGTGCCCCCTGTCAATGAGGAGTGCCCCACCGTCAATGCGGAGTGCCCCCCGGTGAATGATACGTGCCCCCGCCCCCCCGTCAATGAGGATCCCCCCACGTCATTGAAGAGTGCCACCCCGTAAATGAGGAGTGTCCCACCGTCAATGAGGAGTGTCCAATCGTCAATGAGGAGTGCCCCACAGTCAATGAGGAGTACCCACGGTCAATGAGAAGTGCCCAATATCAATTAAGAGTGCCCCACCGTCAATTAGGAGAGCTCCCGGTCAATGAGGAGTGCCCCCTGTCAAATGGAGAGGCCCCTGTCAATGAAGAGTGCCCCCGTGTCAATTCGCAGGGCCCCCTGTCAATTAGGAGTGCCCCCTGTCAATTAGAAGTGCCCCCGTCAATTCAGTGTGCCCCCTGTCAATTAGAGAGCCCCCTGTCAATTAGGAGATCCCCGTGTCCGTCAGGAGTGCCCCCTGTCAATTCGGAGTGCCCCCTACCATTTACGAGTGACCCCTGCCAATTAGGAGTTCCCTCTGTCAATGAGGAGTGCCCGTACCAATGAGGCGTGCCCCCTCGCAAAGAGGATTAGCCCCTGTCAATGAGGAGTGCCCACATGTCACAAAGGAGTAACCACTGTCAATTTCGAGTGCCCGCCCTGTCAATGAGGCGTGTCCCCTGTCAATGAGGAGTGCTCCCTGTCAATGAGGAGTGCCCCCTGCCAATGAGAAGTGCCCCCTCGCAAAGAAGATTACCCGCGGTCAATGAGGAGTGCCCCCATGTCACAAAGGAGTGACCCCTTTCAATTTCGAGTGCCCGCCCTGTCAATGAGGAGTGCTCCCTGTCAATGAGAAAACCCCCTTTCAATTAGGAGTGCCCGTTGTCAGTAAGGTGCTCCCCCTGTCAGTTAGGAGTGCCCCATGTCATTTAGGAGCGCACCATGCAAATTTGGAGTGACCCCTGCTAATTAGGAGTGCCCGAGTCAATTTGGTGTACCCCCTGACAATTTGGAGTACCCCTGTCAATTTGTAGTGCCCCCTGTCAATTAAGAGTGCCCCCTCCGTCACTAAGGATTGCACCCTGTCACCAAGGAGTGCACACTGTCAATCAGGAGTGCCCCCTGCCAATTAGGAGTGACCTTTGCCATATAAGAGTTCGCCCTGTCAATGAGGAGTGCCCCCTGTCAATGAGGAATGTCCCCTGTCAATGAGGAGTGCCCCCATGTCAACAAGGAGTTACCCCTGCCAATTAGCTGTTCCCCCTTCAATGAGGAGTGCCGCCTGTCAATGAGGGGTGCCCGCTGTCAACGAGGAGTGCCCCCTCGCAATGAGGAGTACCCCCGGTCAATGTGGAGTGCCCCCATGTCACCAAGGAGTGACCCCTGTCAATTTGGCGTCCCCCTGTCAATTAGGAGTGCCCGCCATGTCAATGAACAGTGTCCCCTGTCAATGATGAGGGGCCCCCCCACGTCAATGGGGAGTGCCCCCTGTCCATGAGGAGCGCCCCTGTCACCAAGCAGCGCCCCCTGTCAATTAGGAGTGCCCGCTACCAATTAGGAACGACCCCTGCCAATTAGGAGTTCAATGAGGAGTGCCCCCTGTCAATGAGGAGTGCCCCCCTGCCAATGAAGAGTGCCCTCTGTCAATTCGGAGTGCCCCCTGTCAATGTGGAGTGACAACTGCCAATTAGGAGTTCCCCCTGTCAATGAGGAGTGCCCCCTGTCACCGAGGAGTACCCCCGGTCAATGAGGAGTGCCCCCATGTCACCAAGGAGTGACCCCTGTCAGTTTGGAGTGCCCACTGTCAATTAGGCGTGCTTGCCCTGACAATGAGGAGTATCCCCTGTCAATCAGGACTGTCCCCTGTCAATGAGGAGTACCCCCTTTCAATTTGGAATGTCCCTTGTCAGTTTGGAGCCCCGCTGTCAGTTAGGAGTGCTCGCTGTCATTTCGGAGCGCCCACAGACAATTAGGAGTGACCCCTGCCAATTAGGAGTGCCCCCTGACAATTTGGAGTGCCCCCTGACAAGTTGGAGTACCCCTGTCAATTTGTAGTCCCCCTGTCAATTAGGAGTGCCTCTGTCAATTAGATGTTCCACTTGTCAATTACTCGTGCCCCTTTCAATCAGTAGCGCCCCCTGTCAATGAGGAGGTCCCCCTGTCAATGATTAGTGCCCCCCCTCGTCAATGTGGAGTGCCCCCTGTCAATGAGGAGAGGCCTCTGTCACCAAGGAGTGACCCCTGTCAATAATGCGTGCCCCCTGTCAATTAAGAGTGCCCCCTGTCAATGAGGATTGTCCACTGTCAATGTCGAGTATTCCCTGTCACTGAGTAGTGCCCCTGTCAATGAGGAGTGCCCCCTGTCAATGAGGAGTGCCCTACCGTCAATGCGGAGTGCCCCCCGGTGAATGAGGCGTGCCCCCCCCCATCAATGAGGATCCCCCCACGTCAATGAAGAGTACCACCCCTGTCAATGTGGAGTGAGACCTGCCAATTAGGAGTTCCCCCTATCAATGAGGAGTGCCCCCTGTCACTGAGGAGTACCCCCGGTCAATGAGGAGTGCCCCCATGTCACCAAGGAGTTTCTCCTGTCAGTTTGGAGTGCCCACTGTCAATTAGGCGTGCCCGCCCTGACAATGAGGATATCCCCTGTCAATCAGGAGTGTCCCCTGTCAATGAGGAGTACCCCCTTTCAATTTGGAGTGCCCCTTGTCAGTTTGGAGCTCCCGCTGCCAGTTAGGAGTGCCCGCTGTAATTTAGGAGCGCCCACAGACAATTAGGAGTGCCCCCTCCCAATTTGGAGTGCCTTTGTCAGTTCGATGTTCCACTTGTCAATTACGCGTGCCCCTTTCAATAAGTAGTGCTCTCTGTCAATGAGGAGGTCCCCTGTCAATGAGGAGTGCCCACCCCCTCGTCAATGAGAAGTGCCCCCTGGAAATGAGGAGAGGCCTCTGTTACCAAGGACTGACCCCTGTCAATTATGAGTGCCCGCCTGTCAATTAAGAAAGCCCCCTGTCACTGAGTAGTGCCCCTGTCAATGAGGAGTGCCCCCTGTTAATGAGGAGTGCCCCACCGTCAATGCGGAGTGCCCCCCGGTGAATGAGGCGTGCACCCCCGTCAATGAGGATCCCCCCACGTCAATGAAGAGTGCCAACCCGTCAATGAGGAGTGTCCCACCGTCAATGAGGAGTGTCCCACCGTCAATGAGGAGTGCCCCACAGTCAATGAGGAGTATCCACGGTCAATGAGAAGTGCCCAATATCAATTAACAGTGCCCCACCTTTAATTAGGAGAGGTCCCGGTCAATGAGGCGTGCCCCCTGTCAAATGGACAGGCCCCTGTCAATGCAGAGTGCCCCCGTGTCAATTCGGAGGGCCCCCTGTCAATTAGCAGTGACCCCTGTCAATTAGAATTGCCCCCTGTCAATTCGGAGTGCCCCCTGTCAATTAGAGAGCCCCCTGTCAATTAGGAGATCCCACTGTCAATTAGGAGTGCCCCCTGTCAATTTGGAGTGCCCCCTACCATTTACGAGTGACCCCTGCCAATTAGGAGTTCCCCCTGTCAATGCGGAGTGCCCCCTGTCAATGAGGAGTGCCCGTGCCAATGAGGCGTGCCCTCTCGCAAAGAGGATTACCCCCAGTCAATGAGGAGTGCCCACATGTCACAAAGGAGTGACCCCTATCAATTTGGAGTGCCCGCCCTGTCAATGAGGCGTCTCCCCTGTCAATAAGGAGTGCTCCCTGTCAATGAGGAGTGCCTCCTGCCAATGAGAAGTGCCCCCTCGCAAAGACGATTACCCCCGGTCAATGAGGAGTGCCCCCATGTCACAAAGGAGTCACCCCTGTCAATTTGGAGTGCCCGCCCTGTCAATGAGGAGTGTTCCCTGTAAATGAGGAAACCCCCTTTCAATTAGGAGTGCCCGTTGTCAGTTAGGTGCTCCCCCTGTCAGTTAGAAGTGCCCCATGTCATTTAGGAGCGCAACCTGCAATTTGGAGTGACCCCTGCTAATTACGAGTGCCCCTGCCAATTTGGTGTCCCCCCTAACAATTTGAGTACCCCTGTCAATTTGTAGTGGCCCCGGTCAATTCGGAGTGCTCGCTGCCAATTAGGAGTGCCCCTTGCCAATTAGGAGTGCCCCGGCCAATTAGGAGTGCCCCCTGCCAATTCGGAGTGTCCCCTGTCAATGATGAGTGCCCCCCCCCCTTCAATGAGGAGTGCCCCATGTCAATAAGAAGCGCCCTCTGTCACTAAGTAGCGCCCCCTGTCACTTAGGAGTGCCCCCTACAAATTAGAAACGACCCCTGCCAATTAGGAGATCCCTCTGTCAATGAGGAGTGCTCCCTGTCAATGAGGAGTGTCCCCTGCCAATGAAGAGTGCCCTCTGTCAATTAGGAGTGCCCCCTCGCAGTAAGGAGTACCCCCGGTCAATGAGGAGTGCCCCCATGTCACCAAGGTGTGACCACTGTCAATTTGGAGTGCCCCCCCTGTCAATTAGGAGTCCCCGCCCTGTCAATGAGGAGTGTCCCCTGTCAATGAGGGGTGCCCCCTTGTCAATGAGGAGTGCGCCCCTGTCAATTAGGAGTGCCCGCCCTGTCAATGAGGTGTGTCCCCTTTCAATTAGGAGAACGCCCTTGCAATTAGGAGTGCCCCTT
The DNA here is from genome assembly GCF_964213995.1 of Mustelus asterias. NCBI lineage: Eukaryota > Metazoa > Chordata > Chondrichthyes > Carcharhiniformes > Triakidae > Mustelus > Mustelus asterias. The sequence continues at coordinate 1,036,594 of NW_027590133.1, forward strand.
GTCAGTTAGGAGCTCCCCTGTCAGTTTGGAGTGCCCCCTGTCATTTAGGTGCGCCCCCTGCAAATTAGGAATGACCCCTGCTAATTAGGAGTGCCCCTGTCAACTTGGAGTGCCCTCTGACAATGTGGAGTACCCCGGTCAATTTGTAGTGATCCCTGTCAAAAGGAGTGCCCCCTGACAATTAGGAGTGCCCCTGTCAATTAGGAGACCACCTGTCAATTGGATTCCCCCTCTGCCAATTGTATTGCACCCTATCAATTGGAGTGCCCCCTGTCAATTGGAGTGAAACCTGTCGATAAGGAGTGCCCCCTGTCAATGAGAAGGGCACCCTGTCAATAAGGAGTGCCCACTTTCAATGAGGAGTGCCCCACGTCAATTAGGAGTGCCCCATTTCAATTAGGAGTGCCCCTGTCAATTAGGAGTGCCCCACGTCAATTATGAGTGCCCCATGTCAATTAGGAGTGTCCCCTGTCAATTAGGAGACTCCCCTGTCAATTAGGAGAGCGCCTGTCAATGCAAAGTGTCCCCCAACAATTAGGCGTGCCCATGTCAATTTGGAGTGCCCCCTGTCAATTAGAACATAGGCCCTCGATGTTCCGCCGACCAGTGGTACCAATCTAAAGCCCCTCTAATCTACACTATTCCAATATCATCCAAATGTTTATCCAATAACCACTTGAACGCTCTCAACGTTGACGAGTCCACCACTGCTGCAGGCAGGGCGTTCCACGCCCTTACTACTCTCTGAGTAAAGAACCTACCTCTGACATCTGTCCTATATCTCTCACCCCTCAATTTAAAGCTCTGTCCCCTCGTGCTCGCTAACACCATCCGAGGAAAAAGGCTCTCAATATCCACCCTCTCTAATCCTCTGATCATCTTGTATGCCTCTATTAAGTCACCTCTTAACCTTCTTCTCTCTAACGAAAACAACCTCGAGCCCCCCAGCCTTTCCTCATACGATTTTCCCACCATAAAAGGCAACATCCTTGTAAATCTCCTCTGCACCCTTTCCAACACTTCCACATCTTTCCTATAATACGGCGACCAGAACTGAACGCATTACTCCAAATGCCGCCACACCACAGTTTTTAACAGTTGCAGCATGACCTCCTGGCTCCGAAACTCAATCCCTCTACCAATAAAAGCTACCACAACGTACACCTTCTTAACAACCCTATCAACCTAGGTGCCAACTTTCAGGGATCTATGCACATGGACACCCATATCCCTCTGTTCATCCACACGACCAAGTATCTTACCATTAGGCCAGTACTCTGTATTCATGTTACTCCTTCCAAAGTGAATCACCTCACACTTTTCCGCATTGAACTCCATTTGCCACCACTCAGCCCAGCTCTGCAGCTTATCTATGTCCCTCTGTAACCTGCCACTTCCCTCCGCACTGTCTGCAACTCCACCGACTTTAGTGTCATTCGCAAATTTACTACTCCATCCTTCCACGCCCTCATCCAAGTCATTAATAAAAATGACAAACAGCAGTGGCCTCAAAACAGATCCTTGCGGTACACCACTAGTAACTGAACTCCAGGATGTATAATTCCCATCAACCACCACCCTTTGTTTTCTTACAGCTCGACAATTCCTGATCCAAACCACTGAATCACCCTCAATCCCATGTGTCCGTATTTTCTGCAAAAGCTTACCGTGGGGAACCTTATCAAATGCTTTGCTGAAATCCATATACACCACATCAACCGCTTTACCCTCATCCACCTCTTTGGTCACCTTCTCAAAGAACTCAATAAGGTTTGTGAGGCACGACCTACCCTTCACAAAACCGTGCTAACTATCCCTAATTATTCCTTTCTAGGTGATTATAAATCCTATCTCTTATTACCCTTTCCAATACTTTGCCCACAACAGAAGTAAGGCTCACCGGTCTATAATTACCAGGGTTGTCCCTACTCCCCTTCTTGAATAAGGGGACAACATTTGCTATCCTCCAGTCTTCTGGCACTGTTCCTGTTGACAATGACGACACAAAGATCAAAGCTAAAGGCTCTGCAATCTCCTCTCTAACCTCCCAGAGAATCCTAGAATAAATGCCCCCGGCCCAGGGGACTTATCTATTTTTACCCTTTCCAGAATTGCTAACACCTCCTCCACATGAACATCAATCCCATCCAGTCCAACAGCCTGCATCTCAGTACTCCCCTCAACAACACTGTCCCTCTCCAGTGTGAATACCGACGAAAAATATTCATTTAGTGCCTCTCCGATCTCTTCAGACTCCACGAACAACTTCCCACTCCTGTGCTTGACTGGCCCTAATCTTACCCTCGTCATTCTTTAACTCCTGACATACCGGTAGAAAACTTTAGGGTTTTCCTTGATCCTACCCGCCAAAGACTTCTCATGTCCCCACCTCGCTCTTCTGAACTCTTTCCTGAGGTCCTTCCTGGCTAATTGTAACTCTCAAGCGCCCTAACTGAGCCTTCAAGTCTCATCTTAACATAAGTCTCCTTCTTCCTCTTCACAAGATATTAAACCTCCTCAGTAAACCATGGTTCCCTCACACGTCTGCTTCCTCCCTGCCTGACAGGTCCATATTTATCCAGGACGTGTAGTAGCTGTTCCATGAACAAGTTCCACATTACAATTGTGCCGATCCCCTGCAGTTTCCTTCCCGAACATATGCCAGCTAAATCTCGCCTAATCGCATCATACTTTCCTTTCCCCCAGCTATAACTCTTGCCCATTGGGATACACCTATCCTTTTCCATCGCTAAAATAAACGTAATCGAATTGTCTATCCACATTTAAATTTGTCCAACCAAAATATATCACCTCGCATTTGTCAGGGTTAAACTCCATTTGCCATTTTTCAGTCCAAACAGGATACCTCCAAATCTACCACCTGGCCTGGTTCATTACCCAGTACCAAATCCAATGTGGCCTCGACTCTTGTTGGTCTATCGACATAATGCGTCAGGAAGCTTTCCTGCACACACTCGACAAAAAGCGACCCCTCTAAAGTACTCGAACTATAGCTTTTCCAGTCAATATTTGTAAAGTTAAAGTCCCCCAGTACAACTACCCTGTTACTTTCGCTCCTATCCAGAATCATCTTTGCAATCTTTTCCTCTACATCTCTGGACGTTTTCGGAGGTCTATAAAAAACTCCCAACAGGGTGACCTCTCCTTTCCTGTTTCTAACCTCAGCCCAAACTACCTCAGTAGACAAGTCCTCATCAAATGCCCTTTCTGCCACCGTAATACTGTCCTTGACTAACAATGCCACACCTCCCCCTCTTTTACCACCTTCCCTGCACTTACTGCAACATCTAACCCCGGAACCTGCAACAACCATTCCTGTCCCTGCTCAATCCATGACTCCCAGGTGGCCACAACATCGCAGTCCCATGTACCAACCCATGCTGCAAGCTCACCCACCTTATTCCAGATTCACCGAGCGTTGAAGTATACACACTTCAAACCGCCTTCATGCCTGCTAGTACACTCCTGCGACTCTGAAACCTCATCCATGACCTCACTACTCTCAACCTCCTGTACACCGGACCTACAATCCAGGTACCCACCCCCCTGCTGAATTAGTTTATACCCTCCAGAAGATCATTAGCAAGTTCCCCCCCCCCCCAAGATATTGATACCCCTCTGGTTCAAGTGCAGAGCATCCTGTTTGTAGAGGTCCCACCTACCCCAGAAAGAGCCCAAATTGTCCAGGTATCTGAATCCGTCCCTCCTGCACCATCCCTGTAACCACGTGTTCAACTGGTCTCTCTCCCTATTCCTCTCCTCACTATCACGTGGCGCAGGTAACAAACCAGATATAACAACTTTGTTTGTTCTAGCCCTAAGCTTCCACCCTAACTCCTTGAATTTCCGCCTTACATTCCCATCCCTTTTCATACCTATGTGTTGAGTGCCTATGTGAACCACAACTTGGGGCTGGCCCCCCTCCCCCTTAAGGATATCGAAAACACGATCCGAGACATCGCGCACTCTGGTTCCTGGGTAGGCAACACACCAACGGCGAGTCTCTCTCGTTCCCGCAGAATCTCCTGTCCGTCCCTTTAACGATGGAGTCTCCAATGACTAATCCTCTACTCCTCTCCCCCTTCCCTTCTGAGCCACAAGGACAGAATCTGAGCCAATGACCTGTACACCATGGCTGACCCCTGCGAAGTCGTCCCCCCTCAACAGCATCCAAAAGTGTACTATCCGAAATTTCTCCGACATTTTTTGTTTCTCCCCCCACTTGGATGGCTCCCTGTACCTTGGTGATGTGGTCAGTTTGCTCATCCTGCCTTTCCCTCCCCTTCTGAGCTGCCGGGCCGGATTCTGCACCGGAGGCACGGCCACTGATGCTTCCCCCAGCCTTCTCCCCGCAACAGTACTTAAACAGGAGTACTTATTTTTAAGGGGCACAGCCACTGGGCTACTCTCTAGTAACTGACCTTTCCCCTTCCCCTTCCTAATCGTGACCCACTTGTCTGCCTCTCGTGGCCCCGGTGTGACCACCTGCCTGTAACTCCTATCTATCACCTCCTCATTCTCCCTAACCAGACGAAGGTCATTGAGCTGCAGTTCCAGTTCCCCAACGCGGACCCTTAAGAGCTGCAGCTCGACGCACCTGGCGCAGATATGGACGTCCGGGAGGCTAGCTGACTCCAGGACCTCCCACGTCAGACACTGAGAACAACAAACTGGCCTCACAATCATAATTCCCCCTTTCTTCCAATGACACAGAAAAAAAAACCTGTCAAAACCTACCCCACCTCTGCCTGTTTACGCCGAAGCCCGATGAGCCAAAGCCCGTCAGTTCTCACTCAACTTCCCACTCACTCCACGGCCCGCTCCCGACGCTGGCCGCTCAAAAGTGCGGCCTGCTTTTAATAACTCCAAAAATCTTCCCAGCCCACCTGGGCCTACTTCCTGTTTTGCAAAAAAAACCCTCCGATTTTTAACACAAATTTAACTGAAAAATAAATAAATTAGTAGGCACCCTGTCAATGAGGAGTTCCCATTGTTAATTAGGAGCGCCCCCTATCAGGTAAGAGTGCCCCACTGTCAAGTAGATGAGCTCATTGTCAATTAGGAGTGTCCCCTGTCAATTAGGAGTGCCCCCTGTCAATTCGGAGTGCCCCATGTCAATAAGGAGGTCCCTGTCAATGAGGAGTTCCCCTTGTCAATTCGGAGTGCCCCCTGTCAATTAGGAGTGCCCCCTGCCAATTAGGAGTGCCCCCTGCCAATGAGGAGTGGTGTATGTCAAATAGGAGTACCCCCTATCAATTGGATTCCCCCTCTGCCAATTGGTGTGCACCCTGTCAATTGGACTGCTACATGTCAATTCGAGTGAAACCTGATACTTAGAGTGCCCCCAGTCAATTAGGAGTGCCCCCTGTCAATAAGGAGTGCACCGTTTCAATAAGGAGGGCCCCCTCTCAATAAGGAGTGCCCACTGTCAATTAGGAGGGCCCCATGTCCATTAGGAGTGCCCAATGTCAATTCTAAGGGCCCCATGTCAATTAAGAGCGCCCCATGTAAAATAGGAGTGCTCCGTGTCAATTAGAAGACTCCCCTGTCAATTAGGAGTGCCCTGTGAATGAATAGTGTCCCCCAACAATTAGGAGTGGCCATGACAATTAGGAATGCTCCCTGTCAATTCGGAGGCACCCTGTCAATGTGGAATTCCCCTTGTTAATTAAGAGTGCCCCCTGTCAATTAGGAGTGCCCCCTGTCAATTCGGAGTGCCCCCTGTCAATTCGGAGTGCCCCCTGTCAATAAGGAGGCCCCTGTCAATGAGGAGTTCCCCTTGTCAATTAGGAGTGCCCCCTATCAACTAGGAGTACCCCTGTCAATTTGGAGTGCCCTGACAATTTGCAGTACCCCTGTCAATTTGTAGTGCCCCCTGTCAATTAGGAGTGCCCCTGCCAATCAGGAGTGCACCTGCCATGTAGGAGTGCCCCCTTTCAATTGCATTCCGCCCCTGCCAATTGTAGTGCACCCTGTGAATTGGAGTGCCCCCTGTCAATTGGAGTGAAACCTGTTTATTAGAGTGTCCCCTGTCAATTAGGAGTGCCCCCTGTCAATAAGGAGTGCCCTCTGTCAATAAGGAGGGCCCCCTGTCAGGAAGGAGTGCCAACTGTCAATTAGGAGTTCCCTTGCCAACTAGGAATGCCCCATTGCAATTTGGAGTGGCCTCTATCAATTTGAGTGCCCCCTGTCAATTGGAGTGAAACCTGTTAATTAGAGTGCCCCCGATCAATTAAGAGTGCCCCACCGTCAATTAGGTGAGCCCCTTGTCAATTAGGAGTGCCCCCTGTCAATTAGGAGTGCCCGCTGTCAAATAGGAGTGCCCTCTCTCAATTCGGAGTGCCCCCTGTCAAGAGGCAGGCCCCTGTCAATGAGGAGTTCCCCTTGTCAATTAGGAGTGCCCCCTGTCATTTAGAAATGCCCCCTGTCAATGGGGAGCGCCCCCTGTCACCAAGGAATGAGCCCCGTCAATGAGGAATGCCCCCTGTCAATTAGGAGTGCCCCCTGTCAATGAGGAGTGTCCACTGTCAATGCGGTGTATCATCTGCCAATAAGTAGTGCCCCTGCCAATGAGGAGAGGAGCCTGTCAATTAGGGGTGCCTGCCATGTCAATGAGGAGTGTCCCCTGTCAATGCGGAGTACGCCCTTTCAATTCGGAATGCCCCATGTCAATTATGAGTGCCCCATGTGAATTTGGAGTGCCCCCTGTCAATGAGGAGACTCCCCTGAAAATTAGGAATGCCACTGTCAATGAATAGTGTGCCCCAACAATTCGGAGTGGCCATGTTAATTAGGAGTGCCCCCTTTCAATTAGGAGGCATCCTGTCAATGAGGAGTTCCCCTTGTTAATTAGGACTGCCCCCTATCAATTAAGATTACCCCCTGCCAACTAGGAGTGACCGCTGTCAATTAGGAATCCCGCCTGTCAATTGGATTCCCCCCTGCCAATTGGAGTGCAGCCTGTCCATTGGAGTGCCGCCTGTTAATTGGAGTGAAACCTGTTAATTAGAGTGCCCCCTGTCAATTAGGAGTGCCCCCTGTCAGTAAGGATCGCCCACCCCCCCCGTCTATAAGGGAGACCCCCTGTCAAATAGGAGCGCCAACTTTCAATGAGAAGTGCCCCACGTCAAGTAGTAGTGCCCCGTGTCAATTAGGAGTGCCGCATGTCAATTATGAGTGCCCCATGTCAATTAGGAGTGCGCCCTGACAATTGGGAAACTCCCGTGTCAATTAGGAGTGCCCCGTCAATGAATAGTGCCCGATGTCAATTAGGAGGCACCCTGTCAATGAGGATTTCCCCGTGTTAATTAGGAGTTCCCCCTATCAATTAAGAGTGCCCCACCGTCAATTAGGTGAGCCACTTGTCAATTAGGAAAGCCCCCTGTCAACTAGGAGTGCCCGCTGTCAACTAGGAGTGCCCGCTCTTAATTCGGAGTGCCTCCTGTCAATAAGCAGGCCACTGTCAATGAGGAGTCCCCCTTGTCAATTTTGAGTGCCCCCTGTCAATTAGGAGTGCCCCCTGTCAATGGGGAGCGCCCCCTGTCACCAAGGAATGACCCCCGTCAATCAGGAATGCCCCCTATCAATTAGGAGTGCCCCCTGTCAATGAGGAGTGTCCACTGTCAATGCGGTGTAACCTCTGCCAATAAGTAGTGCCCCCTGCCAATGAGGAGAGGCCCCTGTAAATTAGGGGTGCCTGCCATGTCAATGAGGAGTGTCCCCTGTCAATGAGGAGTACCCCCTTTCAATTCGGAGTGCCCCATGTCAATTATAAGTGCCCCATGTGAATTAGGAGTGCCCCCTGTCAATGAGGAGATTCCCCTGTAAATTAGGAATGCCCCTGTCAATGAATAGTGTCCACCAACAATTTGGAGTGGCCATGTTAATTAGGAGTGCCCCTTGTCAAATAGGAGCCAATCTGTCAATGAGGAGATCCCCTTGTTAATTTGGAGTGTCTCCTATCAATTAAGAGTGCCCCCTGCCAACTCGGAGTGGCCGCTGTCAATTAGGAATCCTGCCTGTCAATTGGATTCCCAAAATGCCAATTGGAGTCCAGCCTGTCCATTGGAGTGCCACCAGTCAATTGGAGTGAAACCTGTTAATTACAGTGCCCCCTGTCAATTAGGAGTGCCCCCTGTCAATAAGGATCGCCCCCTGTCAATAAGGAGGGCCCCCTGTCAAATAGGAGCGCCAACTGTCAATGCGAAGTGCCCCACGTCAAATAGTAGTGCCCCATGTCAATTAGGAGTGCCCCATGTCAATTAGGAGTGCCCCATGTCAATTATGAATGTCCCATGTCAATTAGGCGTGCGCCCTGACAATTAGGAAACTCCCCTGCAAATTAGGAGTGCCCCGCCAATGAATAGTTTCCCATGTCAATTAGGAGTGCCACTGTCAATTAGGAGTGCCCCTGTCAATGAGGAGTGCCCACTATCAATTTGGAGTGCCCCCTGTCAATCAGGAAGCACCCTGTCAATGAGGAGTTCCCCGTGTTAATTAGGAGTTCCCCCTATCAATTAAGAGTGCCCCACCGCCAATTAGGTGAGCCCCTTGTCAATTAGGAGTGCCCCTTGTCAATTAGGAGTGCCCGCTCTCAATTCGAAGTGCCCCCTGTCAATAAGGAGGCCCCTGTCAATCAGGAGTTCCCCTTGACAATTCCGAGTTCCCCTTGTCAATTAGGAGGGCCCCCGTCAACTAGGAGTGACCCGTGTCAGTTAGGAGTGCCCCCTGACAATTAGGAGTGCCCCCTGTCATTGAGGAGCGCCCCCTGTCATCAAGGAGTGACCCCCCCCCCCCGTCAATTAGGAGTGCCCCCTGTCAATTAGGAGTGCCCCGTCAATGAGGAGTGTCCACTGTCAATGCGGAGAACCTCTGTCAATGAGTAGTGCCCCCTGCCAATGAGGAGAGGCGCGTGTCAATTAGGAGTGCCTGCCCTGCCAATGAGGAGAGTCCCCTGTTAATGAGGAGTACCCCCTTTTAAATCGGGGTGCCCCTTGTCAGTTGGGAGCTGCCCCTGTCAGTTAAGAGTGCCCCCTGTCATTTACGAGCGCCCCCTGCCAATTAGGAGTCACCCCTTCCAATTGGGAGCACCGCCTGTCAAAACGGAGGGCCCTGACAATTTGGAGAACCCCTGTGAACTTGTAGTTCCCCCTGCCAATTAGGAGTGCCCCCTGCCAATTAGGAGTTCCCTTGCCAGCTAGGAGTGCCCCATTGCAATTAGGAGTGGCCTCTGTAAATTGGAGTGCCCCCTGTTAATTGGAGTGAAACCTGTTAATGAGAGTGCCCCCTTTCAGTTAGGAGTCCCCTCTGTCAATAAGGTGTGTCCCCTGTCAATAAGGAGCCCCCCCCGTCAATAATGAGTGCCAACAGTTAATGAGGAGTGCCCCATGTAAATTAGAAGTGCCCCTGTCAGTGAGTAGTGCCCCCAACAATTTGGAGTGCCCTGTCAATTAGGAGTGCACCTGTCAACGAGGAGGCCCCTGTCAATGAGGAGTTCCCCTTGTCAATTCGGAGTACCCCTTGTCAGTTTGGAGCTGCCCCTTGTCAACTGGGAGTGGCCCCTTTCAATTAGGAGTTCCGCCTGTCAATTGGATTCCCCCCCTGCCAATTCGAGTGCCCCCTGTCAATTGGAATGCCCCCTGTCAATTGGATTGAAACCTGTTAATTAGAGTGTCCCACTGACATTGAGGAGTGCCCCCTGTCAATAAGGAGGGCCCCCTGTCAATAAGGAGGGCCCCCTGTCAAGAAGGAGTGCCAACTGTCAATTTGGAGTGCCCAACGTCAATTAGTTGTGCCCCATGTCAATTAGGAGTGCCCCATGTCAATTATGAGTGCCCCATATCAATTAGGAGTGGCCGCTGTCAATTTGGAGACTCCCCTATCAATGAGGAGTGCCCCCTGTCAATTAGGAGTGTCCCTTGTCAATTAGGAGGCACCCTGTCAATGAGGAGTTCCCCGTGTTAATTAGGAGTGCCACCTATCAATTAAGAGTGCCCCACCGTTAATTAGGTGAGCCCCTTGTCAATTAGGAGTGCCCCCTGTCAATGAGGAGTCCCCACTGTCAATTAGGAGTGCCCGCTCTCAATTCGGTGTGCCCGCTGTCAATAAGCAGGCCCCTGACAATAAGGAGTTCACCTTACCAATTCGGAGTGCCCCTTGGCAGTTTGGAGCTGCCCCTTGTCAACTAGAACTGGCCACTGTCAATTAGGAGTCCCGCCTGTCAATTGGATTCACCCCCTGCCAATTGAAGTGCCCCCTGACAATTGGAGTGCCCCCTGTCAATTGGAGTGAAACCTGTTAATTAAAGTGTCACACTGTCAATAAGGAGGGCCCCCTGTCAATAAGGAGTGCCAACTGTCAATGAGGAGTGCCCAACGTCAATTAGTCGTGCCCCATGTCAATTAGGAGTGCCCCCTGTCAATTAGGAGTGCCCGCTGTCAACTAGGAGTGCCCGCTCTTAATTCGGAGTGCCCCTTATCAATAAGCAGGCCCCTGTCAATGAGGAGGTCCCCTTGTCAATTTTGAGTGCCCCCTGTCAATTAGGAGTGCACCATGTCAATGGGGAGCGCCCCCTGACACCAAGGCATGACCCCCGCCAATTAGGAATGCCCCCTATCAATTAGGAGTGCCCCCTGTCAATGAGGAGTGTCCACTGTCAATGCGGTGTAACCTCTGCCAATACATAGTGCCCCCTGTCAATGAGGAGAGGGCCCTGTCAATTAGGGGTGCCTGCAATGTATATGAGGAGTGTCCCCTGTAAATGAGGAGTACCCCCTTTCAATTCGGAGTGCCTCATGTCAATTATGAGTGCCCCATGTGAATTAGGAGTGCCCCCTGTCAATGAGGAGACTCCCCTGTCAATTAGGAGCGCCCCGTCAATGAATAGTGTCCCATGTCAGTTAGGAGTGCCCCCTGTCAATTACGAGTGCACCCTGTCATTGAGGAGCGCCCCCTGTCACCAAGGATGGACCCCCGTCAATTAGGAGTGCCCCCTGTCAATTAGGAGTGTCCCGTCAATGAGGAGTGTCCATTGTCAATGCGGAGCAACCTCTGTCAATGAATAGTGCCCCCTGCCAATGAGGAGAGGCGCGTGTCAATTAGGAGTGCCTGCCCTGCCAATGAGGAGAGTCCCCTGTAAATGAGGAGTACCACCTTTCAATTCGGGGTGCCCCTTGTCAGTTAGGAGCTGCCCCTGTCAGTTAGGAGTGCCCCCTGTCATTTATGAGCGCCCCCTGCCAATTAGGAGTGACCCCTTCCAATTGGGAGCGCCGCCTGTCAAAATGGAGGGCCCTGTCAATTTGGAGAACCCAAATCAACATGTAGTTCCCCCTGTCAATTAGGAGTGCCCCTTGCCAATTAGAAGTTCCCTTGCCAACTAGGAGTGCCCCATTGCAATTAGGAGTGGCCTCTGTCAATTGGAGTGCCCCCTGTCAATTGGAGTGAAACCTGTTAATTAGAGTGCCCCCTTTCAATTAGGAGTCCACTCTGTCAATACGGTGTGTCCCCTGTCAATAAGGAGGCCCCCCCCCCGTCAAGAATGAGTGCCAACAGTCAATGAGGAGTGCCCCATGTAAATTAGAAGTGCCCCTTTCAGTGAGTTGTGCCCCCAACAATTTGGAGTGCCCTGTCAATTAGGAGTGCCCCTGTCAACGAGGAGGCCCCTGTCAATGAGGAGTTCCCCTTGACAATTCGGAGTGCCCCTTGTCAGTTTGGAGTTGCCCCTTGTCAACTAGGAGTGGCCCCTGTCAATTAGGAATCCCGCCTGTCAATTGGATTCCCCCCCCTGCCAATTCGAGTGCCCCCTGTCAATTGGGATGCCCCCTGTCAATTGGAGTGAAACCTGTTAATTAGAGTGTCCCACTGTCATTGAGGAGTGCCCCCTGTCAATAAGGAGGGCCCCCTGTCAATAAGGAGGGCCCCCTGTCAATAAGGAGTGCCAACTGTCAATGAGGAGTGCCCAACGTCAATTAGTTGTGCCCCCTGTCAATTAGGAGGCAACCTGTCAATGAGGAGTTCCCCGTGTTAATAAGGAGTGCCACCTATCAATAAAGAGTGCCCCACCGTCAATTAGGTGAGCCCCTTGTCAATTAGGAGTGCTCACTGTGAATTAGGAGTGCCCGCTCTCAATTCGGAGTGCCCCCTGTCAATAAGCAGGCCCCTGTCAATGAGGAGTTCCCCTTATCAATTCGGAGTGCCCCTTGTCAGTTTGGAGCTTCCCCTTGTCAACTAGGACTGGCCCCTGTCAATTAGGAGTCCCGCCTGTCAATTGGATTCACCCCCTGCCAATTGGAGTGCCCCCTGACAAATGGAGTATCCCCTGTCAATTGGAGTGAAACCGGTTAATTAGAGTGTCCCACTGTCAATGAGGAGTGCCCCCTGTCAATAAGGAGTGCCAACTGTCAATGAGGAGTGCCCAACGCCAATTAGTCGTGCCCCATGTCAATTAGGAGTGCCCCTTGTCAATGTTGAGTTCCCCATGTCAATTTGGAGTGCCCCCTGTCAATTAGGAGAACCCTCTGTCAATGAGGAGTGGCCCCTGTCAATAAGGAGGGCCCCCTGTCAATGAGGAGAGTGCCCTGTCAATTAGGGGTGCCTGCCATGTCTATGAGGAGTGTCCCCTGTCAATGAGGAGTACCCCCTTTCAATTCGGAGTGCCTCATGTCAATTATGAGTGCCCCATGTGAATTAGGAGTGTCCCGTCAATGAGGAGTGTCCACTGTCAATGCGGAGTAACCTGTCAATGAGTAGTGCCTCCTGCCAATGAGGAGAGCCGCGTGTCAATTAGGAGTGCCTGCCCTGCCAATGAGGAGAGTCCCCTGTTAATGAGGAGTACCCCCTTTCAATTCGGGGTGCCCCTTGTCAGTTAGGAGCTGCCCCTGTCAGTTAGGAGTGCCCCCTGTCATTTACGAGCGCCCCCTGCCAATTAGGAGTGACCCCTTCCAATTGGGAGCGCCGCCTGTCAAAATGGAGGGCCCTGACAATTTGGAGAACCCCTGTCAACTTGTAGTTCCCCCTGTCAATTAGGAGTGCCCCCTGCCAATTAGAAGTTCCCTTGCAAACTAGGAGTGCCCCATTGCAATTAGGAGTGGCCTCTGTCAATTGGTGTGCCCCTGTCAATTGGAGTGAAACCTGTTAATTAGAGTGCCCCCTTTCAATTAGGAGTCTCCGTTGTCAATAAGGTGTGTCCCCTGTCAATAAGGAGCCCCCCCCCTCCCCGTCAATAATGAGTGCCCACAGTCAATGAGCAGTGCCCCATGTAAATTAGACGTGCCCCTGTCAGTGAGTAGTGCCCCCAACAATTTGGAGTGCCCTGTCAATTAGGACTGCCCCTGTCAACGAGGAGGCCCTTGTCAATGAGGAGATCCCCTTGTCAATTAGGAGTGCCAGCTGTCATGAAGGAGTGCCGCCTGTTAATTAGGAATGCCCCCGTCAAATAGATGTGCCCCTTGTCAACGAGGAGTGCCTCTTGTCAATTAGTACTGCCCCCTGTCAATGAGCAGTTCTCCCTGTCAATGAGGAGCGCCCCCTCTCACAAGGGAATGACCCCCGTCAATTAGGAGCGCCTCCTGTCAAATTGGAGTGCCCCCTGTCAATGAGGAGTGTCCACTGTCAATGCGGTGTAACCTCTGCCAATAAGTAGTGTCCCCTGCCAATGAGGAGAGGCCCCTGTCAATTAGGGGTGCGTGCCATGTCAATGAGGAGTGTCCCCTGTCAATGGGGAGTACCCCCTTTCAATGCGGAACGTCCCATGTCAATTCTGAGTGCCCCATGTCAATTAGGAGTGCCCCCTTTCAATGAGGAGACTCCCCTGTAAATTAGGAATGCCCCTGTCAATGAATAGTGTCCCCCAACAATTCGGAGTGGCCATGTTAATTAGGAGTGACCCCTGTCAATTAGGAGGCACCCTGTCAATGAGGAGTTCCCCTTGTTAATTCGGACTGCCCCCTATCAATTAAGAGTACCCCCTGCCAACTAGGAATGACCGCTGTCAATTAGGAATCCCGCCTGTCAATTGGATTCCCCCCCCCCTGCCAATTGGAGTCCAACCTGTCCATTGGAGTGCCACCTGTCAATTGGAGTGAAACCTGATAATTAGAGTGCCCCCTGTAAATTAGGAGTGCCCCCTGTCAATAAGGATCGCCCCCTGTCAATAAGGACGGGCGCATGTCAAATAGGAGCGCCAACTTTCAGTGAGAAGTGCCCCATGTCAATTAGGAGTGCCGCATGTCAATTATACGTGCCCATGTCAATTAGGAGTGCCCCCTGACAATTGGGAAACATCCCTGTCAATTAAGAGTGCTCCGTCAATGAACAGTGTCCCATGTCGATTAGGAGTGCCCCTGTCATTTACGAGCGCCCCCTGCCAATTAGGAGTGACCCCTTCCAATTGGGTGCGCCGCCTGTCAATTTGGAGTGCCCTGACAATTAGGAGTTCCCTTGCCAACTAGGAGCGCCCCATTGCAATTAGGATTGGCCTCTGTCAATTGGAGTGCCCCCTGTCAATTGGAGTGAAACCTGTTCATTAGAGTGCCCACTGTCAATTAGGAGTCCCCTCTGTCAAGAAGGTGTGTCCCCTGATAATAAGGAGCCCCCCCCCCCCGTCAATAATGAGTGCCCACAGTCAATGAGGAGTACCCCATGTAAATTAGAAGTGCCCCTGTCAGTGAGCAGTGCCCCCAACAATTTGGAGTGCCCTGTCAATTAGGAGTGCCCCTGTCACCGAGGAGGCCCCTGTCACTGAGGAGTTCCCTTTGTCAATTAGGAGTGCCCGCTGTCAACTAGGAGTGCCCCCTGGTAATTAGGAGTGCCCCTGTCAAGTAGATGTTCCCGTTGTCAACGAGGAGTGCCCCTTGTCAATTAGTTCAGCCCCCTGTCAATGAGCAGTTCTCCCTGTCAATGAGGAGCGCCCCCTGTCACCAAGGAATGACACCCGTCAATTAGGATTGCGCCCTGTCAATTTGGAGTGCCCCCTGTCAATGAGGAGTGTCCACTGTCAATGCGGTGTAACCTCTGCCAATAAGTAGTGCCCCCTGCCAATGAGGAGAGACCCCTGTCAATTAGGGGTGCCTGCCATGTCAATGAGGAGTGTCCCCTGTCAATGAGGAGTACCCCCCTTCAATTCGGAATGCCCCATGTCAATTATGAGTGCCCCATGTCAATTAGGAGTGCCCCCTGTCAATGAGGAGACTCCCCTGTAAATTAGGAATGCCCCTGTCAATGTATAGCGTCCCCCAACAATTAGGAGTGGCCATGTTAATTAGGAGTGACCCCTGTCAATTAGGAGGCACCCTGTCAATGACGAGTTCCCCTTGTTAATTAGGAGTGCCCCCTATCAATTAAGAGTGCCCCCTGCCAACTAGGAGTGGCCGCTGTCAATTAGGAATCCCGCCTGTCAATTGTATTCCCTCCCTGCCAGTTGGAGTCCACCCTGTCCATTGGAGTGCCACCTGTCAATTAGGAGTGCCCCCTGTCAATAAGGATCGCCCCCTGTCAATAAGGAGGGCCCCCTGTCAAATAGGAGCGCCAACGTTCAATGAGAAGTCTCCCACGTCAATTAGTAGTGCCCCATGTCAATTAGGAGTGCCGCATGTCAATTATGAGTGCCCATGTTAGTTAGGAGTGCCCCCTGACAATTGGGAAACTCCCCTGTCAATTAGGAGTGCCCCGTCAATGAATAGTGTCCCATGTCAATTAAGAGTGCCCCTGACAATTAGGAGTGCCCCTGTCAATGAGGAGTGCCCACTGTCAGTTAGGAAGGCCCCCTGTCTATTAGGAGGCACCCTGTCAATGAGGAGTTCCCCGTGTTAATTAGGAGTTACCCCTATCAATTAAGAGTGCCCCCTGCCAACTAGGAGTGGCCGCTGTCAATTAGGAATCCCGCCTGTAAATTGGATTCCCTCCCTGCCAGTTGGAGTCCACCCTGTCCATTGGAGTGCCACCTGTCAATTAGGAGTGCCCCCTGTCAATAAGGATCGCCCCCTGTCAATAAGGAGGACCCCCTGTCAAATAGGAGCGCCAACGTTCAATGAGAAGTCTCCCACGTCAATTAGTAGTGCCCCATGTCAATTCGGAGTGCCGCATGTCAATTAAGAGTGCCCCTGACAATTAGGAGTGCCCCTGTCAATGAGGAGTGCCCACTGTCAGTTAGGAAGGCCCCCTGTCTATTAGGAGGCACCCTGTCAATGAGGAGTTCCCCGTGTTAATTAGGAGTTATCCCTATCAATTAAGAGTGCCCCACCGTCAATTAGGTGAGCCCCTTGTCAATTAGGAGTGCCCCCTGTCAATTAGGAGTGCCCGTTCGCAATTCGGAGTGCCCCTTGTCAATAAGGAGGCCCCTGTCAAGCCGTAGTTCCCATTGACAATTCCGTGTACCCCTTATAAGTTCGGAGTGCCCCCTGTCAATGAGGAGGCCCCTGTCAATGAGGAGTTCCCCTTGTCAATTAGGAGTGCCCCCTGTCAACTAGGAGGGCCCCCTGTCAATGAGGAGCGCCCCCTGACACCAAGGAGTGACCTTCGTAAATTAGGAGTGCCCACTGTCAATTATGATTGCCCCCTGTCAAGTATCCATTGTCAATGCGGAGTAACCTCTGTCAATGAGTAGTGTCCCCTGCCCATGAGGAGAGGCGCGTGTCAATTAGGAGTGCATGCCCTGTCAATGAGGAGTGTCCCCTGTTAATGAGGAGTACCCCCTTTCAATTCGGGGTGCCCTTGTCAGTTAGGCGCTGCCCCTGTCAGTTAGGAGTGTCACCTGTCTATTAGGAGCGCCCCCTGCCAATTAGGAGTGACACCTGCCAATTGGGAGCGCCCACTGTCAATTTGGAGTTCCCCCTGACAATTTGGAGAAACCCTGTCAACTTGTAGTTCCCCCTGTCAATTAGGAGTGCCCCCTACCAATTAGGAGTGCCCTTGCCAATTCGGAGTGCGCCATGCCAATTAGGAGTGGCCCCTGTCAATTGGAGTGCACCCTGTCAATTGGAGTGAAACCTGTTAATTAGAGTGCCCCCTATCAATTAGGAGTCCCCTCTGTCAATAAGGTGTGTCCCCTGTCAATAAGGATAACTCCCCCGTCAATAATAAATGCCCACAGTCAATGAGGAGTGCTCAATGTTATTTAGAAGTGCCCCTGTCAGTGAGTAGTGCCCCCAACAATTTGGAGTGCCCTGTCAATTAGGAGTGCCCGCTGTCAACTAGGAGTGCCCCCTGTTAATTAGGAGTGCCCCTGTCAAGTAATTGTTCCCCTTGTCAACGAGGAGTGCCCCTTTCAATTCGTACTGCCCCTGTCAATGAGCAGTTCTCCCTGTCAATGAGGAGTGCCCCATGTCACCAAGGAGTGACCCCCGTCAATTTAGAGTGCCCCCTATCAATTGGGAGTGCCCGCCATGTCAATGGGGGGGTCCCCTGTCAATGTGGAGTGCCCCCTTTCACTTAGGAGTGCCCTTTGTCAGTTAGGAGCTCCCCCTGTCAGTTAGGAGTGCCCCCTGACATTAAGGAGCGCCCCCTGCCAATTAGGAGTGACCACTGCTAATTAGGAGTGCCCCTCTCAATTTGGAGTGCCCATGACAATTTCGAGTACCCCTGTCAATTTGTAGTGTCCCCTCTCAATTAGGAGTGCCCCCTGCCAATTAAGAGTGCCCCTGACAATTAGGAATGCCCCTGCCATTTAGGATTGTCTCCTGCCAATTAGCAGTGGCCCCTGTCAATTAGGAGTCCCCCCTTTCAATTGCATTTCGCCCCTACCAATTGTAGTGCACCCTGTGAATTGGAATGCCCCCTGTCACGTGGAGTGAAACCTGTTAATTAGAGTGCCCCCTCTCAATTGGGTGAGCCCCCTGTCAATAAGTAGTGCCCTCTGTCAATAAGGAGGGCCCCCTGTCAATTAGGAGTGCCCACTGTCAACGAGGAGTGCCCCACGTCAATTCGGAGTGCCCCCATGTCAAATAGGTTTGCCCCCTGTCAATTAGTAGTGCCCCTGTCAATTGGGAGTGTCCCATATCAATTAGGAATGCCCCTGTCAACGAACAGTGTCCCCCAACAATTAGGAGAGGCCATGTTAATTAAGAGTGCCCCCTGTAAATTAGGAGGCACCCTGTCAATGAGGAGTTCCCGTTGTTAATTAGGAGTGCCAACTATCAATTAAGAGTGCCCGAACGTCAACTAGGTGAGCCCCTTGTCAATTAGGAGTGTCCCCTGTCAAATCGGAGTGCCCCCTGTCAATTAGGAGTGCCCCCTGTCATTTCAGAGTGCCCCCTGTCAATTGGGAGTCCCACCTGTCAATAAGATGTGTCCCCTGTCAATAAGGAGGGCCCCCCGTCAATAATGAGAGCCCACAGTCAATGAGGAGTGGCCCATGTAAATTAGAAGTGCCCCTGTCAGTGAGTAGTGCCCCCAACAATTAGGAGTGCCCCATGTCATTAAGGATCGCCCCCTGTCAATAAGGAGTGCCAACTGTCAATGAGGATTGCCCCACGTCAATTAGTAGTGCCCCATGTCAAGTAGGGGTGCCCCCTGTCAATTAGGAGTTCCCCCTGTCAATTAGGAGTGCCCCCTGCCAATTAGGAGTGCCCATGCCAATTAGGAGTGCCCCATGCCAATTAGGAGTGAAATCTGTTAATTAGAATGACCCCTGTCAATTAGGAGCCCCACCTGTCAATAAGATGTGTCCCCTGTCAATAGGGAGGGCCCCCCCCGTCATTAATGAGAGCCCACAGTCAATGAGGAGTGGCCTATGTAAATTAGAAGTGCCCCTGTCAGTGAGTAGTGCCCCCAACAATTTGGAGTACCCTGTCAATTAGGAGTGCCCGTGTCAATGAGGAGTTCCCCTTGTCAATTAGGAGTGCCCCCTGTCAATGTGGAGTGCCCCACGTCAATTCAGAGTGCCCCCATGTCAAATAGGGGTGCCCTCTGTCAACTAGGAGTGCCCCCTGTCAATTCGGAGTGTCCCCTGTCAATTAGGAATTCTCCCTGTCAATTAGGACACTCCCATGTCAATTAGGAATGCCCCTGTCAACGAATAGTGTCCCCCAACAATTAGGAGAGGCCATGATAATTAGGAGTGCACCCTGTCAACTAGGAGGCACCCTGTCAATGAGGAGTTCCCCATGTTAATTAGGAGTGTCCCCTATCAATTAAGAGTGCCCCACCGTCAACTAGGTGAGCCCCTTGTCAATTAGGAGTGTCCCCTGTCAATAAGGAGGCCGCTGTCAATGAGGAGTTCCCCTTGTCAATTAGGAGTGTCCCCTGTCAACTAGGAATGCCCCCTGCCAAATAGGAGTGGCCCCTGTCAATTAGGAATCCCGCCTGTCAATTGGATTCCCCCTCTGCCAATTGGAGTGAACCCTGTCAATTGGAGTGCCCTCTGTCAATTAGGAGTGCCCCCTGTCAATAAGGATCGCCCCCTGTCAATAAGGAGGGCCCCCTGTCAATAAGGAGGGCCCCCTGTCAATAACAAGTGCCAACTGTCAAAAAGGAGTGCCCCACTTAAATTAGTAGTGCCCCATGTCAATTAGGAGTGCCCATCTCAATTATGAGTGCCCCCTGTCAATTAGGAGACGCCCCTGTCAATAAGGAGTGCCCCGTCAATCAATAGTGGCACATGTCAATTAGGAGTGCCCGCTCTCAATTCGGAGTGCCCCCTGTCAATGAGCAGGCCCCTGTCAATCAGGAGTTCCCCTTGTCAATTCGGAGTTCCCCCTGTCAACTAGGAGTGCCCCGTGTCAGTTAGGAGTGTCCCCTGTCAATTAGGAGTCCCGCCTGTCAATTGGATACCCCCCCTGCCAATTGGAGTGCACCCTGTCAATTGGAGTGAAACCTGTTAATTAGAGTGCCCCTGTCAATGAGGAGTGCCCCTGTCAATAAAGATTGCCCCCTGTCAATAAGGAGGGCCCCCTGTCAAAAAGGAGTGCCAACTGTCAATGTGGAGTGCCAAACGTCAATTAGTCGTGCCCCATGTCAATTAGGAGTGCCCAATGTCAATTATGAGTGCCTCATGTCAATTAGGTGTGCCCCCTGTCAAGTAGGAGACTCCCCTGTCAATGAGGAGTGTCCCCTGTCAATTAGGCGTGCCCCCTGTCAATGAGGAGGCACCCTCTCAATGAGGAGTTCGCCGTGTTAATTAGGAGTGCCTCCTATCAATTAGGACTGCCCCTTGTCAATTAGGATTGCCTCCTGTCAATTCGGAGTGCCCGCTGTCAATAAGGAGGCCCCTGTCAACGAGTAGTTCCCCTTGCCAATTCGGAGTTCCCCCTGTCAATGAGGATGCCCCTGTCAATGAGGCGTTCCCCTGGACAATTTCGAGTGCTCCCTGTCAATTAGGAGACTCTCCTGTCATTTAGGAATGCCCCGTCAAGGAATAGTGTCCCCCAACAATTAGGAGTGGGCATGTTAATTAGGAGTGCCCCCTGTCAATTAGGAGGCATCCTGTCAATGAGGAGTTCCCCTTGTTAATTAGGATAGCCCCCTATCAATTAAGTGTGCCCGACCGTCAACTCGGTGAGCCCCCTGTCAATTCAGAGTGCCCCCTGTCAATAAGGAGGCCGCTGTCAATGAGGAGTTCCCCTTGTCAATTAGGAGTGTCCCCTGCCAACTAGGAGTGGCCCCTGTCAATTCGGAATCCCACCTGTTAATTGGATACCCCCTCTGCCAATTGGAGTGCACCCTGTCAATTGGAGTGCCCCTGTCAATTAAGAGTGCCCCCTGTCAATAAGGATCGTCCCCTGTCAATAAGGTGGGCCCCCTGTCAATAAGGAGTGCCAGCTGTCAATGAGGAGTGCCCCACGTCAATTGGTATTGCCCCATGTCAATTAGAAGTGCCCCTGTCAGTGAGTAGTGCCCCCAACAATTTGGAGTGCTCTGTCAATTAGGAGTGCCCGCTGTCAACTAGGAGTCCCCCTGTTAATTAGGAGTGTCCCTGTCAAGTAAATGTTCCCCTTGTCAACGAGGAGTGCCCCTGTCAATGAGCAGTTCTCCCTGTCAATGAGGAGTGCCCCATGTCACCAAGGAGTGACCCCCGTCAATTTAGAGTGCCCCCTATCAATTGGGAGTGCCCGTTATGTCAATGAGGGGTGTCCCCTGTCAATGTGGAGTGCCCCCTTTCACTTAGGAGTGCCCTTTGTCAGTTCGGAACTCCCCCTGTCAGTTAGGAGTGCCCCCTGTCATTAAGGAGCGCCCCCTACCAATTAGGAGTGACCCCTGCTAATTAGGAATGCCCCTCTCAAATTGGAGTGCCCCTGACAATTTGGAGTACCCCTGTCTATTTGTAGTGCCCCCTCTCAATTAGGAGCGCCCCTGCCAATTAGGAGTGCCCCTGCCATTTAGGAGTGTCCCCTGCCAATTTGCAGTGGCCCCTGTCAATTAGGAGTCCCCCCTTTCAATTGCATTCCGCCCCTGCCAATTGTAGTGCACCCTGTGAATTGGAGTGCCCCCGTCACTTGGAGTGAAACCTGTTAATTCGAGTGCCCCCTCTCAATTGGGAGTGCCCCCTGTCAATAAGTAGTGCCCTCTGTCAATAAGGAGGGCCCCCTGTCAATTAGGATTGCCCTTTATCAGTTAGGAGCTCCCCCTGTCAGTTAGGAGTGCCGCCTGCCATTTTGGAGCGCCCCCTGCAAATTAGGAGTGACCCCTGCTAATTAGGTCTGCCCCTGTCAATTTGGAATGCCCCTGACAATTTGAAGTACCCCTGTCAATGTGTAGTGCCCCCTGTCAATTAGGAGTGCCCCTGCCAAATAGGAGTGCCCCTGCCATTTAGGAGTGTCCCCTGCCAATTAGGAGTGGCCCCTAACAATTAGGAGTCCCCTCTGTCAATTGCATTCCGCCCCTGCTTATTGTAGTGCACCATGTCAATTGGAGTGCCAGGTATGGTTCCATTTCTTATCAGGCAGATAGATCCCTTTTTTTGATTTTTCACAACGAAGGAGTGTGGGGAATTTGATCTGTCATAGCTGGGTTGGTAATGTTTCTCAAAGTTCGATCAAGTGCACCCTCCACCCCCTAGCTCTAAAATAACATGTTGCTGATATTAAACATACCCTGCATGGTGGTACCCGATGGGTTTTGGATGTCAGTTTCCTTGTCCCTTTTTGGGTTCCATTCTGATATAAAATCCATTCTATCATTTCCGGAGTTGATAAAGGGATAGGGAAAAAAAGGATTTCCTCCCTTCCCTCCGTGCGTGGGAGTGTGTGAACAGACCCAGCACTTCCTCAGCTTTGATTGTGATGCAAACAGATAAGACATATACACAAAGGTGTTCATACAATAGGCAGAGTCATCGTTGCAGAGATATTCACTGTGCTTTATGCCTAAATCCTCATAATTCCATCTATACTCTCCCTCTGTGGCTGACAGAGCTAGGGTCGTGAGAAACAGCATAAGAAGCATCCCATCACTTAATAATAATACGCGTGACCGCTATACCATAGTTCAAAAACTATATCGCCCATACAAATCTTCCCGCGAACACATTCAGCTTGCTTGCAGGTCAGTCGTTGTCTGTTTCTATCTGCAATTGAAGTGTATCATATATTTTTCCAATTAGTTCCAGCATATTCTTTCAAATGAGTCTAATGTTTCCATATACCTTTCCCCCTTATGTCGATACAGGCACTGGTGTCTCCACTAATTATAACATCATATGGTTCTTTCCATTTCGGTGCAAACCCCGGCTTGTCAGATCGTGTTTTCACGAGGACGTCCAGCTGCTGGGACGTCGGGGAGCATTTCAAGCTCTCTCTCCGCGTCTCTTATTTCCTGATTGTCTTTTACCAATTTTTCCATCCCGTTTAGTTGGGTGCTTTGTTCCAAAACATATCTCCAGATTTTATCTTTTGGTAGACCTACATCGGTCCCACCTGTTATGATGCTTTCTGGTAATTGCATCGCCCGTCCTGTCATTAGTTCATAAGGGGTTAATCCGGTTGTCCGGTTTGTGGTAGCCCTTAATCTCATTAGTATAGTGAGCAACACCTCTGTCCATATTTTTCCCGATGTCTGTACGGCTTTCGCAAGTGTATTATACATTTAATTACATATCCCCCTTCGATAGAAAGCTTTGTGTGAATCATAGAACATAGAACATAGAAAGCCACAGCACAAACAGGCCCTTCGGCCCACAAGTTGCGCCGATCACATCCCCACCTCTAGGCCTATCTATAGCCCTCAATCCCATTAAATCCCATGTACTCATCCAGAAGTCTCTTAAAAGACCCCAACGAGTTTGCCTCCACCACCACCGACGTCAGCCGATTCCACTCACCCACCACCCTCTGAGTGAAAAACTTACCCCTGACATCTCCTCTGTACCTACCCCCCAGCACCTTAAACCTGTGTCCTCTCGTAGCAACCATTTCAGCCCTTGGAAATAGCCTCTGGGAGTCTACCCTATCCAGACCTCTCAACATCTTGTAAATCTCTATCAGGTCACCTCTCATCCTTCGTCTCTCCAGGGAGAAGAGACCAAGCTCCCTCAACCTATCCTCATAAGGCATGCCCCCCAATCCAGGCAACATCCTTGTAAATCTCCTCTGCACCCTTTCAATGGCTTCAACATCTTTCCTGTAATGAGGTGACCAGAACTGCGCGCAGTACTCCAAGTGGGGTCTAACCAGGGTCCTATAAAGCTGCAGCATTATCTCCCGACTCCAAAACTCAATCCCTCGATTAATGAAGGCCAGTACGCCGTACGCCTTCTTGACCGCATCCTCCACTTGCGAGGCCGATTTAAGAGTCCTATGGACCCGGACCCCAAGGTCCTTCTGATCCTCTACACTGCTAAGAATGGTACCCTTCATATTATACTGCTGCTTCATCCCATTGGATCTGCCAAAATGGATCACCACACACTTATCCGGGTTGAAGTCCATCTGCCACTTCTCCGCCCAGTCTTGCATTCTATCTATGTCTCGCTGCAACTTCTGACATCCCTCCAAACTATCCACAACACCACCTACCTTGGTGTCGTCAGCAAACTTACCAACCCATCCCTCCACTTCCTCATCCAGGTCATTTATGAAAATGACAAATAAGATTTTGCACTGGCCTTTTGGCTGCAGCTGGGCATCCATTCATTTCTATGTAACCCTATCAAAAGACATCGCTTTCTCCATTAAATTCACATGCCATACAGCTCCGATCTTTATATGATGTACTCTTACATTATATCTCATGTGAACATTTGTTTGCATGCAAGCACCGCATTACAGTACTTCACAAAATGCCACTACCCCACCTACAAAGAAGTGCATTCAAATGCCAAGCACCAACATTTAGATTGGAATACATAGCCTTTTCTCCTAAAGAATTTTGTTTGTATCAATACACAATATATATTATATAAATAATGGATGTGCTTATACTGTATAATAATCGAGAGGCAGTTGTATCATGCCACTTTACACTGTGATATCATATCATACCGTAACTGTGATATCCAAACCCTTTTAATTTCAGCCGTTTCTATTTTTAAGCTGAGCTCCAGATTAAAAAGCCCGCGCACTCTAGGAAAATTACAGGCGCCAAATCAAAATCAAAGTAGGTAAAATACATACCAGTTAATTGATTGGAAACGTTTTGGTTTGATTCTTAACGAGCTAGGTTTTAAGCATTGCAGTGTTTTTCAATTTGGCAGCCTTGAACAATAGATGGCACATGAAATTCCAACGGCAGAACATAATCTTAACCAGTTCCAGAATACCAAACTATCAGATGTACGTAAATCACTATATTCTGTGGACTTTAATACAGCATTCTGACTGGGCAATTTGCATTGTTGTTGGTCTCCAGAAGTTAGTGCTGTCGTCAGGGTTTCCTTTGGATGGACTCGTCAGAAATATCATCAACAGTAGACGATGTAATTTGTTGCATTTTAACGAAACAACATAATACAAGCGTGGAATTTCATATTGGTCCAAATGTTATTTAGAACTAACTGGCAACACAAGTTCCAACAATTCATGGAGTTAAAAATACTTAACGATAACATCCTTATCTGCATTGACAACTGAGGTTTGATTAATCTCCTGCTGGAGATCAACTTCATTAATTTGATATACTTTAAACAGACTCAGACAATATATTCACCTCATTATTTTGTTCCTGCTTATTTTCTTATTTTTTTAAGAAGAAGACAATCACTTATTTTCTTTTCCTAACTTCTCAACTTACTCTCTTATAATTTTGACTTCAAGACAAAGCAAAGAGCATATGGTCCTTCCAAGGTTTAAATCCTTTCTTAACATTAAAAGATTAAAGAAAGTAAAACATTCAAAAAGAATACGGAACGTTTATTAAGATGGTCACTTTTATTGTAATGTCTTCCAAACTGTAATTAAACTCAAAACAGAAGTAAATTCAAGAAATCTTATCACTTTCATCTCTAACAGTTTTAACACTTCCCCATCCACCCCGAGGCTAAACCAAGATGTCAAGCAGTGCATCCACAGCCTGTCACAGACACTCCATGCTTCAACAGCTCCTGCTCTCGATTGCACTGTCGTAAAATTTCAACTGGGGGAAAGTAATTTATTCAACTCGCACAGAGAGAAGCAATTCACTTTGATCTGCCATACACTATTCCAAAACATGAGGCTCTCGATTGCACAATTACATTCTCTCTCTCTCTCTCTCCCTCTCTGTCATACAGAGTCAGCGTGCCTGCTTGTTTCTTTTAACCCTTTACTCCCCTCTTTGGTCTATCACGCTTCAGGCCAACCGATTTAACCTGATTTGAGTCCCTTCTGTCTTTGCAGCAGCACTGGGTCCATTCCACCAATCCTCCCCCTCCTGTTCATCCATATCGGTATCTTGTAACCACATTGGAAACCCAGATACCTACGGTTTTTTTATCTTTCATTTGTTCGGCTTGCCGTTCTCATACTTTTTCTCAGTCTTGTCTTTCCTTGGCAGTCTCTCTTGTTCTTCTCTGTCTCTTTTGTCCTTCTCATACTTCTCACATTCCCACTTCAACATTTCCCAAGTTTTAGGGTTTACCTCATTACCACGTACATGATCCCTCTTCTGCGTGCATTATTCCCCTCTGAACTGATTTGTTGTGGTAATTCTGCTCCAGTTAGTGGGAGCATTCCTGAATACCGTCTGAATCTCTGCTTTAAACTGGGTAAGCGGTGCCTGTTGGGCATCTATCTCCGATGTTCGGGCGACTACATGTGTCCACCGTCCCCCACTATAATCCTTGCGCTGGAGGAGCGGCGGGTCCACCTGCTACCTGCCTCCACTTATTAGCTGGACAGGTTGCCCTGACCAGCTTGTGTACGTCTCTCAGGTGTAATTGGTGTCCTACCCAGGTTGTATCTAATTCTTCCCAGAATTTAGTGTTTGCGCTTCTAGGTTGTAATTACCCAGGGAAGCCACTATTTGCTGTCTCTCACCTGGGGTGAAGGTTTTATAATTTGCCTTTCACTGCGCATCTGTTCCCCCTCGGGATATTGGCGCTAGGTTGTGTTCTAGCACTTCCCACTCCTCCGGAGGAGCGGTTGGTCCCTGTTGTGTGGACTTATGAGAAGATAAAGGAACATTTCCCCTCTCCATTGCGTTTCTTCGAACACATGATTTTGTTTCTCCAGTTCCCTGACTCTGGATTCTAACTCTCTAATCTTTTCTTCATTTTCACTCCACCTTTTAGTAGAAGCGACTACTTGCTCAATTAATCCAGCTAACTGATGTATTAACAATATCTCCTATCTTCTTTGTTAAACACACACAGATATACATGGAAGCTTCCAATATATTAATTTTTACTTTGTCATCAGCACATTTCTTACCCAAGACTGAGACCTGTTCAGTTAATCCGGCCAATTGTTGAACTAAGAGGACTCCATTATTCTTAGTTTTGTCTTTCTCTTCCTTTTCCAACCATTTTCGTTGTTTGTCTGGCGGGTGGTCTAAATCCCACCCCCCTTTGCTCATCTGTTTAATGAGTTTGTCCCTCTTAGTCAGATATTCGTTTATCAGGGATTCCGCGGGTCCCCACTGTCCTTGTCTCGCCATAACACCGATAAGTTTATACTCACCACCTGGAGTCTTCTATTCTTCCTTCCTGCTCTCCCCCTCCTAGGTGCTCTTTTCCAAGTCCAGTGATACCTGTCAGGGGTGATCAGATCCCTCCATACCACCGCTTATGCTATATTTGTTAAGCTGGCTTTTACATGAAGGTTATTCCTTCCACTCCGGCGACCACC
The DNA here is from genome assembly GCF_964213995.1 of Mustelus asterias. NCBI lineage: Eukaryota > Metazoa > Chordata > Chondrichthyes > Carcharhiniformes > Triakidae > Mustelus > Mustelus asterias. Next base: position 1,063,803 of record NW_027590133.1, read on the forward strand.
CAGACAGTCTCTTTCTCACTCACGCCTGAACATCACACCTCAGGATGTGCTCAATTCAGACGTCTTTCACTCTCTCATCACAGATGATCACCTACTGTAATTTCACCCACCCTATTAAGTTCGGCAATCTATTCTCGTGTCCCAGTCGTGGCCATTTGACCGGACCCGTAAACAGATCCTGGGTTTCGGCACCAAATTGTTGTAGGTAAATATAATACCTCTGAGACCAGTCGTGAGTCAAGGTACAGTGGTTTATTTTCACAAGCTTGTGGGAGAAGTCCGATCCCTAATGCGGTCTCCAGACTTCTCGCCGAATGCAAGTTAAGGACAAGTATTTATACATACATTTTCGCCCCTGGTTACGTCCGAATTTTCTCACGATTATTCCTGCCTCAGCGCCTCCACGTAGTTCGCATAATCGTGGCCATCCCAAGCCTGTGACTATCTGTTCTGTCGCCTCTATGTCCAGCATGCAAGATTATAATGTTGCATAAACCACTTAACTGAAATACAGTGGCCTATAAAACAATTTAAATCGGCAAGGATAAATAGTAGATAATGAATATATATGAACCTATCATTATACGATCACAGAAGACATGCATGTAAGCTCCACCATGTTAAACAGCAAAGTACATGATATAAAAGAACACAAAATGGATTCTAGCCCAGCTTCTACTAGCTGGGTTAGCCACATTCCTGAACACAATTAGCTGAGAAAGATTATGAGCTCGGCAGACACGAAAACGAGCTCTACAATGCTTCTCACAAATCGCTAAGTAATACAAATTTCAGGTTTCAATGCAATACACAAATCTTAAGTGTTACAAAGTTCATTAACCTATTCCCGTCTTCAGTCATCCTCCACCCTGACGATTAACAATATCTCCATCCCTTTATTACTATTCGGTAAAAAAGCTCAGAAGTCCCTTCCCACTTGTTGGTTCTTCCGAATATACATCGACTGCAGCAGTTTATGATGGAACTTCAGTTATTCAGCAACCTCTCATGGGAAATTATGGATGGGCAATACTTTCTCAACGAGATAGTCACATCGAATGACAAATACATTAAGAAAATCTGAGAGGTTGATTGTGGCATCACTTAGTCCTGGCTATAGTGCCATGCTTCCATTGTTTGGCACGGACGTTGTCCCATGTTTTCGCTTCACCAGCTTGGCATCTAATGTTTACGTATTCCCGATAATGATCCTGACTTGCTATCCTGTAGTATTAATTGAAACAGATTTGATTACCTAGCTGGATTGTAATGGGAGAATCGGGGATAGGCCAGGCTGTAAGGTAGCACAGAGTGGTTGGAAACAATTATGCTACTTTTGCTTGTCCACAATGACTCATGGACGTCACATTTTTAGTTCGGAGAAATGTTTGAAACATATGTCATCTGACATGGTGGCACAACACAATGGAGACTATTCTCACTGTTAAGATGAAACTTCGTCCACAAATGGATTGCATGGTAACCACGCATAGCATTTCTGTAGCAAGCATGAAGAGAGGCATTTGCAAAAGGTAGATTGATGAGGACGAGTTGGATTTGTCTTGTTCACTTGTTCAGCGCAGAATTCATCTTGTGCCCTTATGGCCATCAGTGGATGTATGTCAGCGGATCTTCAATTTTACAAATGAGGAACCAGAGTAGGATTCAGAACCCCGCGAGCCTGTCTCGCTATTCAGCAAGATCACAGCTCATCGGATTGTAACCAACACTCCACATTTCCAGTCACCCCCGAACCCATTCCCTTCCCCGCTCTAATTAAGTTTCCATCTCGCTCTGCCTTAAGTCCATTCTTAGTGTATTCTAAAATCTTGCTTTCTGAATGTCATGAAAATCAGAGAAAATTTCTATGTCCTAATCGCTGTCCCCCATTGACAAATTCTCCCACAAGATGAAACATTCTCACCCCACCGATCCTGTCAAGATATATGGACATCCTCAAGCTTTAAATTTTGTTACTTTTTACTCGACTGAGTCAATTGACTACAGACCTAAACACTCAATCTTTTCCAAACAAACATGCCACGCTATCTTGATGATCGTCTCGTGAAACATCTCTGAATTGCTTCTAATACATTCGTACTTTTCCTTTAATGATGAGACCAATGCTGTACAGAATACATCAGCTTTGGTCTCACCAATGCCCTGTGCAGCTTCAACTTCCGTGCTCCAGCCAAATAGTGTTCAACTGATACAACAGGTGTGCCTCGGAAGGGAATGGAGGATGTCTATGTTGTAATCAGCTTTATTCTTTGCCCATGTTTTATCCGATGCCTTGAAATATCATGGGGACCAGAGTCAATGTTAAGGGACTCAAGGCAATTCCCTTCTGACTATGTGCTACGGTGTCTCCACTTCTGGTCATAACCAAGGGTGATGACTAAGGTGTTTGAGATACTTTTGCTATAGATCGATTCCCTGAGTATAAGTATCTCAGTGTCTGTTGCTTCACTCCACTTGTTGGCTAACTCTCCAAATGCACGCACGAGTCCCCAGATGTTCGAAAGGAGTATGTTTTCAGATTGAAAGGTCGAGGCTTTGTCTGGTCTGTTCTGTTGCCGATGTCGATGCAAAGTGGTTTATACTCTCTCCTTCATTTTAGATTTCAAGCGGCTGGTAAGGCCATTTCAGCGTCAATCACATTACTGTAGATCTGGAGTAATGCATCATTCAGACTACAAAATATCAGCAGTTTTGCTTACCAAAGGTGTACTGTTGGAACTGATTATCCTTATGAAAATTGACAATTGCTTCAGGGGCAATATTTGTCATGTTGCATGATTGAACTTATGTTCAAGAAACTGCAGTGGCAGGATATAAACTCAGAACATTAGCCTAGGTTTCTGGATTATAATGAAGTGACCTCACTACCATCACCTATCCATGGAATTGACCTCCAAGTGTTTGAAAGAACGATATCATAGCTGAGAAAATTCAACTTTTCAAGAGTTAAAAAGAGAAGATCAAATGCCTGATTTTTCCCTTCAGTCCTTCAAAAGTTCATAAATTCAGACACTGTTTCCTGGTGCTGAATATTGTCAATTTTAAAGAGTTATTAATATGTGTGTCTTTCTTCCTCCACTCCTTTCTAAGCACATCAGTATAATGTTCGCTCATGATCCAATTCTGTTCCTTCCTGGTCTCGTGGTGAATATTCGACTGCATATCTGACACATACATCATTGAATCTCTCCTACTCTCCTCCCTTTTGTTCTTCCGTCCACACTCAGCTTGACATGTGAGTAACAATGCAGGCAGCTCCTTCAGAAACACAATCGATACATTATCACTCAGCCAGTTCATCAGTTGCAGAGGCACAGACGGCGGAAGTATTCAGTCCCATTCTGTTCCAACATTCCAGGAAGATATTTTTAAATCTAACATTAAAATGGAGCAAGACAGAAGGAAGTCATTTCCATTTCACTCTTACTCGGTCCCGCTGACATGTTCATACTGAAATCCCAGCCCCAAGTCATATCTACTATCAGGTTGAAAGGGATAGTGTCATAGTTCAATGGGAATCAACTTCAACGAATTGAATAGCAGACAGGTTGATCAAAGAAATCCAAGTCTTGTCAAAATACCTGATATAAAGTCTCAAAGTAATTCACAAATCAATTCACAGTTATCGATGTTTACTCGTGGAAAGGCAGAGTTCTGCGGATGCTAGAAATCTGCATTAAAAACAAAACATTCTGGAAATACTCCGAAGGTCTGTCAGCAGTTCTGAAAAGACTCGTCAGGACTCCGAACGCAAACTTTGTTTTTCGGTCCACAGGTTCTGTCAGATCTTCTGAGTTTTTCCAAGATTTCCTCCTTTAAATGAAACTTACCTAATGTAATCAAGATTTTTTCAAATTCATTGAAGGGAGAATTCAGCACCCATCTTTGCTGTGTGATCGCACATAAACAGCAAAGTCTGAATTCACGGATTTGCAAATTCGAAGCTGCAAGTGAGCAGCGAACTGCAAGTTATTGTTTTCCCCAGAGCTGTCTGAATGTTCCCACTTTGACAAAGCTCTTCAGAAACAGAGAGCACTTCCAATTAGAAATTTATAAAGTGTCAATCGCTTATCACTGCAAGTTTTTTTTCTCGTTTTCATCCTTTCTCTCTTTTTCTATTCCCTTCAGTTAATCAGGGTGACCCAGTCAATGTTTCTATCCTGTTAAATTTCAACGTTAGGTGAAAAACTGACAAACTTTTAAAAATAGGGTTGAATCTTAACGCGACCTTGCTGCCGATCGATCGGACAAAGACAGGAAACTTTTCAAAATCAGTTGAAAACGTAGAAACAATTCTGAAAAGTGCTCGGGGTTGCCTCAGTTTAGAAAAGGCGATTTCTTTTTACTTTTCTTCCACTTTCTCTCAAGTAGTCTACCTTCATCTCTCGTTTTCCCTGACTTTTCCTGGGGTAAACACACAATATGCACATACACACATAATCCTTAATACGTATATCGAGTTCTTGGAAAGTGCCTTATTCCGTTCTCTGAGCGGTCATTAATAGCGGGCATGGATATAATGTAATGTGTTAGAGTTTTAGAAGGAATCTTAGGAAAAACGTTTTTGGAATCGGGAACTCAGTAGATGATAGGGCAGTAGAGGCGGGTACCCTCAAAGCATTTAAAACATTAAGATGAACACTTGAAACGTCATAATATGCAGGTTATTGTTTAAAAGCATTAATGTGGGGTTAGAATAGATAGGTGGTAAAGCAAGTTACAAGAGGGATATGAACAGTTTGCAAATAAACATTGATAAATTAAGCGAGTGGGCAAAACATTAGCAAATCGAGAGCAATGTGCTTTTGAAAGACATGGTGAACTTAAAAACATATTTATGTGCTGTAAAAATCGCTGGCCCAATGACTATGACTCTGATCTGATTTGAATTGATTTGATTTCAGTTTTGAATGCCACGTGTATCAGTATACAGTGAACCGTTTCTTATTTGCATGTTAAATAGACAAAGCATATCGATCACAGAGAAGAAAAGGACAGGCTTCAGAATGCGGTGTTACAGTGATAATTAGGGTGTAGAGAAAGATCAACTTAATATAAGGTGGGTCCATTCAAAATTCTGGACAGCAGGGACGATGCTGTTCTTGAATCGGTTGTTAAGTGACTGCAGACTTTTGTATCATTTTTCCAGGTGCAAGAAGGTGGGAGAGAGTATGTTCGGGATGCGTGGGGATCCTAATTATGCTGGCTGCTTTTCCAAAGCAGCGGGAATTGTAGATAAAAGTACAGTTAGGAAATACTGATTAAACATTAGAAATGCGGGGTCTGCACTTTGGATTATTTTGCAGAAACAAAGGAAATTGGAAAGAGCAAATACGGCTGTTTCCTCTGGGACGTGCAAACGGAGCCAAGCTTCTGGAATCACACGCAGACAGATTCTCAAGGAGGTAAGGAAGAGAGCAACAGCAATAAAGGTAGGGCATTCTATAGTTAGGGGTACAGACAGGCACTATTATGGCTGTCAACGTCTCTCCACGATGCCGCGTTGCCTCCATTGCCTAATGGTCTGGAATGTTCATGAACAGCTGCAGGGCATCGTGAAGGAGCAGATTCGAAAGGAAGAGTTCATTGTGCATTTTGGTACCATAGACATGGCTAGAAAGAGAGATGAGGGTTTGCAATAATAATACAGAAAGTTAGGAAGTAGACTAAAATAAAGAAGTCTTCTCGTGTTACAACCTTTGGATTTCTCCCACTGCTACGTGAGAACAAAGAACAAAGATCAAAGAACAGTGCAGCACAGGAACAGGCACTTCGGCTTTCCAAGCCCGCGCCAATCACGTTTACGTATGGAAACCAACTTATCATATCCCTCTATTCCCCGATTGTTAAAATGCCTATCAGGATAAGTCTTAAGTGTGACTAAGGTAACCTGACTTGACAGTGCATTTCACCCCCTCCAGCTGCCCGCCTCCCCACCGCCCCCCACCCCGCCCCAACCCACACACACACCTTATGTGCAAAAAGCATCCTGCACACATCTCCATTGAACATACCCCCACCCCCCGCTCCCCCTTCCTCCACGCTCCCATCTTCTGTCAGATCGCCCGTCAGCCTCCCTTTTTCCACTGTGAACACTCCCAGTTTCTTCAATCTCTGCTCAAAGATAATAACCTCCATTCCAGGCAACTTTCTGTTAATCCTTTTCTGCGCTCTCTCCAAAGCCTCCACGTCCTTCTGGTACTGTAATGACCCGAATTGGACACAGCGTTACAAATGAGTCCTAATCAACGTTTCATACAACTATAACATATTTTGCCATCTTTTATACCCGATGCCCCGTCCGATGAATGCAAGCATACAATATGTTTTCTTCACCACCTTTTCCACGTGTGCTGCCACTTCAAAGGACCTGTGGGCCTGTGCTCCCAGATATCACTGTGTGTCTATGCTCCTGATTGTACTACCATTTATTTCATAGCTCCCGGCTGAATTGGATGTATCCAAATGCATCACCTCGCATTTGTCTGGGCTAAATTCCACCTGCCATTTCTCCACCCAATTTTCCAGTACATGTATATCCTGATGTACTTTCTGACAATCTTCTTCACGATCCGAAACTCCGCCAATCGTGGTATCATCCGTAAGCTTGTTAATCAGACCAGCTACGTTTTCTTCCAAGTCCTTTATATATATATTACAAACAGCAGAGGTCCCAGCAGTGATCCCTCGACAACACGGCAATGCGGATGCTCTGTCAAGGCTGCCTTTGCCTGGAGAAAAAGATGTTCCCTGCTGAAATGTGAAGATAATGTATTTCACACATGAAGATAAAGTTCAGGTAACCGCGAACCAGGTACGGAAAGCTACCTGGAATGATCCGGTTATGAGGCAGGGAGTGGAATTTGTCCTGAGAGGGAGGACGAGCAGAAAGCACCCGGAGTTAGGGCGGTAAATGTGCGGAAGCTGGGAGTTGTCAGTGTTGCTGGATGTTTGTTCTGGGCTATGAGAGCCTCATTCCCCCCATCATTAAGAGGAAAAGTGCTGGAACGGGAGCACTAAGAGCGCCCGGGGTGTTGCCAACGGAAGAAATAACAAGAAGCTGTATGTGCTGCTTCCCAAATGGAAGAGAAAGCGGGATGGTGCGAACGCTGCGCTTGGCGACGGAAGGCGCCACAATGTATAGAAGGCGGCACGGTAGCACAGTGTTTGGCACTGCTGCTTCACAGCTCCAGGGACCTGGGTTCGATTGCTGGCTTGGGTCACTGTCTGACTGGAGTTTGCACATTCTCCTCGTGTCTGCGTGGGTTTCCTCCGGGTGCTCCGGTTTCCTCCCACAGTCCAAAGATGTGCGGGTGAGGTTGATTGGTCATGCCAAATTGCCCCTTAATGGCCTGAGATGAGTAGATTCGAGGAAATAGCGGGTAAAATATGTAGGGATATCGGGGTAGGGCCTGGGTGGGATTGTGGTCAGTGCAGACTCGATGGGCCAAATGGCCTCTTTCTGCACTGCAGGGTTTCTCCGATTTCCTTGCCGTCTCTTGCTGGCTGGGATTGTCCCCAATGGCAGCGAATCCACAGCAAGTTGCTGTTTCATCAAAATCTTGATGAGGAGATGCCGGCGTTGGATGGGGTGGGCACAGTAAGATGTCTCACAACACCAGGTTAAAGTCCAACAGGTTTATTTGGTCGCACAAGCTTTCCGAGTGTCACTCCTTCTTCAGGTAAGTGAGGAGTTGTGTTCATTAAAAGGGCATATACAGTCACAGCCTCAATTTTCAAGATAATGGTTGGAATGCGAGTCTTTCCAGGTAATCAAGTCTTTAAGGTCCAGACGATGTGAGTGGAGAGAGGGTGAAGCACAGGTTAAATAGGTTTGATATTGTCTCCAGCTCGGACAGTTGCTCATCCCAATTTGCCCGCGTGCACCCCCACCAGCTGCCAATCATTCTGCTGGAGCGGGTTCGTATTGGCTGTCTTCATCTGATGGACAGCGCACTGAACCATTGAGGAATGAGCACGCAATGAGGTCCCGCCCACTGAGTGACGTGGCGGGAAGCGGCCGTTAAACGGTTTCTGCGCGCGGCTGGAGGGTTCGGACTGACGTTACTTGATCAGGATCGACCCAAGAGGCGAGCAGGAAATTGTCGGCCGCCGCCCCGAGAATGCCTGTGCGGACTTCTCTCCGGGAGGATGCGCGCAGGCGCACTGCAGTTTGTCAGGGAATATCTGGGGCTTTCCGGGGCCGGGTTTATGAATAACGGTGAGGAATTAACGGTCGAGAAAAAGTTTCAACTTCAACATTCAGCTTTAGGATTAAAATGTCGATTTACTGTGTAAATGCAACGTGTCTTTGTATCATATTAACAGACCGGGGACGTTAAGTTCCATTGTGGGCGGCGCGGTGGCTCAGTGGTTGGCGCTGCGGTCTCACAGTCCCAGGGAGCCGGGGTCAATTCGCGGCCTTGGCTCACTGTCTGTCTGCAGTCTGCACATTGTCCCCGTATCTGCGGGCCTTTCCTCCCACTCTCCAAAGATCTTTAGCATAGGAGCATTGGCCACGCTAAGTTGCTGCTCATTGTCAGGGGGATTTGCAGGGTAAACACGGGGATAGGGTCTGGGTGGGATTGTGGTCGGTGCAGACTTGATGGACCAAATGGCCTCCTTCTGCACTGCAGGAATTGAATGATTCTATATTTCATAGAAAGATCAGCCATTACAATCCAGGCCTTGTATTTGTCAACACTGTGCTACACCATCTAAGTTACAACAATCAAGCGTTTGTATGAGTAAACACAGCACCAGATCTCTCTTCATTATTTCAGTCTGGGCGCTGTATGAGCATCTGACAAGGTGATGCATAACAGGATGGTGCATCACGGTAAAGCTCATGGAATTGGAGGAAGTGTGTTAGCGTGGATGGAAAACTGTCAGGCAGAAAACAGAGTTGGAATAAATAGCTCCTTTTCAGACTGGAAAGGTATAACTAGCGCAGCACCGAAGGGATCAGTTCTTGGCTGACAATTGCTTTGTGACCTGGCAGAAGGAACAGAATGTCAGGTTTCCAAATTTGCCGATGATACCAAGTTCGTTGGAAGGGCATGTTGTGATGAGGATATTGTGATGCTGCAAAGGGATATCGATTGACTGGGTGACTGTGGGAAAACTTGGCAAGAGGAAATTAATATGGGCAGTGTGAGGTCATGCACTTCAAGTAGTTGGAATCAAAAGGCAGATTGTTCTCTAAAAGGAGAGAGACTGCAGGTGAGTTAAGGACAGAGGGATCCAGGTGTTTCATTGCAGGAATCACTAAACGCAAGCTGGCATGTCCAACAAGGGGCAACACGGATTTGAGTTGATTTACTATTGTCACATGTATTAACATACAGTGAAAAGTATTGTTTCTTGTGGGCTATACAGACAAAGCACACAGACAAATTGACGTACATACAGCGTTACTTCGCCGAAATCACGTGCTTAGCAACAGTAAATACAATGACCACATGAGAAAAACCATAAATATGTCGAAAACCCACACCCAGTTGCCATCGAAAGTACACGTCCACCATTGTTCGAGTGTGAGATAGACGCTACTTTGCACATAAAGCGAATGTTATCTCCCTCAATCAAGGACACGTTAGCAGGGTTCAGTCTGGACTGGTCTGTTCGAGCAGGAGTTTATCTACAAGGTCAGGATCAGTTCACAATAGGGAATATGTGCTGATTGTTCAAAAATTGTTCAAAATAGCAAAGTGTAGTTAAGTTCTTAAAATGGCCAAGATCAGAGGAAATTAATGGGATGCTAACCCCTTAACATCTCACCTCTACTCCCATCCTATTCATATATTTGTCAAGATGCCCCTTAAACGTCATTACCGTATCCGCTTCCACTACCTTCCACCGGCAACGAGTTCCAGGCACACACCACCATCTGTGTAAAAAATCTGCCCCCGTACAAATCCTTTAAACGTCGTACCTTAATGCTGTGCCCCCGAGTAATTGATTCTTCCAACCTGGGAAAAAGCTTCTGACGATTCACTCTGTCCATGCCTCTCATAATCGTGCACACTTCTATCAGGTCGCCCTGCAACCTCCGTCGTTCCAGTGAGAACAAACCAAATTTCTCCAATCTCTCCTCATGGCTAATGCCCTCCTACCAGGCGACGTCCTGGTAAATCTTTTCTGTACCTGTACCCTCTCCAACGCCTCCACATCGTTCTGGTCGTGTGACAACCAGAATTGAACACTATATTGCAAGTGCAGCCTTACTAAGTTTCTATAAAACGGCAACATGGTTTGCCAATTTTTGAACTCAATGGCCTGGCCGATGAACGCAAGCATGCCGTATGCTTTCTCCACCTGCCATTTTCAGTGACCTGTGTACCTGCACACCCAGATCCCTTTGTCTATCAATGCTCCTCAGGTTTCTGCCATTTACTGTATATTCCCAAATTGTATTAGTCCTTCCAAAATGCATTACTTCACATTTGTCCGGATTAAACTCCATCTGCAATCTCTCTGCCCAAGTCTCCAATCGATCTATATCCTGCTGTATCCTCTGATGGTTCTCGTCATTATCTGCAAATCCACCAAATTTAATGTCGTCTGCAAGCTTACTAATCAAACCGTTACATTTTCCTCCAAATCATTTATACATATTACAAACAGGAAAGGTCCCATCACTGATCCCTGAGGAACACCACTTGTCACAGCCCTCCATTCAGAAACGTACCCTTCCACTGCTACCTTCTGTTTCTTTGACCGAGGCAGTTTTATATCCACCATTCCAGCTCATCTCTGATCCAATGCGATTTCACCTTCTGCACCATTCTTCCATGAGGGACCTTGACAAAGGATCATTAGTATCATTGGAAGAAAGTATCCGATTTGCGCTGGGTACGATTGTGCAAAGCACGACTGTGATTTACTTCAAAGTAAAAGTGGATGGAAATTTTGGATTTGAGGGTATAAAGCGACAGAAAGATGGAGCCAGTGAGGTCAAAATGTGTGTAACCTGGGCAGGAGGGTGCCAGTAAGATCAGACGGCATATAACCCAGAAAGGATGGAGTCAGTGAGATCAGGCAGCGTGTACTCTGGGGAGGATCGAGTCAAATCGGATAGAGTGTAACGCGAGCGGATGGAGTCAGTGAGATCAGACTGTATGCGACAAAGGGAGAAGGCATTATGATCTGGTTCATAGGTTAGGACCTGTTCTCAGCTGTGTTGTCGAGCAGACTGTTATCAAGGAATTAAAATGACATTTTTGCATCTATCATGAGGAATGCTAATGACTCCCGTTTGATGCTGCAGTGAAATCGATCTGTAATGAGTTAGCGTCATTCAGTGCAGCAGTCATGAGACTGCTCTTATTTCCGTTGTGTCCTCCAGCCTGGCAACATTAAAGGTCAGAATCAATCCCTGCTTCAGCTCAAGATCACGGGTCCTCCACTGGAGGGTAAGACTGCATTGTAGGATATGGAACCTGAAAGAGATAATTATGCAACAGATTAATTTGCTGATTTGATAATTAGAATCTATCCGACACACAGAGATCTTTGCACCTGGAAACGTGCAGTGTCTGTAATAATCAATAAGCTCTTCCCCCGATGACACAGTGGATAGATTTGATCGGGAATTGAGCCTGGACTGTTAGTTTACCAGACAAGGGAGTCCTCAGGGAACTGAAACAAGTTATTAATAATTGGAAGTAAAATTATTTTTGGTTCCAGAAAAGATGGAGCATTTTGTGAAGTAAATATTCCTAGTGGCTGGGTCGAAAGAGGGAAGTGAGTGACCATCTGGAGTGACATCAGAGTCACAGGTGAGGGAGCTCCTGAGTGCTGGAATTGTCCTATAGATAGCTGAAATTGGGAACTGCCTATATTGAGCTCTAACAACTCAGCATCTTGTCTGGAACTGAGCATAATTTAAATTATAATTATTAATAACTGGTTATTGAGGATTGACAGGGAATGTCAGCGGTCTCTCCCTGCGATGCTGCTGAAAGAAAGCCAAGCCCAAAGGAGAAAGAACATTTGCAAATCAGAATACACAGGTCGAATAAAAATGAAATGCTGGAGATCTGGAATAAAAACAGAAAATGCTGGAAAAACTCAGTAGCTGTGGCAGCATCGTGGAGAGAGGCAGAGATAACTTTGGGGTTCGAACCAAGAGTCAGCGTGAACTGAACATGTTTACTCTGTTTTCTTTCTCTCAGATGCTGCCAGAACTGTTTGGATTTTCCAGCACCTTCTCTTTATATTTCGAGAACTGAACAGAATTAGCAGTGACTCCGCATCGCAATGAATTTACTCAAATATCACATGTAAAATGTATGGCTATTGTGAGGAGTTTCTCGGTGAAATTTTACGTGGAAAATTGTATTTATTACAGAGTGTCAGAATATGGTCTAACACCACCATGGCTGCAGGATCAGATCCAACATCTTCAACAAGAGTGAAAATGGATGCGGGTAGGTTCAGAAAATAATTAAAATCGTAACTTCTTCCAGGACAAAGTTCCAGATTTTAAGCAAGAATCAACGGCTCAAATACAATGTTAAAAGATAACAGGGGCTGAGCAGGAAGAGGAACTGAGTGACCATCCAGAGCAGTGGTTCCCAAAGTTTGCAGCGCGCCACACTGGTGCGGCGAGAGAGGATGGCAAGTGTGGCGGGAAGATTCAAGGACAGTCAAAGAAACATTTAAACATGGATAGATATTTTGCCAAAGGGAGAGCAAGAGCATCAAGTGATGCTGAGGACGAACACAGTCCACGTTGTGATCCAGAATCGCAGTACGAACAGAGTGCTGAAGAAGAGTCGTTTAATCTACACCAGTCGCAGGCCCAAGCAAACCTCCAAAAAATAAAGTTTATCGACAATACATGGATAGGTATCTGAGTCTCGGTTTCACATGGACTGGAGATGAAAACGTACCTCGGCCTCTGTGTTTGATCTGTGGTGAGAAGCTTTCTAATTCCAAAATGGTCCCAAGCAAGATGAAAAGACATATGTTGTCATAACATGGAAATCTGGCAAACAAGGATAGAACACAGGACGAAGAACAAAGAACAGTACAGTACAGGAAACAGGCCCTTCGGCCCTCCAAGCCTGTGCCGCTCCTTGGTCCAACTAGCCCAATCGTTTGTATCCCTCCATTCCCAGGCTGCTCATGTGACGATCCAGGTAAGTCTTAAACGATGTCAGCGTGTCTGCCTCCACCACCTTACTTGGCAGCGCATTCCAGGCCCCCACCACCCTCTGTGTAAAAAACATCCCTCTGATATCTGAGTTATACTTCGCCCCTCTCACCTTGAGCCCGTGAACCCTCGTGATCGTCACTTCTGATCACGGAAAAATCTTCCCACTGTTCACCCTATCTATACCCTTCATAATCTTGTACAACTCGATTAGATCTCCCGTCATTCTCCGTCTTTCCAGGGAGAACAACTCCAGTTCACCCAATCTCTCCTCATAGCTGAGACACTGCATACCAGGCAACATCCTGGTCAATCTTTTCAGCACTCTCTCTAACGCCTCCACCTCCTTCTAGTAGTGCGGCGACCAGAACTGGACGCAGTACTCCAAATGTGGCCGAACCAGCGTTCTATACAGCTGCATCATCAGACTCCAGCGTTTATACTCTATACCCCGTCCTATAAAGGCAAGCATACCATATGCCTTCTTCACCACCTTCTCCACCTGTGTTGCCACCTTCAAGGATTTGTGGACTTGCACACCTAGGTCCCTCTGTCTTTCTATACTCTTGATGGCTCCGTCATTTATAGTATAACTCCTCCCTACATTATTTCTTCCAAAATGCATCACTTCGCATTCATCAGATTAAATTCCATCTGCCACCTCTCCGCCCACTTTTCCAGCCTATCTATGTCCTTCTGTATTGCCCGACAATGTTCATCGCGATCTGCAAGTCCAGCCATCTTCGTGTCAACCACAAACTTGCTGATTACACCAGTTACACCTCTTCCAAATCATTATATATATATATATATATATATATATATATATATATATATATATATATATATATATATATATATCTCGCAAACAGCAGATGTCACAGTACAGATCCCTGCTGAATACCACTGGTCACAGACATCCAGCCGGAAAAAGACCCTTCGACCACTACCCTCTGTCTCCTGTGGCCCAAGCCAGTTCTCCACCCATCTCGCCACTTCTCCTTCTATCCCATGAGCCTTAATCTTCCTAACCAACCTACCATGTGGGACTTTGTCAAATGCCTTACTGAAATCCATATAGACGACATCCACGGCCCTTCCTTCATCAACCATTTTTGTCACTTCCGCAAAAAACTCCAACAAATCTGTACGGCACGACATCCCTCTTACAAAACCATGCTGTCTGTCACTAATGAGATTGTTCCACTCTCAATGCACATACATCCTGCCTCTCAGAAATCTCTCCAACAACTTCCCTACCACGGACGTGAAGCTCACCGGCCGATAATTTCCCGGTTTATCCCTGCTACCCTTCTTAAACAACGGGACAACGTTCGCTATCCTCCAATCCTCAGGGGCCTCACCTGTGTCCAAATAAGCTACAAAGATTTCCGTCAGAGGCCCAGCAATTTCATCTCTCATCTCCCTGAGCAGTCTAGGATAGATGCCATCAGGCCCTGGGGCTTTGTCAGTTTTAATGTTCCCTAAAAAACCCATCACTTCCTCCCTTGTAATGGAGATTTTCTCTAACGGGTCAACACCTCTCTCCGAGACACTCCCGGTTAACACGCCCCTCTCCTTCGTGAATACCGATGCAAAGTATTCATTTAGGAACTCCCCTATTCCCTTGGGTTCTAAGCATAATTCCCCTTCTTTGTCCCTGAGAGGCCCGATTTTCTTCCTGACAACTCTTTTGTTCCTAATGTATGAATATAATGCCTGAGGATTCTCCTTAATCCTGTCTGCTAAGAACATATCGTGATCTTTTTTTGCCCTTTTAACTCCCTGTTTGAGTTCTTTCCTACTGTCTCTGTATTCCTCCAGAGCTCCAGCTGTTTTCTGTTGCCTGGACTTAACGTTCGCCTCCCTTTTCATTTTAATCAGATCCTCAATTTCCCTGGTTATCCACGACTCCCGAATCCTACCTTTCCTATCCTTCCTTTTTCCATTCACATGCCTATCCTGCAGCCTTATCAATTGTTCCTTAAAAGAATCCCACATGCCAGACGCGGACTTACCCTCGAACATCCTCTCCCAATCAACGTCCACCAATTCCTGCCTAATCCGGCAATAGTTAGCCTTCCCCCAATTTAGCACCCTGCCCGTAGGACAGCAATCATCCTTGTCCATTGCTGTCCTCAAGTTAACAGAGATGTGTTCAATATTTTGAAAGACTTTTGGAAGCGGAGAAATGCCGAGGATCATATTTCGAAAAACGAATGACAGTCTCAGACAAGATGCACATTGCATCTTACCAAGTGGCTGCATCGATTGCTCAACAGACAAAACCACGTACAACAGCTGAACAATTGTTTCAGCCTGCCTGCAGCCTGATTGTGAAAACTTTGTTTGGTCTTGATGCTGAGCCAGAAGATATGGAAATTCATTTGTCTGATAATACATTTCACAGAAGAATATTTGATATGTCAGCTAATATTGAGAAGCGTATTTCCGAAATTATGAAGACTTCTAAACTTGCCATTCAAGTTGATGAATCGACCGATATTAATGGAAAAGCACAGTTGCTTGCCGATATCAGATTCATTCACAATGACGAAATATTCACACAGTTTCTATTTTGCAAGGAACTTGAAAAACATACCAGAGGAAAATATATTTTCCAAACCTTGTCTGAGTATTTGAAAAAAGTTGAGATTTCATGGGATTCTTTTCTTGAAATTTGTCCGGATCGGTAATGTGATGAAAGGCATGTATAGGAGGTAATGGGCAGCACGGAAGCTCAATGGTTAGTACTGCTGCTTCAAAGCTCCAGGGACGTGGGTTCGATTCCTGGCTTGGATGACTGTCTGTGTGGAGCTTGCACATTCTCCTCGTGTCTGCGTGGGTTTCCTCCGGGTGCTCTGGTTTCCTCCCACAGTCCAACGATGTGCGGGTTGGTTGATTGGCCATGCTAAAATTGCCCCTTAATGTCCTGAGATGCGTAGGTTAGAGGGATTAGCGGGTAAATATGTAGGGATATGGGGGTAGGGCCTGGGTCGGATTGTGGTCTATGCAGACCCAATGGGCCAAATGGCCTCTTTCTGCACTGTAGGTTTTCTATCATTCTCTGAGAGGCTTGGTGGCACTCATCAAACAGAAAAATCCAAATGTAATATCAACTCACTGTTTTTTACACAGAGAGGCATTAATCACCAAGACCCTTGCAGCTGATTTGAAGTTGGTTCTCGATCAGACTGTGCGCATTGTGAACTTCATCAAAGCAAAACCACGAAAGGCACGGTTATGTGCTCAACTCTGGAAGGACATGGAATCAAAATGTCAATGCCGAATTCTGCACTCAGAGGTTCGCGGGATGTCCGGCAGGAAAAGTTTTAAATCGGGTGTTGGAACTGAAGAACGAATTCAGGGAACTTTTGGAACAAGAAGGGATCCCATTGTACCACCAACTGGATGACAATGACTGGTGTGCAAAGCTGGTATATTTTGCCGATGTCTTTTCCCGGTTGAATGTGCTCAATGCCAGTATGCAAGGCCGCGATTTCAATATCCTCACAACGACAGACATACGAACTGCATTAAAAAAAATGCTTCAGCTCTGGCTCAGAAGAGCGATGCAACATAACCTCGAAATGTTCCCACAGGTAAAAAGTTTATACTTGTACGGGCTCATACAGGAACATCTTGCAACACTGGTAGAAAAGATTGATCAATACTTCCCATCGTTGTCTGCAGCAAAATTCGACTGGGTTAGAGACCCCTTTGCGAATTCCAGCTGTTCAGTTCTGACATTGGATGAGGAGGAGGAAATGGCCTGCATTTCGAGTGATCGCCCCTTGAAAATGAAACACGGGAGTATGCCACTGGATGCTTTTTGGATACACAACCAGAAACAGTATCCACGCATCGCTTCAAGAGCATTAGCTATTCTTCTACAGTTCTCCACGGCATATTGTTGTGAACAAGGATTTTCAGCTCTGACAAATATCAAAGACCAGAAAATAGAAAGGCTTCATTGTGTTGATGAGGAGATGAGAGTTTGTTTGTCTTAAATTAGGCGTCATATTAATGAGATTACCCGTCAAAACCAAGCTCACACCACTCATTGAGTTTGTATACTTATTTAAGGTTACATTTCTAAGAGGCCCGTCTATAAATATATTTTGGGAATGAATCATGTTTTTATGTGGCTGCATTGTTTTACACTTTCTGGGTGTCGCATGATCATATTATAAAGTTGTTGTGTTCTATGTTATGAATCAAGCTCTGTTATGAGTTGTTTTTTTTTGTTGTTGAATGTATTTCTTATTAATAAAAAAATTTGGTGTGGCGCAAGCAAATTTTTGTTCTGAAAGTGTGGCTCAGTGATAAAAGTCTGGAAACCAATGGTATAGAGGTTCATCCTCGTCACTGATGTCGGGAGCTCATGAGTTCTGGTACTGTTCAATCGGTAGCTGGAATTGGGGGCTCTAAGGTGATTCTGGACAGTGACAAAATCGGAAAATCCCACTCAAGTTCAACGGAACTTTCCATGGTCTGCCCCTTACCCGCTTTGATTTTCCTGCCGTGGTAAAATACACCCCAACAAATTGCAGCACGGTTTGAACAACAGTGAGTTAAGATCCCAGCTGACACCACTGGACAAGTCAAAACTCAGGATCGAACCTGGCATAATTCATCCTTTCTTTTATTATTTATGTAGTATTTGGATGTTTACTTTGGATGGACCAGTGACTCCATCCTCCCCGGATTACACACTGTCTGATCTCACTGACTCATTCAAACAACAAAGAAAATTACAGCACAGGAACAGGCCATTCGGTCCTCTTAGCCTGCTCTGACCATGTTGCCCGACTGAACTAAAATCGCCAAACCTTCGGGGGACCATATCCCTCTATTCCGATTCTATTTATGTATTTGTCCAAATGCCACCCCCGGCAGTGAGTTCCAGACATCCGCCACCCTCTGTGTATAAAAACTTGCCTCGTACATCTCCTTTAAACCTTGCCCCTTGCACCTTAAACCTATGCTCCCTCGTAATTGACTCTTCCAACCTGGGAAAATGCTTCTGACTATCCACTCTGTCTATGACTCTCATAATTTTGGACACTTCTATCAGGTCTCCCCTCAACCCTTTAATTGCCCTTAATGTTGGCGAGTCCACTACTGTCACAGGAAGGGCATTCCACGCCCGTGCTACTCTCTGAGTAAAGAGCCTACCTCTGACATCAGTCCTATGTCTATCGCCCCTCAATTAAAAGCTATGTCCCCTTGTGCTACCGTCACCATTCGAGGAAAAAGGCTCTCACAGTCCACCCTATCTAATCCTCTGATCATCATATATGCCTCTATTAAGTCACATCTTAACCAAAACCAGGGAGCCTTACTTCTGTTGTGGGCAAAGTTTTGGAAGGGATTATAAGACATAGGATTCATAATCATCTAGAAAGGAATAATTTGATTAGGGATAGTCAACACGGTTTTCTGAAGGGGAGGTCGTACCTCACAAACCTTATTGAAAGTTCCGAGTTCTTTGAGAAGGTGACCAAAGAGGTGATGAGGGTAAAGCAGTTGATGTGGTGTATATGGATTTCAGTAAAGCGTTTGATAAGGTTCCCCACGGTAAGCTATTGCAGAAAATACGGAGGCATGGGATTGGGGGTGATTTCGCGATTTGGAATAGGAATTGGGGAGCTGTAAGAAGACAGAGGGTGGTGGTTGATGGGAAATGTTCATCCTGGAGTTCAGCTACAAGTGGTGTACCGCAAGGATCTGTTTTGGGGCCACTGCTGTTTGTCACTTTTAGAAATGACCTGGTTGAGGGCGTAGCAGGATGGGTTCGTACATTTGCGGATGACACTAAAGTCGGTGGAGTTGTGGAGAGTGCGGAAGGTTGTTGCAAGTTACAGAGGGACATAGATAAGCTGCAAAGCTGGGCTGAATTGGATAAACATATGGATGATATTGGAATAGTGTAGGTTAGATTGGCTTTAGATTGGTTTCACAGGTCGGCACAACATTGAGGGCCGAAGGGCCTGTACTGCGCTGTAATTATCAATGTTCTATAGAACATAGAACATAGAACAGTACAGCACAGAACAGGCCCTGCGGCCCACGATGTTGTGCCGAGGTTTATCTGAATGCAAGATCAAGCTATCCCACTCCCTATCATGCTGGTGTGCTCAATGTACCTATCCAATAACCGCTTAAATGTTCCAAAAGTGTCTGACTCCACTGTCACTGAAGGCAGTCCATTCCACACCCCAACCACTCTCTGCCTAAAAAGCCCACCTCTGATATCCGTCCGATATCTCCCACCACGAACCCTATAGTTACGCCCCCTTGTAATAGCTCCATCCACCCGAGGAAATGGTCTTTCAAACTTCACTCTATCTGTCCCCTTCATCATTTTATAAACCTCTATTAAGTCTCCCCTCAGCATCTTCCGCTCCAGAGAGAACAGCCCTAGCTCTCTCAACCTTCCCTCATAAGACCTACCCTCCAAACCAGGCAGCATCTTGGTAAATCTCCTCTGCACTCTTTCCAGCGCTTCCACATCCTTCTTATCGTGAGGTGATCAGAACTGCACACCATATTCCAAATGTGGTCTCACCAAGGTCCTGTACAGTTGCCGCATAACACCACGGCTCTTAAACCCCAACCCCCTGTTAATAAAAGCTAACACACTATAGGCCTTCTTCACAGCTCTATCCACTTGAGTGGCAACCTTTAGTGATATGTGGATATGGACCCCAAGACCTCTCTGTTCCTCCACAGTCTTCAGAACCCTTCCTTTGACCCTGTATCCACATTTAAATTAGTCCTACCAAAATGAATCACCTCACATTTATCAGGGGTAAACTCCATTTGCCATTTTTCTGCCCAGCTTTGCATCCTATCTATGTCTCTTTGCAGCCTAAAACAGCCCTCCACCTCATCGACTACTCCACCAATCGTGCTGTCACCAGCCAATTTACTGATCGACCCTCCAGCCCCCTCCTCTAAGTCATTAATAAAAATCACAAAGAGCAGAGGACCAAGCACTGATCCCTGTGGCACTCCGCTAGCAACCTGCCTCCAATCCGAAAATTTTCCATCCACCGCCACCCTCTGTCTTCGATCAGACAGTCAGTTACCTATCCAATCGGCCAACTTTCCCTCTATCCCACACCTCCTCACTTTCATCATAAGCCAACCATGGGGGTCCTTATCAAAGGCCTTACTAAAATCCATGTATATGACATCAACTGCCCTACCTTCACCAACACACTTACTTACCTCCTCAAAAAATTCAATCAAATTTGTGAGGCACGACTTGCCCTTCACGAATCCATGCTGACTATCCCGGAATAATCCGCATCTTTCTAAATGGTCGTAAATCCCATCCCTTAGGACCTTTTCCATCAATTTACCAATCACCGAAGTAAGACTAACCGGTCTATAATTACCAGGATCATTTCTATTCCCTTTCTTAAACAGAGGAACAACATTCGCCGTTCTCCAGTCCTCTGGCATCATCCCCGTGGACAGCGAGGACCCAAAGATCAAAGTCAAAGGCTCTGCAATCTCATCCCTTGCGTCCCAAAGAATCCTAGGATATATTTCATCAGGCCCAGGGGACTTATCGACCTTCAGTTTCTTCAAAACTGCCAGGACATCCTCCCTCCGAACATCTATTTCCTGCAGCCTCATGGCCTGTATCACCTTCTCTTCCTCAAAAACTTGGCCCCTCTCCTTGGTGAACACTGAAGAAACGTACTCATTCATCTCCTCGCCTATCTCTACTGACTCCATACACAAGTTCCCACTACTGTCCTTGACCGGCCCTAACCTCACCCTGGTCATTGTTTTATTCCTCACATAAGAGTAAAAAGCCTTGGGGTTTTCCTTGTTCCGACCCGCCAAGGACTACTCATGTCCCCTCCTAGCTCTCCTCAGCCCCTTTTTCAGCTCATTCCTTGCAAACTTGCAACCCTCAATCGAGCCACCTGAACCTTGTTTCCTCATCCCTACATAAGCTTCCCTCTTACTTTTCACAAGACATTCCACCTCTTTCGTGAAACATGGTTCCCTCGCTCTGCCATTTCCTCCCTGCCTGACAGGGACATACCTATCAATCAAGGACACCCAGTATTTGTTCCTTGAAAAAGTTCCACTTTTCATTAGTTCCTTTCCCTGACAGTTTCTGTTCCCAACTTATGCCCCCTAATTCTTGCCTAATCGCATCATAATTACCTCTCTCCCAATTGTAAACCTTGCACTGCCGTACGGCCCTATCCCTCTCCATGGCAATAACAACAGACACCGAATTGTGGTCACTATCTCCAAAGTGCTCTCCCACAACCAAATCGAACACTTGGCCGGGTTCATTTCCCAGTACCAATTCCAATGTGACCTCACCTCTTGTCGGCCTATCCACATATTGTGTCAGGAAAGCCTCCTGCATACAAGGCACAAGAACTGCCCCATCCGAACTATTTGACATACAAAGGTTCCAATCAATATTTGGAAAGTTAAAGTCCCCCATGAAAACTACCCTGCGACCCCCACATATATCCATAATCTGCTTAGTAATTTCTTCCTCCACATCTCTATTACTATTTGGGGGCCTATAGTAAACTCCTAAGAACGTGACCGCTCCTTTCCTATTTCTAACCTCAGCCCATATTTCCTCAGTGTGCAGATCCCCCCTGAAGTGCCTTTCCACAGCCGTAAAACTATTCTTGATTAACAATGCCACTCCTCCACCTCTTTTATCAGTTTCCCTAAATTATTGTAGCACCTATACCCCGGAACGTCCAACAACCATTCCTGCCCTTGTTCTACCCACGTCTACGTAATGGCCACAACATCGTAGTCCCAAGTACCAATCCACGTCCCAAGTTCATCTACCTTTTTCCGGATGCTCCTTGCATTGAAGTAGACACACTTCATCCCACCTTCCTGTCTACCGGTAACCACCCTTGACCCTGATACCTTCCCGAATACCTCACCACCTCTATGTAACCTCCGTCGCTCCAGTGAGAACAAACCAAGTTTCTCCAACCTCTCCTCATAGCAAATGCCCTCCATACCAGGCAACATCGTGGTAAATCTCTTCTGTCCACTCTCCAGAACCTCCGCCTCCATCTGGTCGTGTGGCAACTAGAATTGAACACCATATTCCCAGCGGCCTAACTAAGGTTCTATAAAGCTGCAACATGACTTGCCAATTTTTAAACTCAATGCCCCAGCCGATGAACGCAAGCATGCCTTTGTCTTCCTGACTACCTTCTCCACCTGCATTGCCACTTTCAGTGACCTGTGTACCTTTGCACCGAAATCCCTCTGCCTATTAATACTCTTGAGGGTTCTGTCATTTGCTGTATATTTCCTATTTGTATTTGACCTTCCAAATGCATTACTTCACGGATGTCTGGATTAACTCTATCTGCCATCTCTCCGCCCAAGCCTCCAACCGATCTATATCCTGCTGTATCCTCTGATAGTCCTCATCACTTTCCGCAAATCCACCAAACTTTGTGTCTTCGGCAAACTTACTAATCAATCGAGTTACATTTTCTCCAAGTCATTTATATATATATATATATATATATATATATATATATATATATATATATATATATATATATATATATATACACACACATATATTATGAATAGCAAAGGTCCCAATACTGATCCCTGAGGAACGCCACTTGTCACAGGCCTCCATTCAGAAACACACCCTTCCACTGCTACCTTCTGTCTTCTTTGACGAGCCCGTTCTTCATCCATCTTGCCTGTTCACCCCTGATCCCATGCATATTCACCTTCTGCACCGGTCTTCCATGAGGGACTGGTCAAAGTCCTTACTGAAGTGCACGTAAACAAGATCCACTGCCCTACCCTCATCAATTGTCTCCGTCAGTTCCTCGAAAAACTCGGAGTTAGTGAGACATGACCTCCGCTTCACAAAACCATGTTACCTCTCGCTAATGAGTCCATCCTGCCTGGGTTGCACACTGTCTGATCTCACTGACTCCATCCTCCCCGGGTTACACTCTGTCTGATCTCACTGACTCCATCCTCCCCGGGTTACACACACTCTGATCTCACTGACTCCATCCTCCCCGGGTTACAGACTGTCTGATCTCACAGACTACATCCTCCATGGGTTACACACTGTTTGATCTCACTGACTACATCCTCCCCGGGTTACTCACTGTATGATCTCACTGATGATGTTGCAACAAAATAATAAAATGTTTATTCAACAAGCAAAGAGAAACTATAATAAACTGCTGACCTCCAACTATACCTTTCCAGGTAAACGAAAATGTGCACGGTAACATATTCTGAAATCCATTTGACACTTGAATGCTCTCGATAAGTAAACAGTACATGTAAATCAGGAGGCAAACTGTGGACAGATGCACGACTCTCTGGAGCCAAGTGACAGATGTCTCCCATGCACCCTCTGTGGATTTTATTTTATCAATCCTTCATTCTCAATGCTGATGACACTGAGCCAACTTTCTTTTATTCATTCGTGAGACATGGGCGTCGCTGGCTGGCCACCATTTATTGTTCATTCCTCGTTGCCCTTACTGAGTGAGTTGCTAAGACATTTCAGAGGGCAATTGAGAGTCAACCATATTGCTGTGGCTCGAGAGTCACATGTAGGCTAGACCACATAAGGACGGCACACTTCCTTCCCTAAAGGACATTAGTGAAGCAGATGGGTTTTCCTGACAATCAACAATGTTTCCATGGTCATCTGCAGATTCTTAATTCCAGATTTTTTTTTTCAATTCAAATTTCGCCAGCTGCCATGGCGGGATTCGAACCCGGTGTCCGGAACATCAGGTGAGTTTCTGGATTAATAGTCCAGCAATAATAAAACTAGACTATCGCCTCAGTTGGACTCTGTTTTCCATATGAGTGATTCTAATCTTTGCTGTTGAAGAGTACGCTTTGGAATCTTCTCCAATTGATACTTCTATTGAATGTCTTCTCCAAGGATACACTGCCAGGATTTCAGCCTCTCTCTTTTGTGTCCATCTGCCCTGGATCACCACATCGATTCAAGCTTCACTTGCCACAGACTTTCTTTGGCACGTAGCCATGCCATCAGAACACAATTGCTTCATAGGCCTCAATAAGTTGTCACCAACGTCTGATCACATCCGAGGCCTGGCTTCCTGGAAAATGAATTTAAAATCGGTTTCTTGCAGTTGTCTCTGCCTCTTGGGTCTTTCACTGCTCCTTTCTTTGACAACACTGAACATGACCTTGTTCAGATTCGCACTGGAATCTGAACAAGGTCATGTTCAGTGTTGCTCTGGTAAGTTCAGTGGCACAGTAGTTAGCACTGCTGCATCACAGCGTCAGGGAACCAGGAATCGATTCCAGCCTTGGGTGTCTGTGTGGAGTCTCCACAATCTTCCCTACCTGCATGCGTTTCCTTTGGATGCTCCGGTTCCTCCCACATTCTGCAGATGTGCATGTTGGCACTGGCCATGCTAAATATCCCACTAATGATAAGCAGGGGTGTGGGAGTAGTCGAATGCTCTGTCGGACGGGGAGGGGTGGTGGGGGTGGGGGAGGGACTGGGAGGGGTGCTGGGGGGCGGGGATGGTGCTGCAGCACACTCAACGGACTGAATGACCACCTGCACTGTAGGAATTCGATGATTCTTTCTTCCTTTGAGAGTGCAATCTTCCTGGAACTTTATTTTGTTCTATTGCCTGGTTTCCAACCATTTTTTTCTTCATCTTGGGACCAGCCACCCTGCAGTCCCTACTCATGTTTTCCTTGTCCGAGCTGTTTACTTGAAAGCTGCTGACCCGTGAAAAATAAATATTAATGTCAAATCTATGCCCATGTGTAGGCAGCACATTCATACTCAGACCTCTCTCCATCGCCAACCACATTTTGTTCATTTTATTTCAGTCCGAACAGTTCATCCCGCCCAAGACCCAGGTTACAGCCAAAACATAAAGGCTGCCAAGCCAATCAGCTTGCCCAGTAAATGTAAAGGCAGTTGAAAAATTTCAGTTAATTGGCCCTTTAATGGGCTAAATTGACAGCTTTATTTGTGGTGAGAGTCAGAGGTGTGCCTGCCACTGAAATTTTGCATGAGCAAGCAATAATGTTGAAACGCGTGCCCAATGTCTTCTCCCATGATTTCACACAGGTCTGAGTCAGGCACGTCCCCACCTGCTCAACGTAAAATTCTGGCCAATGTTCATGGGTTTTTGAAGTGAGGTCAGGGAGAAGGGAGGGGATGGCCGCCATGGTCTGAATCTACCATCAACTCATTTACCGATAAGGTGAATAGAACACTGTGAAGGGTATCAGCTGATGTGACTGGACAATGAGAAATATGCAGATTTGAGAGGATAAGCAGCATTAACCATCCAATTGGAATATAA
The DNA here is from genome assembly GCF_964213995.1 of Mustelus asterias. Classification (NCBI taxonomy): domain Eukaryota; kingdom Metazoa; phylum Chordata; class Chondrichthyes; order Carcharhiniformes; family Triakidae; genus Mustelus; species Mustelus asterias. The sequence goes on from NW_027590133.1 coordinate 1,089,357, forward strand.
ACGAATGAGTACTAATTTACCACATGATTGTGGCCCTGTAGCACCAAAGAAATGATGATATATATCACTATTTGGAAGCTCTGTCACTTAATTGGAGACGATGGTGTCCCCACATTTTCCCCACTTGTCCTGGATAGTCGGATCTGTTAGCTCAGGGGCGGCTAGTTTTCAAATGGATTGGAGTAAAAAAGCTCTCTTGACCTTTTCGGGAAAGCAAGAAATTTCAGGAACAATGAAATTAAACAACGATAGAAACCATTGAATCCCCAGAGTGCAGAAGCAGGCCATTCATCCCATCGAGTCTGCACCGACTCTCAAATAGAGCATCTTTCCCACGCTTACTCCACAACCCTGTGCTCATAACCTTGCACGTTTACCATGGCTAATCCAACTTACTCACATATTTGGACACCATGGGTTAAATTATCATGTCCAATCCATCTAACCTGCACGCAGTACTCCAAATGTGTCCGAACCAGCGTTCTATACAGCTGCATCATCAGATTCCAGCTTTTATTCTCTGTACTCCGTTCGATAAAGGCAAGCATACCATATACCTTCTTCACTACCCTCTCCGCCTGTGTTGCCACCTTCAAGGATTTGTGGACTTGCACACCTAGGTCCCTCTGTGTTTCTATTCTCCTGACGACGCTGCCATTTATTGTATAACTCCTCCCTACATTATTTCTTCCAAAATGCAAAGCTTCGCATTAATCCGGAATGAACTCCATCTGCCACCTCTCCACCCAATTATCCAGCCTATCTATATCCTGCTGTATTGCCCGACAATGCTCTTCGCTATCTGCAAGTCCAGCCATCTTCGTGTCATCCGCAAAGTTGCTGATTACACCAGTTACACCTTCTTCTAAATCATTTATATATATCACAAATAGCAGAGGCCCCAGTACAGAGCCCTGCGGAACACCACTGGTCACAGACCTCCAGCCGCAAAAAACGCTTCGACCACTGCCCTCTGTCTCCTATGGCCAAGCCAGTTCTCCACCCATCTAGCCACTTCTCCTTGTATCCCATGAGCCTTAACCTTCTTAACCACCCTGCCATGTGGGACTTTGTCAAATGCCTTACTGAAATCTATATCGACGACATCGACGGCCCTTCCTTCATCAACCGTTTTTGTCACTTCCTCCACTAACTCCACCAAATTTGTAAGGCACGACCACCCTCTTACAAAACCATGCTGTCTGTCACTAATGAGATTGTTTCGTTCTAAATGCACATACAATCATCTCCAACAACTTCCCTACCACGGACGTCAAGCTCAGCGGCCTATAATTTCCTGGGTTATCCCTGCTACCCTTCTTAAACAACGGGACCACATTCGCTATCCTCCAATCCTCAGGGACCTCACCCGTGTCCAAAGAAGCGACAAAGATTTCCGTCAGAGGCCCAGCAATTTCATCTCTCGTCTCCCTGAGCAGTCGAGGATAGATGCCATCACGCCCTGGGGCTTTGTCAGTTTTAATGTTCACTAAAAAACCTAACACTTCCTCTCTTGTAATGGAGATTTTCTCTAACGGGTCAACACCTCCCTCCGAGACACTCCCGGTTAACACGCCCCTCTCCTTCGTGAATACCGATGCAAAGTATTCATTTACGGTCTCCCCTATTCCCTTGGGTTCTAAGCATAATTCCCCTCCTTTGTTCCTGAGATGTCCGATTTTCTCCCTGACAACTCTTTTGTTCCTAACGTATGAATAGAATGCCTTAGGATTCTCCTTAATCCTGCCTGCCAAGAACATTTCGTCACCGCTCTTTGCCCTTCTAACTCCCCGTTTGTGATCTTTCCGACTCTCTCTGTATTCCTCCAGAGCTCCATCTGTTTTCTGTTGCCTGGACTGAACGTTCGCCTCCCTTTTCATTTCATTCAGATCCTCAATTTCCCTGGTAATCCACGGCTCTCGAATTCTACCTTTCCTTTCTTTCCTTTTTACAGCCACATGCCTATCCTGCAGCCTCATCAATAGTTCCTTCAAAGACTCCCACATGCCAGACGCGGACTTACCCTCGAACATCCTCTCCCAATCAACATCCACCAAGTCCTGCCTAATCCGGCTATAATTAGCCTTCCTCCAATTTAGCACCCTGCCCGTAGGACAGCACTCATCCTTGTCCATTACTATCCTAAAGTTAACAGAGTTGTGGTCACCATTTGCCACATGTTGCCCTACCGAAACTCTGACGACCTGACTGGGCTCATTTCCCAGAACTTGGTCCAGTAAAGCCCACTCTTTAGTCAGGCTATCTACAAACTGTGCCAAAGAACCTTCCAGTACGCATTTTACAGATCCCTCCCCGTCCGGACCCCCTGCTCTAAGCACTTTCCAGTCTGTGGCAGGGAAATTGAAGTCCCCAACTACAACAACCCTATTTATCTGCACCTATCCAGAATCTCCTGACAGATCCTTTCCTCCACTTCCCGTGGGCTGTTGCGTGGTCTGTAGTACACCCCCAGCAGAGTGACTGCACCCTTCCTGTTTCTGAGTTCCACCCACAGCGACTCAGTACATGACCCCTCTAAGTTGTCTACCCTCTGCACCGCGGTAATATGCTCCTTAACTAATTTCGCTACTCCCCCACATTTTTTACCCCTCCTCTGTCTCGCCTAAAAAAATGATAGCCCGGAATATTCAGATGCCAGTCCTGTCCTTCTTTTAACCAAATTTCCGTCACCTCAACCACATCCAAATTCCGCATAAGCATTAATGCCCTAACTTCGACTGTTTTACCCGTTACGCTCCTCGCATTGAAGCAGATGCACTCCAGACCTCCAGGCCCACTCAGGTCATCCTCCTCCAGAGTGCTTCTCTTTTTAGCTAGCCTTGCCCTGCCCCCCAGCTCAACCCCGGCCTCAGTATTTACTGACCTACTGCTTTGTTCCCCACCCTCCTGCCACACTAGCTTAAATCCTGCCGAAACACTCTTGCAAAACTCCCAGCCAGGATATTTGCTCCCTCATTGAAAGGGGGCACTCCTCATTCACATGGGACACTCCTCAATGACAGGGGGCACTCATCATTGACAGGGGGCAATCCTCATTGACAAGGGGCACTCCTCATTGACGTGGGGGCACTCCTCATTGACGTGGGAGGAATCATCATAGACGGTGGGGCGGGGGGGAGGACACCACTCATTCATAGGGTGGCACTCCTCATTGACGGTGGGGCAATCCTCATTGACAGGGTGAAGTCCTCATTGACAGGGGGCTCTCCTAATTGACAGCGGGCACTCCTAATTGATAGGGGCCACTCCTAATTGACAAGGCGCAATCCTAATTGACAGAGGACAGACCTAATTGACAGGGGACACTATTAATTGAAAGGTGGCACACTTCATTGACAGGGGTCACACCTCATTCACAGGGGGCACTCCTCATTGACAGGGGGCCCTCCTCATTGACATGAAGCACTCCTAATTGACATGGGGCATTCCTCATTGACAGCGGCCACTCCAATAGACAGGGGGTACATCAATTGACAGGGGGCACTCCAATTGACAGGGGGTACTCCAATTGACATGGGGGCTCCGAATTAACAGGGGCCACTCCTAATTGGCAGTGGGCACTACTAATTCGCAGGGGGTACTACTAATTGCCAGGGGGCACTGCTAATTGACAGGGGTACTCCAATTTGATAGGGAACTCCAAATTGACAGGGGGAACTCCAAATTGACAGGGGGCACTCCTAACTGACAGTGGGAGCTCCGAACTAACAAGCGACACTCCGAATTGCAAGGGAGTACTCTTCATTGACAGGGGGCACTACGAACTGACAGGGAGTACTCCTAATCGACAGGGGGGACTCCTCATTGACAGGGTGCACTCCTCCTTGACAGGGGGCACTCCTCATTGACAGGGTGCACTCCGCATTGACAGGGGGCACCCCTCATTGAAAGGGGGCACTCCTCATTGACAGGGGGCACTCCTCGTTGACAGGGGACTCTCCTAATTGAAAGGGGGTACTCTTTATTGACAGGGGGCAGTCCTAATTGACAGGGGGCACTCCAAATTGACAGGGGGCACTCCTCACTGACACGGTGCACTCCTTATTGACAGGGAGCACTCCTTTTTGACAGGGGGCACACCTAACTGACAGGGGGAGCTCCTAATTAATAAGGTGAACTCCTAATTGAAAGGGGGCACTCCTCATTGACAGTGGACTCTCCTCGTTGAAAGGGGGGGCACTCCTCATTGACTGGGGGGCACTTCTAATTGACAGGGTTCACTCCTAGGTTACAGGAGGGCACTCTTCATTGACAGGTGGCACTCCCCATTGACGGTGGGGGACTCCTCATTGACAGGGGGCACTCCCCATTGACAATGGGGGACTCCTCATTGACGGTGGGGAACTCCTCATTGACGGGGCCACTCCTCATTGACAAGGGGAACGCCTCATTGACAGAGGCCTCCTAATTGACAGGGGGCACTCATCATTCGCAGGGGGAAGTCCAAATTGACTGGGGGCATGACTAATTGACAGGGGGCACTCCAAATTGACAGGCGGAACTCCAGGTTGACCGGGGGCACTCCAAATTGTCAGGGGGCACTCCTCATTGACAGGGGGCGCTCACCATTGACGGTGGGGGACTCCTCATTGACGGGGGGCACTCCTCATTGAAGGTGGGGAACTCCTCATTGACGGGGGCCACTCCTCATTGACAAGGGGAACGGCTCATTGACAGAGGCCTCCTAATTGACAGGGGCACTCATCATTCGCAGGGGGCAGTCCAAATTGACTGGGGGCACGACGAATTGACAGGGGGCACTCCAAATTGACAGGCGGAACTCCAGGTTGACCGGGGGCACTCCTAATTGTCAGGGGGCACTCCTCATTGACAGGGGGCGCTCACCATTAACGGTGGGGCACTCCTCATTGACGAGGGGTCTCTCCTAATTGACGGGGGCCAATCCTTATTGAAAGGCGGCACTCCGCATTGACAGCGGGCACTCATCATTGACGGGGGCACTGCTCATTGACGGGGGCACACTTCATTGACAGGGGGCAATCCTCATAGACAGTGCACACTCCTCTTTGACAGAGGTGGTACAGCTTATTGACAGGGGGCACTCCAATTGACATGGGGGACTCCAATGGACATGGGGGACGCCTAATTGGCATGGGGTACACGTCACTGGCAGGGGGCACTCTTAATAGGCAGGGGGCACTCGGAATTGGCAGGGGGCAGTCCTAATTGACAGGGGGCACGCCTATTTGACAGGGGGCACTCCTAATTGAGAGGGTGCACTCCTCATTGAAAGGGGGAACGCCTTATTTACAGCGGGCACTCCAAATTGACAGGGGTTACTCCTAATTGACGGGGGCCACTCCTAATTGACAGGGGGCACTCCGAATTGACAGGAGTCACTCCTAATTGACAGGGGGCACTCCTCTTTTACAGGGGCTCTCCTAATTGACAGGCGACAACCCTCATTGAAAGGGGGCACTCCTAATTGAAGGGGGAGCTCCGAATTGACAGGAGTCACTCCTAATTGACAGGGGGCACTCCTCTTTTACAGGGGCTCTCCTAATTGACAGGCGACAGCCCTCATTGAAAGGGGGCACTCCTAATTGAAGGGGGGGCACTCCAAATTGACAGGGATCACTCCTCTTTGACGGGGGCCACTCCTCATTGTCAGGGGCACTCCGCATTGATGGTGGGGCACTACTCATTGACTAGGGGTCACTCCTCATTGACGGTGGGTCACTCGTCATTGACGCGGTGGAGGGGGGGACTCCACATTGACAAGGGGAACTCCGCATTGACAGGGGCGTCCGAATTGACAGGGGGCACTCCTTATTGACAGGGGGCACTCCAATTGAGAGGGGACACTCCAATTGACAGGGGGCACTCCAATTGACAGGGGGGACTGCAATTGACATGGGGGACTCCAAAGTGACAGAGGGCACTCCTCATTGGCAGAGAGCTTTCCTAATAGTCAGGGGGCACTAGTAATTGGCAGGGGGCAGTCTTAATTGACAGGGGGCACGACTGGTTGACAGGGTGTAATCCAAATTGACAGGGGAACTCCAAATTGACAGTGGGCACTCCAATTTGACAGGGGGCACTCCTACCTGACAGGGGGAATTCCTTATTAACAAGGGGCTCTCCTAATTGAAAGTGGGTACTCCTAATTGACAGGGGGCGCTCCTAATTGACATGGGACACTCCTCATTGACAGGGGGCACTCCTTATTGAGATGGGGCTCTACTCATTGAAAGGGGGCACTCCTCATTGACATGGGGCACTCCTCATTGACATAGGGTACTCCTCATTGACAGGAGGCATTCCTCATTGACAGTGGGCACCCCTCATTGAAGTGGGCACTGCTCATTGACAGAGGGCACTCTTCATTGACAGGGGGCACTCCTCATAGACAGTGGATCCCCCTCTTTGACAGTGGGGGTACAGTTAATTGACAGGGGGCACTCCAATTGACAGGGAGCACTGCAATTGACAGGCGGACTCCAATTGACACGGGGGACTCCTAATTGGCAGGGGGCACACGTCATTGGCAGGGGACACTCCAAATCGGCAGGGGGCACTCGGAATTGGCAGGGGCAGTCCTAATTGACAGGGGGCACAGCTAATTGTCAGGGGGTACTCCAAATTTACAGGGGCACTCCTAATTGTCAGGGGTCACGTCTAATTGGCAGGGGGCAACCCAAAGTGACAGGGGGCACTCCTACTTGACAGGGAGGACTCGGAACTGTCAGGGGGAGCTCCAAATTGACAAGGGGCTTCCTAATTAAAAGGGGGTACTCCAAATTTACAGGGGGCACTCCTATATGACAGGGGGCACTCCTAATTGACAGGGTGCACTCCTCATTGACTGGGGGCACCCCTCATTGAAAGGGGGCACTCCTCATTGACAGGGGGCACTCCACACTGACAAGGTGCACTCCTTATTGACAGGGGGCACTCCTTTTTAACAGGGGGCACTCCTCACTGACAGGGGGAGCTCCTAATTAATAAGGCGAACTCCTAATTGAAAGGGGGCACTCCTCATTGACAGTGGACTCTCCTCCTGGAAAGGGGGGGGGGGCACTCCTCATTGACTGGGGGGCACTCCTAATTGACAGGGTTCACTCCTAGGTTACAGGAGGGCACTCCTCATTGACAGGGGGCACTCCCCATTGAAGGTGGGGGACTCCTCATTGACGGGGGGCACTCCTCATTGACGGGGGCCACTACTCATTGACAAGGGGAACCCTTCATTGACAGAGGCCTCCTAATTGACAGGCGGCACTCATCATTCGCAGGGGGCAGTCCAAATTGACTGGGGGCACGAATAATTGACAGGGGGCACTCCAAATTGACAGGCGGAACTCCAGGTTGATCGGGGGCACTCCTAATTGTCGGGGGGCACTCCTCATTGTCAGGGGGCCCTCACCATTGACGGTGGGGCACTAATCATTGACTAGGAGTCACTCCTAATAAGGGGAACCACTCCTAATTGACAGGCGGCACTCCGCATTGACAGCGGGCACTGCTCATTGACGGGGGCACTGCTCATTGACAGGGGGCATTCTTCATTGACAGGGGGCACTCCTCATAGACAGTGGAAACTCCTCTTTGACAGTGCGGGTGCAACTAATTGACAGAGGGTACTCCAATTGACAGGGCGCACTGCAATTGACAGGGGGACTCCAATTGACATGGAGGACTCCTAGTTGGCAGGGGGCACACGTCATTGGCCGGGGCACTCCAAATAGGCTGGGGCACTCGGAATTGGCAGGGGGCAGTCCAATTGACAGGGAGCACTGCAATTGACAGGCGGACTCCAATTGACATGGGGGACTCCTAATTGGCAGGGGGCACACGTCATTGGCAGGGGACACTCCTAATAGGCAGGGGGCAGTCGGAATTGGCAGGGGCAGTCCTAATTGACAGGGGGCACAGCTAATTGACAGCGGGTACTCGTAATTGACAGGGTGCACTCCTCATTGAAAGGGGGAACTCCTTATTGACAGCGGGCACTCCAAATTGACAGGGGTCACTCCTAATTGACGGGGGCCACTCCTAATTGACAGGGGGCACTGAGACTTGACAGGAGTCACTCCTGGTTGACAGGGGGCACTCCTCTTTTACAGGGGCTCTCCTAATTGACAGTTGACACCCTGACAGGGTGCACTCCTTATTGACAGGGGGCTCTACTCATTGAAAGGGGGCACACCTCATTGACATGGGGCGTACGGTGTGTTAGCTTTGATTGGTGGAGGGATTGAGCTTCGGAGCCAGGAGGTCATGTTGCAACTGTACAAAACTCTGGTGCGGCCGTGCTTGGAGAATTGCGTACAGTTCTGGTCGCCGTATTATAGGAAAGATGTGGACGCGTAGGAAAGGGTGCAGGGGAGATTTACCAGGATGTTGCCTGGTATGGTGGGAAAATCGTATGAGGAAAGGCTGAGGGACTTGAGGTTGTTTTCGTTAGAGAGAAGATGGTTAATAGGTGAGTTAATAGAGGCATACAAGATGATCAGAGGATTAGACAGGGGACACACCTCATAGACAGGGGGCACTACCCGTTGACAGGGGGCACTCCAATAGACAGCGGGGACTCCAATAGACGGGGGGCCCTCCATTTGACAGGGGGCACTCCAATCGACAGGGGGCACTCCAATTGACAGGGTGTACTCCAATTGACATGGGGGACTCCTAATTGACAGAGGCCACTCCTAATTGGCAGCGGGCACTACTAATTGGCAGGGGGCAATACTAATTGCCGGGGGCACTGCTCATTGACAGGGGGTACTCCAATTTAACAGGGGGCACACCAAATTGACAGGGGATCTCCAAATTGTCAGGGGGCACTCCTAATTGGCAGCGTCACTCCAAATTGTCACGGGGCACTCCAAAATGACAGGGAGCACTCCTAATTGACAGGGGGCACTCCTAATTGACAGTGGGAGCTCCTAACTGACAAGCGGCACTCCTAATTGCAAGCGGGTACTCTTAATTGACAGGGGGCACTCCTAATTGACAGGGGATAGTCCAAATCGACAGGAGGCACTCCTCATTGACAGGGTACACTCCTCACTGACAGGGGGCACTCCGCATTGATGGTGGGGCTCTCCTCATGGGTGGTGCGGCACTCCTCATTGACGTTGTGGCACTCCTCATTGACGGGGGGGGAGGGGGGCACTCCTCATTGACGTAGGGGGAATCCTCATTGACGGGGCGGGCACTACTCATTCACAGACGAGGGGGGGGGACACACCCCTCATTGACGGTGGGGCACTCGTCAATGACAGGGTGAAGTCTTCATTGACCGGGGACGCTCCAAATTGACAGGCGGCACTTCGAATTGACAGGGGGCTCTCCTAATTGACAGGGGGCACTCCTCATTGACAGGGGGCTCTCTTTTTGAGACGGGGCACTTCTAAATGACAGGGGGCTCCCCTAAATGACGGTGGGGCACTATTAATTGATAGGGACACTTCTCATTGACCAGGGGTACTCCTCATTGACAGGGGGCACTGTGAAATAGGAGTGAACCCTTTTAATTTGGAGTGCTCCCTGTCAATCAGGAGTGCCCCCCGTCAATGAGGAATGCCCCCTGTAAATGAATAATACCCCATTTCATTAAGGAGTGCCCCATGGCAATTAGGAGTGCCCCCTGTCAATGAGGAGTGCCCCCTGTCAATGAGGAGTGCCCCTGTCAATGAGGAGTGCCCGCTGTCCATGAAGAGAGGCCCCTGTCGATGAGGAGTGCACCCTGTCAATTAAGAGTCTCCCCTGTAAGTTTCGGGTGCCCCCTTTCAATTAGGGGCTTCCCCTATCAATTAGGAGCTCCCTCTGTCAATTAGGAGTGGCCCCGGTCATTTAGGAGTGATCCCTTTCAATTAGTGATGCCCCCCGCCCCCTCCCCCCGTCAATGAGTAGTGTCCCGTGTGAATTTGGAGTGCCCCCTGTCAATTTGGAGTGCCCCCTCTACATCAGGAGTGCCCCCTGTTAATGAGGAATGCCCCATGTCAATTAAGAGTGCCCCAAGTCAATTAGGATTGCCCACTGCCAATTAGGAGTGACCCCTGTCAATGAATAGTACCCCCTGTCAATCATGTGTGCCCCCTGTCAATGAGGAGTGCCCCTGTCAATGAGGAGTGCACCTGTCAATGAGGAGTGCCCCCCGTCAAGGTGGAGTTACCCCTTTCAATTTGGATTGCCCCCTGTCAATTAGGCGTGCCCCTTGTCAAGTAGGAGTGCCACTTGCCAATTAGGAGCTCCCCCTGTCAGTTAGTAATGCCCCCTGCCAATTAGGAGTGGCCCCTGCCAATTTGGAGTGACCGCTGCCATTTAGGAGTGCCTCCTGTCAATGAGGAGTGCTCCTGTCAATGAGGAGTGCCGCTGTCAATGAGGAGTGGCCCCTGTCAATGAGGACTTCCCCCTGGCAATGAGGAGTGCCCCTGTCAATGAGTGATACCCCCTGTCAAATAGGAGCTCCCTCTGTCAATTAGGAGTGGCCCCGGTCATTTAGGAGTGACCCCTTTCAATTAGTGATGCCCCCCCCCGTCAATGAGTTGTGTCCCGTGTCAATTAGGAGTGCCCCCTGTACATCAGGAGTGCCCCCTCTTAATGAGGAATGCCTCATGTCAATTAGGAGTGCCCCATGTCAATTAGGATTGCCCACTGCCAATTAGGAGTGACCCCTGTCAATGAGGAATACCCCTTGACAATGAAGAGTGCCTCCTGTCAATGAGGATTGCCCCTGTCAATGAGGAGTGTCCCCTTTCAATTTGGATTGCTCCCTGTCAATTAGGAGTGCGCCCTGTCAATTAGGAGTGCGCCCTGTCAAGTAGGAGTGCCGCTTGTCAATTAGGAGCTACCTTGTCAGTTAGGAATGCCCCCTGCCAATTAGGAGTGACCCCTGCCAATTAGGAGTGATTGCTGCCATTTAGGAGTGCCCCCTGTCAATGAGGAGTTCCCCTGACAATGCGGAGTGCCCTCTGTCAACGAGGAGTGCCCACTATCCATGAGGAGTGCCCCCTGTCGTTTAGGAGTGCCGACTGTCAATTTGGAGTCTCGACTGTCAGTCTGGAGTGCCCCCCTTCAATTAGGAGTGCCCCTTGTCAACTAGGATTTTCCCCTATCAATTAGGAGTGGCCCTGGTCTATTAGGAGTGACCCCTTTCAATTTGGAGTGCCCCCCATCAATGACTATCGTCCCGTTTCAAATAGGAATCCCTCCTGTCAATTAGGAATGCTACCTGTCAATCAAGAGTGCCCCCCCTCAATGTGGAATGCCCCCTGTCAATGAGAAGTGCCCCCTGTCAATGACGAGTGCCCCATGTCAATGAGCATTGCCCCCTGCCAATTAGGAACGTCCACTGTCAATGAGGAGAACCCCCTGCCAATGAAGAGTGCCCCCTGTCAATGACGAGTGCGTCCCCGTCAATGAGGAGTGCACCCCACTGTCAATGAGAAGTGAACCACCGTCAACGAGGAGTGCCCCCTCTCAATAAGGAGTGCCCCCTGTCACCTAGGAGGGACCTCTGTCAATTTGGAGTCACACCTGCCAATTAGGAGTGACCGTTGCCAATTAGGAGTGCCCCCTGTCAATGAGGAGTGCCCTTGTCAATGAGGAGTGCCCCCTGTCAATGAGGAGTGCCCCCTGTGAATGAGGAATGCCCACTGTCCATGTGGAGTGCCCCCTGTCAATTAGGAATCTCCCCTCTCTGTTAGGAGTGCCCCCTTTCAATTAGGAGTGTCCCTTCACAATTTGGAGCCCCCCTGTCAATTATTAGTGGGCCCTGTGAAATAGGAGTGAACCCTTTTAATTTGGAGTGCTCCCTGTCATTGAGGAGTGCCCCCCGTCAATGAGGAATGCCCCCTGTCAATGAGTAATACCCCATTTCAATTAGGAGTGCCCCATGTCAATGAGGAGTGCCCCCTGTCAATGAGGAGTGCTCCCTGTCAATTAGTACACTCCCCTGCCTGTTAGGATTGCCCCCTTTCAATTAGGAGTGTCCATTGTCAATTTGGAGTGCCCCTCGTCTATTAGGAGTGACCACTGCCACTTAGGAGTGACCCCTGTCAATGAGGAGTACCCCCTGTCAATGAAGAGTGCCCCCTGTCAATGAGGATTGCCCCTGTCAATGAGGTGTGCCCCTGTCAATTAGGAGTACCCCCTACCAATGAGGAGTGCACCCTGTAAATGAGGAAAGCCCAATGTCCATGAGAAGTGCCCCCTGTCAATTAGGACACTCCCCTGCCTGTTAGGATTGCCCCCTTTCAATTAGGAGTGTCCATTGTCAATTTGGAGATCCCGTGTCAATTAGGAGTGCACCCTGCAAATGAGGATTGGCCCATGTCTTTTGGAGTGCCCACTGTCAATTTGATGTGCCCCCTGTCAATAAGGAGTGCTCCATCCGAATTTGGGATGCCCCATGTCAATGAGTAGTGTCCCCCGAGAATCTGGAGTGCCCTCTGTGAAGTAGGAGTGCCCCCTGTCAAATAGGAGGGCCCTGTGAATTTGGAGTTCCCCTTGTCAATGAGGAGTGCCCCCCCACCCCCCCCCCCGTCAATGAGGAGTGCCCCACCGTCGACGAGGAGTGCCCCACCGTCAATAAGGAGTGCCCCCTGTCAATCAGACGTGCCTCCTGCCACCTAGCGGTGACTCCTGTCAATGGGGAGTGCCCCACTGTCAATGAGGAGTGCCCCGCTGTCAATGAGGAGTGCCCCATGTCAACGAGGAGTGTCCCCTCTCAATGAGGAGTGTCCCCTGTCAATGACGAGTGCCCCTGTCAATAAGGAGTGCCCCCTGTCAATGAAGAATGCCCCATATCAATTCGGAGTCCCACATGTCAATTAGGAGTGCCCCATGCTGATGAGGAGTGCCCGCTTTCAATGAGGAGTGCCCCTTGCCAATTTGGAGGACCCTGTCAATGAAGAATCCCCCCTGTCAATGAGGAGAGCCCCCTGTCAATGAGGAGTGCCCCCTGTCAATGCGCAATTCCCACTGGCGATTAGGAGTGCCCCCCCCCCCCCCCCCGTCGATTATGAGTGTCCCCTGTCAATTAGGACATTCCGCTGCCTGTTAAGAGTGCCCCCTTTCAATTAGGAGTGCCCCTTGTCAATTAGGAGTGATCCGTTTCAATTCGGAGTGCCCCCTGTCAATGAAGAGTGCCCCCTGTCAATTAGGAGTGCCCCCTGTCAATGAAGAGTGCCGCATGTCTATTGAAATGCCCCCTGCCAATTTGAAGTACCCCCTATCAATAAGGAGTGCCCGCTGTCAATAAGGAATGCCCCTTGTCAATTAGGAGTGCCCCTGTCAATGAGGAGTGCCCCCGGTCAATGAGCAGTGTCCCCCGAGATTTAGGATTTCCCCCTGTCTAGGAGGGGGCCTCCTGTTTAGGAGGCCCCTTTGATTGCAGTTCCCCTGTCAATCAGGACTGCCCCCAGTCAATGAGGAGTGCCCACTGCCCACGAGGAGTGCCCCTGTCGATTAGAAGTACCCCCTGTCAATTAAGAGTCTCCCCTGTAAATTTGTAGTGCCCCCTTTCAATTACTGTCTTCCCGTGGCAATTAGGAGCTCCCCCTGTCAATTAGGAGTGGCCCCGGACAATTAGGAGTGACCCCTTTCGATTAGTGATGCCCCCCCACCCGTCAATGTGCAGTGTCCCGTGTCAATTTGGAGAGCCCCCTGTCAATTGGGAGTTGACAACTCTGACATTCAAGAGTGCCCCCTGTCAATGAGGAATGCCCCATGCCAATTAGGAGTGCCCCATGTCAATTAAGAGTGCCCGCTGTCAATGAGGAGTACCCCCTGTCAATGAGGACTGCCCCCGTCAATTAGGAGTGCCCACTTTCAATTTGGATTGCCCCCTGTCAATTAGGATTACCCCCTGTCAATTAGGAGTGCCCCTTGTCAATTAGGAGTGACCACTGCCAGTTAGGAGTGACCCCTGTCATTGAGGAGTACCCCCTGTCAATGATGAGTGCCCCCTGTCAATGAGGAGTGCCCCTGTCAATGAGGTGTGCCCCTGTCAATGAGGAGTGCTCCACTGTCAATGAGGAGTCCTCCACTGTCAATGAGGAGTGTCCCCTTACAATTTGGATTGCCCCCTGTCAATTAGGAGTGCGCCCTGTCAAGTAGGAGTGCTGCTTGTCAATTAGGACCTCCCCCTGTCAGTTAGGAATGCCCCCTGCCAATTAGGAGTGACTGCTGCCAATTAGGATTGCCCCCTGTAAAAGAGCTGTGCCCACTGTCCATGAGGAGTGGCCCCAGTCGATTAGGAGTGCCCCTGTTAATGAGGATTGCCCCCTGTCAAAGAGGAGTGCCAACTGTCCATGAGGAGTAGCCCCTGTCGATTAGGAGTGCCCCTTGTCAATTAAGAGTCTCCCCTGTAAATTTAGAGTGCCCCCTTTCAATTAGGGGCTTCCCCTGTCAATTAGGAGCTCCCCCTGTCAATTAGGAGTGGCCCCGGTCAATTAGGAGTCCCCCATGCTAATAAGGAGTGCACCCTATCAATGAGGGGGCACTCATCATTCGCAGGGGGCAGTCCAAATTGACTGGGGGCACGAATAATTGACAGGGGGCACTCCAAACTGACAGGCGGAACTCCAGGTTGATCGGGGGCACACCTAATTGTCGGGGGGCACTCCTCATTGTCAGGGGGCCCTCACCATTGACGGTGGGGCACTAATCATTGACTAGGAGTCACTCCTAATAAGGGGAACCACTCCTAATTGACAGGCGGCACTCCGCATTGACAGCGGGCACTGCTCATTGACGGGGGCACTGCTCATTGACAGGGGGCATTCTTCATTGACAGGGGGCGCTCCTCATAGACAGTGGAAACTCCTCTTTGACAGTGCGGGTGCAACTAATTGACAGAGGGTACTCCAATTGACAGGGCGCACTGCAATTGACAGGGGGACTCCAATTGACATGGAGGACTCCTAGTTGGCAGGGGGCACACGTCATTGGCCGGGGCACTCCAAATAGGCTGGGGCACTCGGAATTGGCAGGGGGCAGTCCAATTGACAGGAAGCACTGCAATTGACAGGCGGACTCCAATTGACATGGGGGACTCCTAATTGGCAGGGGGCACACGTCATTGGCAGGGGACACTCCTAATAGGCAGGGGGCAGTCGGAATTGGCAGGGGCAGTCCTAATTGACAGGGGGCACAGCTAATTGACAGCGGGTACTCGTAATTGACAGGGTGCACTCCTCATTGAAAGGGGGAACTCCTTATTGACAGCGGGCACTCCAAATTGACAGGGGTCACTCCTAATTGACGGGGGCCACTCCTAATTGACAGGGGGCACTGAGACTTGACAGGAGTCACTCCTGGTTGACAGGGGGCACTCCTCTTTTACAGGGGATCTCCTAATTGACAGTTGACACCCTGACAGGGTGCACTCCTTATTGACAGGGGGCTCTACTCATTGAAAGGGGGCACACCTCATTGACATGGGGCGTACGGTGTGTTAGCTTTGATTGGTGGAGGGATTGAGCTTCGGAGCCAGGAGGTCATGTTGCAACTGTACAAAACTCTGGTGCGGCCGTGCTTGGAGAATTGCGTACAGTTCTGGTCGCCGTATTATAGGAAAGATGTGGACGCGTAGGAAAGGGTGCAGGGGAGATTTACCAGGATGTTGCCTGGTATGGTGGGAAAATCGTATGAGGAAAGGCTGAGGGACTTGAGGTTGTTTTCGTTAGAGAGAAGATGGTTAATAGGTGACTTAATAGAGGCATACAAGATGATCAGAGGATTAGACAGGGGACACACCTCGTAGACAGGGGGCACTACCCGTTGACAGGGGGCACTCCAATAGACAGCGGGGACTCCAATAGACGGGGGGCCCTCCATTTGACAGGGGGCACTCCAATCGACAGGGGGCACTCCAATTGACAGGGTGTACTCCAATTGACATGGGGGACTCCTAATTGACAGAGGCCACTCCTAATTGGCAGCGGGCACTACTAATTGGCAGGGGGCAATACTAATTGCCGGGGGCACTGCATATTGACAGGGGGTACTCCAATTTAACAGGGGGCACACCAAATTGACAGGGGATCTCCAAATTGTCAGGGGGCACTCCTAATTGGCAGCGTCACTCCAAATTGTCACGGGGCACTCCAAAATGACAGGGAGCACTCCTAATTGACAGGGGGCACTCCTAATTGACAGTGGGAGCTCCTAACTGACAAGCGGCACTCCTAATTGCAAGCGGGTACTCTTAATTGACAGGGGGGCACTCCTAATTGACAGGGGATAGTCCGAATCGACAGGAGGCACTCCTCATTGACAGGGTACACTCCTCACTGACAGGGGGCACTCCGCATTGATGGTGGGGCTCTCCTCATGGGTGGTGCGGCACTCCTCATTGACGTTGTGGCACTCGTCATTGACGGGGGCGGGAGGGGGGCACTCCTCATTGACGTGGGGGGAATCCTCATTGACGGGGCGGGCACTACTCATTTCAGACGAGGGGGGGGGGACACCCCTCATTGACGGTGGGGCACTCGTCAATGACAGGGTGAAGTCTTCATTGACCGGGGACGCTCCAAATTGACAGGCGGCACTTCGAATTGACAGGGGGCTCTCTTTTTGACACGGGGCACTTCTAAATGACAGGGGGCTCCCCTAAATGACGGTGGGGCACTATTAATTGATAGGGGGCACTTCTCATTGACCAGGGGTACTCCTCATTGACAGGGGGCACTCCTCATTGACAGAGGCGCTCCTCATTGACACGGGGCACTCCTAATTGGCAGGGGGCACTCCTAATTGACAGGGGGCACAACTCGTTGACAGGGGGCAATCCTCTTTGACAGTGGACACCCCTCATTGACGGAGGGCATTCCTAATTGACAGGGTGGCACTCCTAATTGACAGGGGTCATTCCTAGGTGACGGGGGCCACTCCTTATTGACAGGGGGCACTCCTCATAGAATCATAGATTCCCTACAGTGCAGAAGGAGGCCATTCGGCCCATCGAGTCTGCACCGTCCACAATCCTACCCAGGCCCTACCCCCACATATTTACCCGCTAATCCCTCTAACCTACACATCCCAGGACTCTAAGGGCAATTTTTAACCTGGCCAATTAACCTAACCCGCACATCTTTGGACTGTGGGAGGAAACCGGAGCACCCGGAGGAAACCCACGCAGACACGAGGAGAATGTGCAAACTCCACACAGACAGTGACCTGAGCCGGGAATCGAACCCGGGATCCTGGAGCTGTGAAGCAGCAGTGCTAACCACTGTGCTACCGTGCCGCCCTATTGACGGTTGGGCACTCCTCATTGATGGTGGGGCACTCCTCATTGACAAGGGGCTCTCCTCATTGACAAGGTGAACTCCTCATTGACAGGAGGCACACCAAAATGACCGGGCCACTCCTCATTGGCAGGGGGCGATCCTCATTGACAGGGGGTACTCCTCATTGACCGGAGTGCTGTCCTCATTGACAAGGGGAACTCCTCATTGACAGGGACCTGCTAATTGACAGGGGGCACTCCTAATTGACAGCGGCACTCCTAATTTTCAACGGGCATTCCTCTTTGACCGGGGGTACTCCTCTTTGACTTTGGACACCCCTCATTGACGGTGGGGCACTCCGAATTGACAGGATGGCACTCCTAATTGACAGGAGTCATTCCTTGGTGACGTGGGCCACTCCTCATTGACAGGGGGCACACCTCATTGACGGTTCGGCACTCCTCATTGACGCTGGGGCACTCCTCATTGACGGGAGGGGCTCTTCTCATTGACAAGGGGAATTCCTCATTGACAGGGGCCTCCTAATTGACAGGGGGCAAACCTAATTGACAGGGGGCACTCCGAACTGACAGGCGGCACACTTCATTCACAGGGGCACACCTCATAGACAGGGGGCACTACCCGTTGACAGGGGGCACTCCAATAGACAGGGGGCACTCCAATAGACGGGGGCACTCCATTTGACAGGGGGCACTCCAAATAACAGGGGGCACTCCAATTGACAGGGGGCACTCCAATCGACAGAGGGCACTCCAATTGACAGGGTGTACTCCAATTGACATGGGGGACTCCTAATTGACAGGGGCCACTCCTAATTGGCAGCGTGCACGACTAATTGGCAGGGGGCACTACTAATTGCCAGGGGGCACTGCTCATTGACAGGTGGTAGTCCAATTTGACAGGGGGTACACCAAATTGACAGGGGAATCTCCAAATTGTTAGGGGGCACTCCTAATTGGCAGCGTCACTCCAAATTGTCACGGGGCACTCCAAAATGACAGGGAGCACTCCAAATTGACAGGGGGCACTCCTAATTGACAGGGGGCACTCCTCTTTGACAGGGGGCACTCCTAATTGACAGGGGGCACTCCTAATTGACAGGGGGCACACCTCTTTGACAGGGGGCATTCCTCTTTGACAGGGGGCACTCCGCTTTGACCGTGGACACCCCTCATTGACGGGGGCACGCCTAATTGACAGGGTGGCACTCTTAATTGACAGGGGTCATTCCTAGCTGACGGGGGCCACTCCTCATTGACAGGGGGCACTCCGCATTGATGGTGGGGCCCTCCTCATGGATGGTGGGGCACTCCTCATTGACGGTGGGGCATTCCTCATTGACGCGATGAGAATATTCATAGACGGAGAGGGGGTGGGGGAGGCGCACTACTCATTCACAGGGTGGCACTCCTCATTGACGGTGGGGAAATCCTAATTAGCAGGGTGAAGTCCTCATTGACAGGGGATTCTCCTTATTAATAGGGGTCACTCCTAACTGATAGTGGCCACTCCTAATTGACAAGGCGTAATCATAATTGACAGAGGGCAGAACGAATTGACAGGGCGCACTCCGAACTGGCAGGCGGCACACTTCATTCACAGGGGCACACCTCATAGACAGGGGGCACTACCCGTTGACAGGGGGCACTCCAATAGACAGGGGGCACTCCAATAGACGGGGGCACTCCATTTGACAGGGGGCACTCCAAATAACAGGGGGCACTCCAATTGACAGGGGGCACTCCAATCGACAGAGGGCACTCCAATTGACAGGGTGTACAACAATTGACATGGGGGACTCCTAATTGACAGGGGCCACTCCTAATTGGCAGCGTGCACGACTAATTGGCAGGGGGCACTACTAATTGCCAGGGGGCACTGCTCATTGACAGGGGGTAGTCCAACCTGACAGGGGGTACACCAAATTGACAGCGGATCTCCAAATTGTTAGGGGGCATTCCAATAGACAGGGGGCACTCCATTTGACAGGGGGCACTCCAATTGACAGGGAGCACTCCAATTGACAGGGTGTACTCCAATTGACATGGGGGACTCCTAATTGACAGGGGCCATCCTAATTGGCAGCGTGCACGACGAATTGGCAGGGGGCACTACTAATTGCCAGGGGGCACTGCTCATTGACAGGGGGTAGTCCAATTTGACAGGGGGTACACCAAATTGACAGGGGATCTCCAAATTGTTACGGGGCACTCCTAATTGGCAGCGTCACTCCAAATTGTCACGGGGCACTCCAAAATGACAGGGAGCATTCCTAATTGACAGGGGCACTCCTAATTGACAGGGGGCACTCCTCTTTGACAGGGGGCACTCCTAATTGACAGGGGGCACTCCTAATTGATAGGGGGCACTCCTCTTTGACAGGGGCATTCCTAATTGACAGGGGCACTCCTAATTGACAGGGGGCACTCCTCTTTGACAGGGGGCACTCCTAATTGACAGGGGGCACTCCTAATTGATAGGGGGCACTCCTCTTTGACAGGGGCATTCCACTTTGACAGGGGGCACTTCGCATTGATGGTGGGGCCCTCCTCATGGATGGTGGGGCACTCCTCATTGACGGTGGGGCATTCCTCATTGACGCGATGAGAATCTTCACAGAGGGAGGGGGGGGGGGAGGCGCACTACTCATTCACAGGGTGGCACTCCTCATTGACGGTGGGGAAATCCTCATTAACAGGGTGAAGTCCTCATTGACAGGGGATTCTCCTTATTAATAGGGGTCACTCCTAACTGATAGTGGCCACTCCTAATTGACAAGGCGTAATCATAATTGACAGAGGGCAGACCTAATTGACAGGGCGCACTCCGAACTGGCAGGCGGCACAATTCATTCACAGGGGCACACCTCATAGACAGGGGGCACTACCCGTTGACAGGGGGCACTCCAATAGACAGGGGGCACTCCAATAGACGGGGGCACTCCATTTGACAGGGGGCACTCCAAATAACAGGGGGCACTCCAATTGACAGGGGGCACTCCAATCGACAGAGGGCACTCCAATTGACAGGGTGTACTCCAATTGACATGGGGGACTCCTAATTGACAGGGGCCACTCCTAATTGGCAGCGTGCACGACTAATTGGCAGGCGGCACTACTAATTGCCAGGGGGCACTGCTCATTGACAGGGGGTAGTCCAACTTGACAGGGGGTACACCAAATTGACAGGGGATCTCCAAATTGTTAGGGGGCACTCCTAATTGGCAGCGTCACTCCAAATTGTCACGGGGCATTCCGAAATGACAGGGAGCACTCCTAATTGACAGGGGGCACTCCTAATTGACAGGGGGCACTCCTCTTTGACAGGGGGCACTCCTAATTGACAGGGGGCACTCCTAATTGACAGGGGGCACTCCTCTTTGACAGGGGGCATTCCTCTTTGACAGGGGGCACTCCGCTTTGACCGTGGACACCCCTCATTGACGGGGGCACGCCTAATTGACAGGGTGGCACTCTTAATTGACAGGGGTCATTCCCAGCTGACGGGGGCCACTCTTCATTGAAAGGGGGCACTCCGCATTGATGGTGGGGCCCTCCTCATGGATGGTGGGGCACTCCTCATTGACGGTGGGGCATTCCTCATTGACGCGATGAGAATCTTCATAGACGGAGGGGGGGGGGCGCACTATTCATTCACAGGGTGGCACTCCTCATTGACGGTGGGGAAATCCTAATTAGCAGGGTGAAGTCCTCATTGACAGGGGATTCTCCTTATTAATAGGGGTCACTCCTAACTGATATTGGCCACTCCTAATTGACAAGGCGTAATCATAATTGACAGAGGGCAGACCGAATTGACAGGGCGCACTCCGAACTGGCAGGCGGCACACTTCATTCACAGGGGCACACCTCATAGACAGGGGGCACTACCCGTTGACAGGGGGCACTCCAATAGACAGGGGGCACTCCAATAGACGGGGGCACTCCATTTGACAGGGGGCACTCCAAATAAAAGGGGGCACTCCAATTGACAGGGGGCACTCCAATCGACAGAGGGCACTCCAATTGACAGGGTGTACACCAATTGACATGGGGGACTCCTAATTGACAGGGGCCACTCCTAATTGGCAGCGTGCACGACTAATTGGCAGGGGGCACTACTAATTGCCAGGGGGCACTGCTCATTGACAGGGGGTAGTCCAACTTGACAGGGGGGACACCAAATTGACAGGGGATCTCCAAATTGTTAGGGGGCATTCCAATAGACAGGGGGCACTCCATTTGACAGGGGGCACTCCAATTGACAGGGAGCACTCCAATTGACAAGGTGTACTCCAATTGACATGGGGGTTTCCTAATTGACAGGGGCCATCCTAATTGGCAGCGTGCACGACGAATTGGCAGGGGGCACTACTAATTGCCAGGGGGCACTGCTCATTGACCGGGGGTAGTCCAATTTGACAGGGGGTACACCAAATTGACAGGGGATCTCCAAATTGTTAGGGGGCACTCCTAATTGGCAGCGTCACTCCAAATTGTCACGGGGCACTCCAAAATGACAGGGAGCACTCCTAATTGACAGGGGACACTCCTAATTGACAGGGGGCACTCCTCTTTGACAGTGGGCACTCCTAATTGACAGGGGGCACTCCTCTTTGACAGGGGGCATTCCTCTTTGACAGGGGGCACTCCGCATTGATGGTGGGGCCCTCCTCATGGATGGTGGGGCACTCCTCATTGACGGTGGGGCATTCCTCATTGACGCGATGAGAATCTTCATAGACGGAGGGGGGGGGGGGGAGGCGCAATACTCATTCACAGGGTGGCACTCCTCATTGACGGTGGGGAAATCCTCATTAACAGGGTGAAGTCCTCATTGACAGGGGATTCTCCTTATTAATAGGGGTCACTCCTAACTGATAGTGGCCACTCCTAATTGACAAGGCGTAATCATAATTGACAGAGTGCAGACCTAATTGACAGGGCGCACTCCGAACTGGCAGGCGGCACACTTCATTCACAGGGGCATACCTCATAGACAGGGGGCACTACCCGTTGACAGGGGGCACTCCAATAGACAGGGGGCACTCCAATAGACGGGGGCACTCCATTTGACAGGGGGCACTCCAAATAACTGGGGGCACTCCAATTGACAGGGGGCACTCCAATCGACAGAGGGCACTCCAATTGACAGGGTGTACTCCAATTGACATGGGGGACTCCTAATTGACAGGGGCCACTCCTAATTGGCAGCGTGCACGACTAATTGGCAGGGGGCACTACTAATTGCCAGGGGGCACTGCTCATTGACAGGGGGTAGCCAACTTGACAGGGGGTACACCAAATTGACAGGGGATCTCCAAATTGTTAGGGGGCACTCCTAATTGGCAGCGTCACTCCAAATTGTCACGGGGCACTCCAAAATGACAGGGAGCACTCCTAATTGACAGGGGGCACTCCTAATTGACAGTGGGAGCTCCTAACTGTCAAGCGGCACTCCTAATTGCAAGCGGGTACTCTTAATTGACAGGGGGCACTCCAAAATGACAGGGAGCACTCCTAATTGACAGGGGACACTCCTAATTGACAGGGGGCACTCCTCTTTGACAGTGGGCACTCCTAATTGACAGGGGGCACTCCTCTTTGACAGGGGGCATTCCTCTTTGACAGGGGGCACTCCGCATTGATGGTGGGGCCCTCCTCATGGATGGTGGGGCACTCCTCATTGACGGTGGGGCATTCCTCATTGACGCGATGAGAATCATCATAGACGGAGGGGGGGGGGGGGAGGCGCAATACTCATTCACAGGGTGGCACTCCTCATTGACGGTGGGGAAATCCTCATTAACAGGGTGAAGTCCTCATTGACAGGGGATTCTCCTTATTAATAGGGGTCACTCCTAACTGATAGTGGCCACTCCTAATTGACAAGGCGTAATCATAATTGACAGAGTGCAGACCTAATTGACAGGGCGCACTCCGAACTGGCAGGCGGCACACTTCATTCACAGGGGCATACCTCATAGACAGGGGGCACTACCCGTTGACAGGGGGCACTCCAATAGACAGGGGGCACTCCAATAGACGGGGGCACTCCATTTGACAGGGGGCACTCCAAATAACTGGGGGCACTCCAATTGACAGGGGGCACTCCAATCGACAGAGGGCACTCCAATTGACAGGGTGTACTCCAATTGACATGGGGGACTCCTAATTGACAGGGGCCACTCCTAATTGGCAGCGTGCACGACTAATTGGCAGGGGGCACTACTAATTGCCAGGGGGCACTGCTCATTGACAGGGGGTAGCCAACTTGACAGGGGGTACACCAAATTGACAGGGGATCTCCAAATTGTTAGGGGGCACTCCTAATTGGCAGCGTCACTCCAAATTGTCACGGGGCACTCCAAAATGACAGGGAGCACTCCTAATTGACAGGGGGCACTCCTAATTGACAGTGGGAGCTCCTAACTGTCAAGCGGCACTCCTAATTGCAAGCGGGTACTCTTAATTGACAGGGGGCACTCCTAATTGACAGGGGGTGCTCCTAATCGACAGGAGGCACTCCTCATTGACAGGGTACACACCTCACTGACAGGGGCACTCCTCATTGACAGGGCACGCCGCATTGATGGTGGGGCTCTCCTCATGGATGATGCAGCACTCCTCATTGACGGTGGTCCACTCCTCATTGACAGGGGGCTCTCCTAATTGACAGGGTCACTCCTAATTCATAGGTGCCCCTCCTACTTGACAGGGGGAGATCCTAATTGACAAGGCGCTATCCTAATTGACAGGGGGCAGAACTAGTTGACAGGGGACAGAACTAGTTGACAGTAGGCACTCCTCATTGACAGGGGGCACTGCTCATTGACAGTGGGCACTCCACTTGACGGGAGGGGGGCACTCCAATTGACAGGTGCACTACAATCGACACGGGGCACTGCAATTGACAGGGTGCACTCCAATTGACATGGGGGACTCCTATTTGACAGGGGGCACTCCTAATTGCCAGTGGCCACTCCTCATTGACAGGGTGCACACCTAATTGGCAGCGGTCATTCCTCGGTGATGGGGACCACTCCTCATTGACTGGGGGCGATCCTTATTGACAGGGGTCACTCCTCATTGACGGTGGGGCAATCCTCACTGACAGTGTGAAGTCGGCATTGACAGGGGGCTCTCCTAATTGACAGGGGTCACTCCTAATTGATAGTGGCCACTCCTAATTGACAAGGTGCAATCCTAATTGACAGAGGGCAGACCGAATTGACAGGGGGCACTCCGAATTGACTGGCGGCACACTTCATTCACAGGGGCACATCTCATTGACAGGGGGCACTACCCGTTGACAGGGGGCAGCCAATAGACAGGGGGCATTCCAATAGACAGGGGGCACTCCATTTGACAGGGGGCACTGCAATTGACAGGGGGCACTCCAATTGACAGGGTGTACTCCAATTGACATGGGGGACTCCTAATTGACAGGGGCCATTCTAATTGGCAGCGTGCACGACTGATTGGCAGGGGGCACTACTAATTGCCAGGGGGCACTGCTCATTGACAGGGGGTAGTCCAATTTGACAGGGGCACACCAAATTGACAGGGGATCTCCAAATTGACAGGGGGCACTCCTAATTGACAGCGTCACTGCAAACTGTCACGGGGCACTCCAAAATGACAGGGAGCACTCCTAATTGACAGGGGGTACTCCTAACTGACAGTGGGAGCTCCGAGCTGACAAGCGGCACTCCCAATTGCAAGGGGGTACTCTTAATTGACACGGGGCACTCCTCATTGACAGGGGGTACTCCTCATTGACAGGGGGCACTCCTCATTGACAGGGGCACTCCGCATTGATGGTGGGGCTCACCTCATGGATTGTGCAGCACTCGTCATTGACGGTGGGGCAGTCATCATTCACGGGGGGGGGGGGACTCCTCATTGACGTGGGGTGAATCCTCATTAATGGGGCGGGCACTACTCATTCACGGGTGTGGGGGGGGCACTCCTCATTGACGGTGGTGCACTCCTCATTTACAGGGTGAAGTCCTCATTGACAGGGATCACTCTAATTGATCGGTGCCAATCCTACTTGACAGGGGTGGATCCTAATTGACAAGGCGCTATCCTCATTGACAGGGGGCAGAACTAGTTGACGGGGGCAGAACGAGTTGACAGTGGGCACTCCTCATTGACAGGGGGCACTCCTCATTGACAGTGGGCACTCCACTTGACCGGGGGGGGGGGGGGGGGACTCCAATTGACAGGGTGCACTCCAATTGACATGGGGCACTCCTATTTGACAGGGGGCAGTCCTAATTGCCAGCGGGCACTCCCCATTGACGGGGTGCACACCTAATTGACAGGGGTCATTCCTCGGTGATGGGGACCGCTCCACATTGACAGGGGCCACTCCTCATTGACAGGGGCCAATCCTCATTGACAGGGGGCACTCCTCATTGACAGTTGGGCACTCCTCATTGACGGTGGGGCACTCCTCATTGACGGGGGGGGGCTCTCCTCATTGACAAGGGGAACTCCTCATTGACAGGGGCCTCCTAATTGACAGGGGGCACTCCTAATTGACGGGGGGGACTCCTAATTGACAGGGGGCACTCCTAATTGACAGCGGTCACCCCTCATTGACACGGGGCACTCCTAATTGATAGGTGCCACTCCTACTTGACAGGGGGAGATCCTAATTGACAAGGCGCTATCCTAATTGACAGAGGGCAGAACTAGTTGACAGTGGGCACTCCTCATTGACAGGGGGCACTCCTCATTGACAGGGGGTACTCCACTTGACGGGGGGAGGGGGGGTGGGCACTCCAATTGACGGTGCACTCCAATCGACACGGGGCACTCCAATTTACAGGGGGCACTCCAATTGACAGGGGGCACTCCTCATTGACACGGGGCACTCCCCATTGACAGAGGGCACACCTCATTTACAGGGGGCACTCCTAATTGACAATTTGCTCTCCTCAATGAAAGGGGGCACTTCTAATTGACTGGGGGCACTCCTAATTGACAGGGTTCACTCCTAGGTGACAGGAGGGCACTGCTCATTGACAGGGGGCACTCTCCATTGACAGTGGGGGACTCCTCATTGACGGGGGGGGGGGGGGGGGGCACTGCTCAATGATGTGGGGAACTCCTCATTGACGGGGGCGCGCTCCTCATTGACAAGGGGAACCCTTCATTGACGGGGCCTCCTAATTAACAGGGGTACTAAAATTGATATGAGGCACTCCTAATTGCCAGCAGGTAATCCCCATTGATGGGTTCACACCTAATTGACAGGGAGGCACTCCTCATTGACGGGGTACACACCTAATTGACAGGGAGCACTCGGAATTTACTGGGGGAACTCCTAATTAATATGGGGCACTCCTCATTGACAGGGGGCACTCCTCATTGACGGTGGGGTACTACTCATTGACGGTGGGGCATTCCTCATTGACGGTGGGCCTCTCCTCATTGACGGGGTTGCACTCCTCATTGACAAGGGAAATTCCACATTGACAGGGGTCTCCCAATTGACAGGTGGCACTCCTAATTGACATGGGGGAATTGTCACAGTCGGGGGTGGAGGGCACTCCTCATTAACGCGGCGGCACTCCTCATTGACGAGGGGGGAATTGGCATTGTCGGGGGTGGGGGCACTCCTCATTCACGGTGGGGCAATCCACAATGACAGGGTGAAGTCCTCATTGACAGGGGGCTCTCATACTTGACAGTGGTCACTCCTAATTGATAGGGGCCACTCCTAACTTACAGGGCACCCTCGTAATTGCCATGGGACACACCTAATTGACAGGGGGCACTCCGAATTGACTTGGGGAGATCGTAATTGATAAGGGGCTCTCCTAATTGAAAGGCGGGCACTCGTAATCGACAGGGGGCACTCCTAATTGACAGTGCCACTCCTCATTCACAGCGGGCACTCCTCATTGACAGTGGGGCACTCCTCATTGACGGGGGGGGGGGCTCTCCTCATTGACAAGTGGAACACCTCATTGACAGGGGCCTCCTAATTGTCAGGGGGCACTCATAATTGACAGGCGGCATACTTCATTGACAGCGCCACACATCATTGACAGGGGGCACTCCACGGTGACAGAGGACTCTCCAATAGACAGGGGGCATTCCAATTCACAGGGGCCACTCCAATTCACAGGGTGCACTCCAATCGAATGAGGGGACTCCTCATTTACAGGGGTCACTCCTAATTGATAGCGGGCACAACTATTTGGCAGGGGACACGACTAATTGACAGGGGGTACTCCAATCTGACAGAGGGCACACCAAATTGACAGGGGAACTCCAAATTGAGAGGGGCACTCCTAATTGGCAGCGTCACTCCAGATTGTCAGGGAGTACTCCAAAATGACAGGGAGCAGTCCTAATTGAAAGGGGCACTCCTTGCTGACCGTGGACATTCCTCATTGACAGAGGCGCACTCCTCATTGACAGGGGGCATTCCTCATTGACGTGGGGGTAAACTTCATTGACGGGATGGGCACTATACATTCACAGGGGGGCGGGGGGGGGGGGGGGGGCGACACCACTCATTGACGGTGGGGCACTCCCCATTGACAGGGTGATGTCTTCATTGACAGGGGGCTCTCCTAATTGACAGGGGTCACTCCTAATTGATAGGTACCACTCATACTTGACAGGGGGAGATCCTAATTAACAAGGCGCTATCCTAATTGACAGGGGGCAGAACTAGTTGACAGGGGGCACTCCTCATTGACAGGGGGCACTCCTCATTGATAGGGGGCACTCCTCATTGACAGGGGGCAATGCTCATTGACAGGCGACACTCATCATTGACAGGGGGCACTCCAGTTGACGGGGGGGGGGGCACTTCAATTGACAGTGGGCACTCCAATCGACACGGGCCACCCAGTTGACATGGGGGACTCCTAATTTACAGTGGGCAGTCCGAATTGGCAGCAGGCACTCCTCATTGACAGGGTGCACTCCTAATTGACACGGGCACTCCTAATTTATATGGGGCACTCCTCATTGACGGTGGTGCATTCCTCATTGACGCTGGGGCACTCCTCATTGACGGGGCTGGGGGTGCACTCCTCATTGACGGGGGGGGGGTTCACAACATTGACAAGGGGAATCCCTCATTGTCAGGGGCCTCCCAATTGACAGGGAGCACTCCCAATTGACAGGGCCACTCCTCATTGACAGTGGGGCACTCCTCACTGATTTGGGGGATGTCCTCATTGACAAGTGGAACTCCTCATTGACAGGGGCCTCCTGATTGACAGGGGGCACTCCTAATTGACAGGCGGCACACTTCATTGACAGGCGCACACCCCATTGACAGGGGGCACTCCACATTCACAGGGGGCACTCCAATTGACAGGGGGCACTCCAATTGACAGGGGGCACTCCAATCGAGAGGGGGCACTCCAATTGACAGGGTGTACTTCAGTCGAAAGGGGGGACTCCTCATTGACAGGGGTCACTCCTAATTGGCAGCGGGCACAACTAATTGGCAGGGGGCACTACTAATTGCCAGGGGGCACTGCTAATTGGCAGGGGGTACTCCAATTTGACAGGGGGCACACCAAATTGACAGGGGAACTCCAAATTGACAGGGGGCACTCCAGATTGGCAGGGTAGCTCCAAATTGTCAGGTGGCACTCCAAAATAACAGGGAGCACTCCAAATTGACAGGGGGCACTCCGAACTGACAGTGGATGCTCCTAACTGAAAGGGGGCACTCCTAATTGCAAGGCTTTACTCTAAATTGACAGGGGGCACTCCTAATTGACAGGGGGCACTCCTAATCGACAAGGAGGGACTCCTCAATGACAGGGTGCACTCCTCATTGACAGGGGCACTTCTCATTAACAGGGGCGCTCCGCATTGATGGTGGGGCTCTCCTCATGGATGAGGCGTCACTCCTCATTGACGGTTGGGCACTCCTCATTGACGTGGGATGAATCCTCATTGACGGGGCGGGCACTAATCATTGACGAGGGGGGTGGGCACTCCTGATTGGCGGTGGCGCACTCCGCATTGACAGGGTGAAGTCTTCATTGACAGGGGGCTCTCCTAATTGGCAGGGTCACTCCTCGTTGAGAGATGCCAATCCTACTTGACAGGGGGAGATCCTAATTGACAAGGCGCTATGCTAATTGAAAGGGGCCAGAACTAGTTGACAGTGGGTACTCCTCATTGACAGGGGGCACTCCTCATTGACAGCGGGAAATCCTCATTGACAGCGGGAAATCCTCATTGACAGGGGGAACTCCACTTGACGGGGGGTGGGGGGGAGGGGGGACTCCAATTGACAGGGTGCACTCCAATCGACACGGGGCACTGCAATTGACAGGGGGCACTCCTAATTGCCAGCGGGCACTCCTCATTGACGGGGTGCACTCGTAATTGACAGGGGGCACTCCGAATTGACTGGTGGCACTCCAAATTAATATGTGGCAGTCCTCATTGACGGTGGGGCATTCCTGATTGACGGTGGGGCTCTCTTCAATGATTGGTGTGCACTCCTCATTGACAAGGGGTATTCCTCATTGACAGGGGCCTCCCAATTGGCAGGGGGCACTCCTAATTGACAGGGGGCACTCCTCATTGACAGGGGGCACACCTCATGGACGAGGGGGGAATCGTCATAGACGGGGGGGGCGGGCACTACTCATTCACAGTGTGACACTCCTCCTTGACGTGGGGGGAATTGTCATAGTCGGGGGTGGGGAGCCACTCCTCATTGATGTGGGGAAATCCTCATTGAGGCGGGGGCACTCCTCGTTGAAGTGGGTGGAATTGGCATTGTCGGGGATGGGGGCACTCCTCATTGACGGCGGGTCAATCCTCATTGACACTGTGAAGTCCTCATTGACAGGGGGCTCTCCTAATTGACAGGGGTCACTCCTAATTGATAGGGGCCACTGCTAATTGACAGGCGGCACACTTCATTCACAGTGGGCACACCTCATTGACAGGGGGCACTCCTCATTGACAGGGGGGACTCCCCATTGACAGGGGGCACTCCAATAGACAGGGGGCACTGCAATTGACAGAATGTACTCCAATTGACATGGGGGTCTCCTAATTGACAGGGGCCACTCCTAATTGGAAGCGGGCACTAATAATTGCCATGGTGTACTCCTCATTGACGGTGGGACACTCCTCATTGACGGTGGGACACTCCTCATTGACGGTGGGACACTCCTCATTGACACGGGGCAGTCCTCATTGACAGGGGGCAGTCCACATTGACAGGCGGTACTCCTGAAGTAGGTCATTTTCCAAAGCCACATTTTTATTATCTCATCAATATTCACCTCACTAAACCTATTCATTTATTGGACTGATTGGCACCATTCATAACGTGCCCACAATGTCGAGGGGAACACTCGAATAGACGTTCGTTTAAATCCCCCTCTGCACAGCTGAGAGACCATTAATTTCAAAGCCGACAAAAGATCCTTATTCTGCCCAGCAACAGCACGAAGCGACAATTTAAACCGGCCCTTGGCCAGAAGATCGGGATATCTGCGAGTCAAGACCTGGCAGTGGGATATATTAAGAAGTTTAACAACACCAGGTTAAAGTCCAACAGGTTTATTTGGTAGCAAATGCCACACAAGCTTTCGA
Organism: Mustelus asterias; assembly: GCF_964213995.1. Lineage (NCBI taxonomy): Eukaryota > Metazoa > Chordata > Chondrichthyes > Carcharhiniformes > Triakidae > Mustelus > Mustelus asterias. The sequence goes on from NW_027590133.1 coordinate 1,120,213, forward strand.
AGCTCTAAGCCCCTTCGGCCTTCGCGACACACGACAGCGCAGAGTCGCTGAGCAGAAACTGATAGCCAAGTTCCGCACACACGCGGACGGCCTCAACCGGGATATTGGGTTCATGTCACACTATTTGTAACGCCCACAGTTGCGTGGACCTGCAGAGTTTCACTGGCTGTCTTGTCTGGAGACAATACACATCTTTTTAGCCTGTCTTGATGCTCTCTCCACTCCCATTGTTTTGTTTCTTAAAGACTTGATTAGTTGTAAGTATTCGCATTCCAACCATTATTCATGTAAATTGAGTCTGTGTCTTTATAAACTCTGTTTGTGAACAGAATTCCCACTCACCTGAAGAAGGGGCTTAGAGCTTCGAAAGCTTGTGTGGCTTTTGCTACCAAATAAACCTGTTGGACTTTAACCTGGTGTTGTAAAACTTCTTACTGTGTTTACCCCAGTCCAACGCCGGCATCTCCACATCATGAGTGGGATATATGGCATAACTCTACTGCAAATCAAATATTATGGGAATAAAATGGCCAAGGCAGGCAAAGAAACTTAATAAACCAGGATAAAAATAATAAAAGATTAGATTAAATCCCGCTGCACACAGCAGGACAAAATGACATTAACACCTAATCTCGCAAGCAGAGAATACAAACACAAAACATCAGAGGTCGATTTAGATGAGGGGACACATCGAGAGGATAATGGGAAACACATTAAAACACTGGGGCAAGAACAGGCAGTCCCATTAACACGGACACACACCATACAGATGCAAATAGACAAACTCTACCAGGGAACTTCCTGATAAGATAGGCCACTTTTTCGGTATTGTAAAAATGTATGAGCAAATGTTCCCGCTCGAGTTTGGATTCCTATAAATATCCAGAGCAAATGTGTAACTGTTGAGATCAACGTGGCCAAGCCACCGTTTCTAAGCTGGCTACGGGGGTCTCCCTGGTATCCCAGTAATTGTACAATAAGGAAAAACTCTTTGAACCTTGCCTTGCGACTCGACCTCCTTGACTGCACTGGTACAAGGGATTTTTCCCGACAACACTCCTCGTTGACAGGGTACTCCTTATTGACAGGGGGTTCTCCTCCTTGACAGGGGGCACTCCTCATTGAAAGGGGGCACTCCTCATTGACAGGGCGCACTCCTCAATGACAGGGGGCACTCCTCATTGACGTGGGGGGAATTGGCATAGTCGGGGGTGGGGGGCACTCCTCATTGACGGTGGGGCAATCCTCATTGACAGGGGGCTCTCCTAATTGACAGGGGTTACTCCAAGTTGATAGGGACCAATCCTAATTGACAAGGCGCAATCCCAATTGTCAGAGGGCAGACCTAATTGACAGGGGTCACTCCTAATTGATAGGGGCCACTCCTAATTGACAAGGCGCAATCTTAATTGTCAGAGGGCATACCTAATTGACAGGGGGACTCCTATTTGACAGGCGGCACACTTCATTGACAGTGGGCACACTGCATTGACAGGGGGCACTCCTCATTGACAGGGGGCACTCCCCATTGACAGGGGGCACTCCAACAGACAGGGGGAACTCCAATTGACTGGGGGCACTCCAATCGACAGGGGGCACTCCAATTGACAGGATGTACTCCAATTGACATGGGGGACTCCTAATTGACAGGGGCCACTACAAATTGGCAGCGCGCACTACTAATTGCCAGGGGGACTACTAATTCCAGGGGGTACCCCTCATTGACGGACGGCACTCCGCATTGATGGTGGGGCTCTCCTCATGGATGGTGCCGCACTCCTCATTGACGGTGGCACACTCCGCATTGACAGGGGGCACTCCTAATTGACAGGCGGTACTCCTGAAGTAGGTCATTTTCCAAAGCCATATTTTTATTATCTCATCAATATTAACCTCATTAAACATATTCATTTATTGGACTGATTGGCACCATTCATAACGTACGCACAATGCAGAGGGGAACACCCGAATGGACAGTCGTTTAAATCCCCCTCTGCACAGCTGAGAGACCTTTAATTTCAAAGCCGACAAAAGATCCTGAGTCTGCCCAGCAACAGCACGAAGCTGCATTTTAAACCGGCCCTTGGCCAGAAGATCGGGATATCTGCGAGTCAAGACCTGGCAGTGGGATATATGGCATAACTCTACTGTAAATAAAATATTATGCAAATAAAATGGCCAAGGGAGGCAAATAAACTTAATAAACCAGGATAAAAATAATAAAAGATTAGATTAAATCCCCCTCCACACAGCAGGACAAAATGACATTAACACCGATTCTCGCAAGCATAGAATACAGACACAAAACTTCAGAGGTCGATTTAGATGAGGGGACACGTCGAGAGGATAATGGGAAACACATTAAAACACCGGGGCAAGAACAGGCAGTCCCATTAACACGGACACACAGCACACAAATGCAAATTGTCAAACTCTACCAAGGAACTTTCTGACCAGATAGGCAACTTTTAGGTATTGTAAAAATGTATGAGCAAATCCTCCCGCTCCAATTTGGATTCCTATAAATATCCAGAGCAAATGTGGAACTGTTGAGATCAACGTGGCCAAAACACTGTTTCTAAGCTGGCTGCGGGGGTCTCCCTGGGATCCCAGTAATTGTACAATAAAGAAAAACGCTTTGAACCTTGCCTTGCGATACGACCTCCTTGAATGAAAAGGTACAAGGGATTTTTCCCGACAACACTCCTCATTGACAGGCGGTACTGCTCATTGACAGGGGGCACTCCGCCTTGACACGGGGCACTCCTCATTGACAGGGGTCACTCCTAATTGATAGGTGCCACTCCTACTTTACTGCGGGAGCTCCCAATTGACAAGGCGCTATCCTAATTGACAGGGGGCAGAACTAATTGACAGTGGGCACTCCCCATTGAAAGGGGGCACTCCTCATTGACAGGGGACAATCCTCATTGACGGTTGGGCACTCCTCATTCACAGTGGGGCACTTCTCATTGACAAGTGGAACTTCTCATTGACAGGGGCCTCCTAATTGACAGGGTGCACTCCTAATTCACAGTGGACCCCCCCCCCATTGACGGGGGCACTCCCAATTGACAGAGTGGGACTCCAAATTGACAGGGGTCATTCCTAGGTGACGGGGGCCACCCCTCATTGACAGGGGCACTCCGCATTGATGGTGGGGCCCTCCGCATGGATAGTGGGGCACTCCTCATTGACGGTGGGGCACTTCTTACTGACGGGGGCAATCCGCATTGTCAGGGTGAAGTCCTCATTGACAGGGGGCTCTCCTAATTGACAGGGGGCACTCCTAATTGATAGGGGCCACTCCTAATTGACGGGGGCTACTCCTAATTGACAGGCGCACACCTCATTGACAGGGGGCTCACCTCATTGAAAGGGGGCACTCCGCATTGAAAGGGGGCACTCCTTAATGACATGGGGCACTCCTCATTGACAGGGGGCGCTACAATTGACAGGGGGCACTCCAATTAACAGGGGGCACTCTAATCGACAGGGGGCACTCCAATTCACAGGTCGTACTCCAATTAACATGGCGGACTCCTAATTGACAGGGGCCACTCCGAAGTGGCAGCGGGCACTACTAATTGGCAGGCGGGACTAATAAATGCCAGGGGGCACACCAACTTGACAGGGGAACTCGAAATTGACAGGGGGCACTCCGAATTGACAGGGGAACTCCAAATTGACTGCGGGCACTCCTAATTGATAGGGGAACTCCAATTTGACAGGGGGCACACCAAATTGACAGGGGAACTCCAAATTGACAGGGGGCAATCCTAATTGGCAGCGTCACTCCGAATTGGCAGGGGGTACTCCAAAATGTCAGGGAACACTCCTAATTGACAGGGGGCACTCCTAACTGACAGTGGGAGCTCCAAACTAACAAGCAGCACTTCTAATTGCAAGGGGGTACTCTTAATTGAAAGGGGGCACACCTAATTGACAGGGTGCACTCCTAATTGTCAGGGGGCACTCCCCATTGACAGGGTGCATTCCTCATTGACAGGGGGCACTCCTCATTGACAGGTGCACTCCGCATTGATGGTGGGGCTCCTCATCGATGGTGCGGCACTCCTCATTGACGGTGGGACACTCATCATTGACAGGGCGCACTCCTCATTGACAGGGGGAACTCCTCATTGACGTGGGGGGAATTGGCATAGTCGGGGGTGGGGGGCACTCCTCATTGACAGTGGGGCAACGCTCATTGACAGGGTGACGTCCTCATTTTCAGCGGGCTCTCCTAATTGATAGGGGCCACTCCTATTTGACACGGCGCAATCCTAATTGTCAGAGGGCAGACCTAATTGACAGGGGGCACTCCTAATTGACAGGCGGCACACTGCATTGAAAGTGGGCACACCTCATTGACAGGGGGCACTCCTCATTGACAGGGGGCACTCCCCATTGACAGGGGGAAACTCCAATAGAAAAGGTGCACACCAATTGACAGGGGGCACTCCAATCGACAGGGGGCACTCCAATTGACAGGATGTACTCCAATTGACATGGGGGACTCCTAATTGACAGGGGCCACTACTAATTGGCAGCGGGCACTACTAATTGGCAGGGGGACTACTTATTTCCAGGGTGTACCCCTCATTGACGGAGGGCACTCCACATTGATGGTGGGGCTCTCCTCATGGATGCTGCCGCACCCCTCATTGACGGAGGATAATGGGAAACACATTAAAACACCGGGGCAAGAATAGGCAGTCCCATTAACACGGAGACACACCACACAGATGCAAATAGAAAAGCTCTACCAGGGAACCTCCTGACCAGATAGGCCACTTTTTTGGTATTGTAAAAATGTATGAGCAAATGTTCCCGCTCGAATTTGGATTCCTATAAATATCCACAGGAAATGCGTAACTGTTGAGATCAACGTGGCCAAGCCACTGTTTCTAAGCTGGCTCCAGGGGTCTCCCTGTGATCCCAGTAATTGTACAATAAAGAAAAGCGCTTTGAACCTCGCCTTGCGACTTGACCTCCTTGACTGCACTGGGACAAGGGATTTTTCCCGACAACACTCCTCATTGACAGGCGGTACTCCTCATTGACGTGTGGGGAACCCTCATTGACGGGGTGGCCACTGCTCATTGACAGGTTGAAGGCTTCATTGACAGGGGACTCTCCGAATGAACAGGGGTCACTCCAAATTGATAGCTGCCACTCCTACTTGACAGGGGGAGCTCCTAATTGACAAGGCGCTGTCCGAACTAACAGGGGGCAGAACTAATTGACAGTGGGCACTCCTCATTGACAGGGGACACTCCTCATTGGCAGGGGGCTCTCCCCATTGACAGGGGGCACTCCTCATTGACAGGGGGCACTCCAATTGACGGGGGGGCACTCCAATTGACAGGGGGCACTCCAATCGACAGGGGGCACCCAATTTACATGGGGGACTCCTAATTAACAGGGGGCACTCCGAATTGGCAGCGGGCACTCCTCATTGACAGGGTGCACTACTAACTGACAGGGGGCATCCCTAATTTATATGGGGCATTCCTCATTGACGGTGGGGCACTCCTCATGACGGGGGTGGGCACTCCCCAATGGTTTGGGGGTGTACACCTCATTGACAAGGGGAATTCCTCATTGTCAGTGGCCTACCAATTGACAACCTATCAATGAGGAATTCACCCTGTCAATGAGGAGTGCCACCGTTGTAAATGAGTAGTGCACCCGTCCGTTACATGTCAATTAGGAGTGGCCCCTGTCAATTAGGATTGCCCCCTGTCAAGGAGGAGTGCCCACTGTCAATGAGGATTGCTCCCTGTCAATGAGGAGTCTACCCGGTCAATGGGCAATCCCCACTATCAATTAGTTCTGCCCCCTGTCAATTAGGATAGCGCCTTGTCAATTAAGAGCTCCCCATGTCAATGAGGAGTGCCACCGTTGTAAATGAGTAGTGCACCCGTCCGTCGACGACGATTCCCCCCACCGTCAATGAGGAGTAACCCAAAATCAATTAGGAGGGCCCCACCATCAATTAGGATAGCGCCTTGTCAATTAAGAGCTCCCCATGTCAGTTGGGAGTGGCACCAGATAATTAGGAGTGCCCTCTGTCAATTAGGGGAGCCCCCTGTCAATGAGGACTTCACCCTGTCAATGAGGAGTGCACGACCGTGAATGAGGAGTGCCACCCTGTGAATGAGTAGTGCCCCCCTCCGTCTATGACGATTCCCCCCACGTCAATGAGGAGTGCCCCGCCCCCGGTCAATGAGGAGTGCCCCACCGTCATGAGGAGTGTCCTCTGTCAATGCGGAGTGGCCCCCGTCACCTAGGAGTGACCCCTGTCAATTAGGCGTGGCCCCTGTCAAAGAGGGGTGCATGGTGTCAATGAGTAGTGCCCCCCCCCAAAGAGGAAGCCTCTGTCAATGAGGAGAGCAACCCATCAATGAGGAGTGCCCCACCGACAATGACGAGTGCCCACCGTCAATGAGGAGTGCCCGATGTCAATGAGGAGTGGCCGTGTCAATTAGGAGTGCCCCCTGTGAATAAGGAGTGCCCCCTTTCAATTTGGAGATCCCCTTATCAATTACGAGCTCCCCCTGTCAATTAGGAGAGCCCCCTGTCAATGACGACTTCACCCTGTCAATGAGGAGTGCACCACCGTCAATGAGGAGTGCCCCCCACATGAATGAATAGTGCCCGCCCCGTCAATGAGGATTCCCCCACGTCAACGAGCAGTGCCCCCGCGTCAATGAGGAGTGCCCCACCGTCAATGAGGAGTACCGCACCATCCATCAGGAGAGCCTCACCATCAATGCGGAGTGCCCCTGTCAATGAGGAGTGCCCCCTGTCAATGAGGTGTGCACACTGTCAATGAGGAGTGCCCCCTGTCGATCAGGAGTACTCCCTGTCAATTAGCAGTGCCCCCTGTTAATTAAGAGTACCCCCTCGGAATTAGGAGTGCCGCTTGTGAGTTAGAAGCTCCCACTGTCAGTCAGGAGTGCCCCCTGTAAATTAGGAGTGGTCCCTTTCATTTTGGAGTGCCCCCTGCCAATTCAGAGTAATGCTGCCAATTAGGAGTGCCCCCTGTCAAGTTGGAGTTCCCCCTGTCAATTTGGTCTCCCCCTATCAAATTGGAGTACCCTCTTGTCAATTAGCATTGCCCCCTGGCAATTAGTAATACCCCCTGCCAATTAGTAGTGCCCGCTGCCATTTAGGCGTGGCCCCTTTCAATTTGGAGCCCCCCATGTCAATTGGAGTGCACCCTGTCAATTGGAGCCCCATCTGCCGATTGGAGTGCCACCTGTCAATAAGGAGTGCCCCATGTCAATGAGGAGTGTCCCCTGTCAATGAGGGGTGCCCCCTGTCAATGAGGTGTGCCCCCTGTCAATGAAGTGTGCACTCTTCAATTTGGAGGGTGCCCTGTCTGCCCTCTGTCAATTAGGATTGCGCCTTGTCAATTTGGAGTGGCCACTATCAATTAGAATTTACCCCTCTCAATTTGGAGAGCGGCCTGTCAATGAGGACTTCATCCTGTCAATGAGGATTGCCCCACCATTAATGAGGAGTGCCACCCTGTGAACGAGTTGTGCCCCCCCCCCCCCGTCTATGACGATTCACCCCACGTCAATGAGGAGCGCTCCACCGTCAATGAGGAGTGCCCCCTGTCAATGAGGAGTGCCCCCTGTCAATGACGAGTGCCCACTGTCAATGAGGAGTCTCCCCCGTCAATGAGCAATGCCCACTGTCAATGAGGAGTGCCCCCTGTCAATTAGGATAGCGCCTTGTCAATTAAGAGCTCTCCCTGTCAATTAGGAGTGGCCCCAGTAAATTAGGAGTGCCCCCTATCAATTAGGGCAGCCCCCTGTCAATGAAGACTTCACCCTGTCAATGAGGAGTGCACTACCGTCAATGAGGAGTGCCCGCCCATGAATGAATAGTGCCCGCCCCGTCAATGAGGAATCCCCCCACGTCAATGAGGAGTGCCCCACCGTCAATGAGGAGTGCCGCACCATCAATGAGGAGAGCCTCACCATCAATGCGGAGTGCCCCTTTCAATGAGGAGTGCCTCCTGTCAATGGGGAGTGCACCCTGTCAATGAGGTGTGCCCCCTGTCGTTTTGGGGTACTCCCTGTCAATTAGCAGTGCCCCCTGCCAATTAAGAGTACCCCCTTGCAATTAGGAGTGCCGCATGTTAGTTAGGAGCTCCCATTGGAAGTTAGGAGTGAGCCCTGTAAATTAGGAGAGCTCCCTGTCATTGTGGATTTCCCCCTGCCAATTCAGAGTAACGCTGCCAATTAGGAGATCCCCCTGTCAATTTGGTCTCCCACTATCAAATTGGAGTACCCCCTGTCAATTAGCAATGCCCTCTGGCAATTAGTAATACCCCCTGCCAAGTAGTTGTGCCCGCTGCCATTTACGAGTGGCCCCTTTAAATTAGGAGCCCCCATGTCAATTGGAGTACACCCTGTCAATTGGAGTCCCATCAGCCGATTGGAGTGCCCCCTGTCAATGAGGTGTGCCGCCTGTCAATTACGAGTGCCCCATGTCAATTAGGTCTGCGCTCTCTCAATTAGGATTGCGCCTTGTTAATTTGGAGTGGCCCCTATCAATTAGGAGAGCCCCCTGTCAATGAGGAATTCACCCTGTCAATGAGGAGTGCCACCGTTGTAAATGAATAGTGCACCCGTCCGTCGACGACGACGATTCCCCCCACCGTCAATGAGGAGTAACCCAAAATCAATGAGGAGGGCCCCACCATGAATGCGGATTGCCCCCTTGTCAATGAGGATTGGCCCCCTTCACCTAGGAGTGACCCCTGCGAATTAGGAGTGCACCCTGTCAATGAGGAGTGCTCGCTGCCAATTAGGAGTGCCCCTTGTCAATTACGAGACCCCCACGTCAATTGGAGTGCACCCTGTCAATTGGAGGGCCCCGTGGCGATTGGAGTGCCCCCTGCCAATTGAAGTACCCCCTGTCAATTAGGAATGCCCCCTTTCATATAGAAGTGACCCTTGTCAGTTAGGAGCTTCCCCTGTCAATTAGGAGTGGCCCCAGTAAATTAGGAGTGACCCCGGTCAATTAGGAGAGCCCCCTGTCAATGAAGACTTCACCGTTTCAATGAGGAGTGCGCGACCGTCAATGAGGAGTGCCCCGCCACCCCCCCGTGAATGAGTAGTGGCCGCCCCATCAATGATGATTCACCCCATGTCAATGAGGAGTGCCTCCCCGTCAATGAGGAGTGCCGCACCATCCATGAGGAGAGCACCACCATCAATTCGGAGTGCCCCTGTCAATGAAGATTGCCCCCTGTCAATGAGGAGTGCCCCCTGTCGATTAAGAGTACCGCCTTGCAATTAGGAGTGCCGCTCGTCAGTTAGGAGTTCCCACTGTCAGTTAGGAGTGCCCCCTTTCAATTAGGAGTGCTCCCTGTCATTTTGGAGTGCCTCCTGCCAATTCGGAGTGACGCTGCCAATTAGGAGTGCCCCCTGTCAAATTGAATTTCCCCCTGTCAATTTGTTGTGCCCCCTATCAAACTGGAGTACCCCTTGTCAATTAGCAGTGCCCCCAGACAATTAGTAGTACCCCCTGCTAATTCGTAGTGCCCGCTGCCAATTAGGAGTAGCCCATGTCAATTAGGAGTACACAGTAAGAAGTTTAACAACACCAGGTTAAAGTCCAACAGGTTTATTTGGTAGCAAAAGCCACACAAGCTTTCGAGGCTCTGAGCCCCTTCTTCAGGTGAGTGGGAATTCTGCTCACAAACAGAACTTATAAGACACAGACTCAATTTACATGAATAATGGTTGGAATGCGAATACCCACAACCAATCCAGTCTTCAAGAAACAAAACAATGGGAGTGGAGAGAGCATCAAGACAGGCTAAAAAGATGTGTATTGTCTCCAGACAAGACAGCCAGTGAAACTCTGCAGGTCCACGCAACTGTGGGAGTTACAAATAGTGTGACATAAATTCTGATTCTAGGATCGCATGATAAAGACTCAGGAGGAAAAAAGCAGAAATATTTATGTGAAATAGTGTGACATAAACCCAATATCCCGGTTGAGGCCGTCCTTGTGTGTGCGGAACCTGGCTATCAGTTTCTGCTCCGCGACTCTGCGCTGTCGTGTGTCGCGAAGGCCGCCTTGGAGAACGCTTACCCGAATATCAGAGGCCGAATGCCCGTGACCGCTGAAGTGCTCCCCAAGACGCCGGCATCTCCACATCATGACTACCATAGACACCGCAAACTGCCGGCTCCAAGTGGAGAGGATCGCCAAGAAGATCGCGCATATCGACACAGACAACGCCGGCATCTCCACATCACAATTAGGAGTACCCCATGTCAATTGGAGTACAGCCTGTCAATTGGAGTGCCCCCTGTCGATTGGAGTGGCCCCTGTCAATTGGAGTTCCCCCTGCCAATTGGAGTGCCCCCTGTCAATTGCAGTACCCCCTGTTTATTGGAGTGCCCCCTGTCAATGCGGTGTGCCCCCTGTCAATGCGGTGTGCCGCATGTCAATTACGAGTGCCCCCTGTCAATGAGGACTTCACCCTGTCAGTGAGGATTGCCCCACCGTCAATGACGAGTGCCACCCTGTGAATGGGTAGTGCCCCCCTCCATCTGTGACGATTCCCCCCACGTGAATGAGGTGTCCCCCCCCCCGTCAATCAAAAGTGCCCCACCGTCAATGAGGAGTACCCCAAAATCCATGAGGAGGGCCCCACCATTAATGCGGAGTGCCCCCTGTCAATGAAAATTGGCCCCCGTCACCTAGGGGTGATCCCTGTCAATTAGGAGTGACCCCTGTCAATTTGGAGTGCCCCATGCCAAAGAGGAGTTCCCCTGTCAATTAGGAATGCCCCCTGTCAAAGAGGAGGCCCCTGTCAATGAGAAGTTCCAATTGTCAATGAGGAGAGCCCCACCGTCAATGAGGAGAGCCGAACCGTCAATGAGGAGTGCCCCCTGTCAATGAGGAGTGCTCCCTGTCAGTGAGGTGTGCCCACTGTCAATTAGGAGTGCCCCTTGTCACTTAGGAGTGCCCCCCTTTCAATTAGGAGTGCCTCTTATCAATTACGAGCTCCCCATGTCAATTAGGAGTGCCTCCTGTCAATTAGGAGTGCCCCATGTCAATTAGAAGTGCCCCCTGACAATTAGCAATACCGCATGTCAATTAGGAGTGCCCCCTGTCCATTAGGAGGCCCCTGTCAATGAGGAGTTCCAATTGTCAATGAGGAGAGCCCCCCCCCCCCCCCGTCAATGAGGATTGTCCCACCGTCAATGAGGAGTGCCCAGCCGTCAATGAGGAGTGCCCCCTGTCAATGAGGTGTGACCCCTGTCAATTAGGAGTGCCCCCCTTTCAATTAGGAGTGCCCCTTATCAATTACGAGCTCCCCATGTCAATTAGGAGTGCCCCATGTCAAATTGGATTGACACATGTCAATTAGGAGTGGCCCCTGTCAATTAGGATTGCCCCCTGTCAAGGAGGAGTGCCCACTGTCAACGAGGATTGCCCCCTGTCAATGAGGAGTCTACCCTGTCAATGGGCAATGCCCACTATCAAATAGTTCTGCCCCCTGTCAATTAGGATAGCGCCTTGTCAATTAAGAGCTCCCCATGTCAGTTAGGAGTGGCACCAGATAATTAGGAGTGCCCCCCTCAATTAGGGCAGCCCCCTGTCAATGAGGACTTCACCCTGTCAATGAGGAGTGCACCACCGTGAATGAGGAGTGCCACCCTGTGAATGAGTAGTGCCCCCCATCGTCTATGACGATTCCCCCCACGTCAATGAGGAGTGCCCCGCCCCCGGTCAATGAGGAGTGCCCCACCGTCATGAGGAGTGCCCTCTGTCAATGCGGAGTGGCCCCCGTCACCGAGGAGTGACCCCTGTCAATTAGGCGTGGCCCCTGTCAAAGAGGGATGCCTGGTGTCAATGAGGAGTGCTCCCCCCCAAAGAGGAGAGCACCCCATCAATGAGGAGTGCCCCACCGTCAATGACGAGTGCCCACCGTCAATGAGGAGTGCCCGCTGTCAATGAGGAGTGGCCCTGTAAATTAGGAGTGCCCCCTGTAAATTAGGAGTGCTCCCTTTCATTTTGGAGTGCCCCCTGCCAATTCAGAGTAATGCTGCCAATTAGGAGTGCCCCCTGTCAATTTGGAGTTCCCCCTTTCATTTTGGTCTCCCCCTATCAAATTGGAGTACCCTCTTGTCAATTAGCATTGCGCCCTGTCAATTAGTAATACCCCCTGCCAATTAGTAGTGCCCGCTGCCAATTAGGAGTGGCCCCTTTCAATTAGGAGCCGCCCATGACAATTGGAGTACACCCTGTCAAATGGAGTCCCATCTGCCGATTGGAGTGCCCCTGTCAATAAGGAGTCCCCCATGTCAATGAGGGGTGCCCCCTGTCAATGAGGTGTGCCCCCTGTCAATGAAGTGTGCACTCTTCAATTAGGAGTGTCCCCTGTCTGCCCTCTGTCAATTAGGATTGCGCCTTGTCAATTAGGAGTGGCCACTATCAATTAGAATTGACCCCTCTCAATTTGGAGAGCGGCCTGTCAATGAGGACTTCACTCTGTCAATGAGGATTGCCCCACCATTAATGAGGAGTGCCACCCTGTGAACGAGTTGTGCCCCCGCCCCCCGTCTATGACGATTCCCCCCACGTCAATGAGGAGTGCTCCACCGTCAATGAGGAGTGCCCCCTGTCAATGAGGAGTGCCCCCTGTCAATGACGAGTGCCCCCTGTCAATGAGGAGTCTCCCCCGTCAATGAGCAATGTCCACTGTCAATGAGGAGTGCCCCCTGTCAATTAGGATAGCGCCTTGTCAATTAAGAGCTCCCCCTGTCAATTAGGAGTTGCCCCAGTAAATTAGGAGTGCCCCCTGTCAATTAGGGCAGGCCGCTGTCAATGAAGACTTCACCCTGTCAATGAGGAGTGCACCACCGTCAATGAGGAGTGCCACCCTGTGTATGAGTAGTGCCCCCCTCCGTCTATGACGATTCCCCCCACGTCAATGAGGAGTGCCCCGCCCCCCGTCAATGAGGAGTGCCCCACCGTCATGAGGAGTGCCCCCTGTCAATGAGGAGTGGCCCCCGTCACCGAGGAGTGACCCCTGTCAATTAGGTTTGGCCCCTGTCAAAGAGGAGTGCCCCCTTTCAATGAGGAGTTCCCCCTTTCAATTAAGTGTGCCCCTTATAATCATAGAATCATAGAAACTCTACAGTACAGAAAGAGGCCATTCGGCCCTTCGAGTCTGCACCGACCACATTCCCACCCAGGCCCGACCCCCATATCCCTACATACGTTGCCCGCTAATCCCTCTAATCTACGCATCCCAGGACATTAAGGGGCAATTTTTTAGCATGGCCAATCAACCTAACCCGCACATCTTTGGACTGTGGGAGGAAACCGGAGCACCCGGAGGAAACCCACGCAGGCACGGGGAGAATGTGCAAACTCCACACAGACAGTGACCCGAGCCGGGAATCGAACCCAGGTCCCTGGAGCTGTGAAGCAGCAGTGCTAACCACTGTGCTACCGGGCGGCACGGTAGCACAGTGGTTAGCACTGCTGCTTCACAGCTCCAGGGTCCCGGGTTCGATTCCCGGCTCGGGTCACTGTCTGTGTGGAGTTTGCACATTCTCCTCGTGTCTGCGTGGGTTTCCTCCGGATGCTCCGGTTTCCTCCCACAGTCCAAAGATGTGCGGGTTAGGTTGATTGGCCAGGTTAAAAATTGCCCCTTAGAGTCCTGTGATGCGTAGGTTAGAGGGATTAGCGGGTAAATATGTGGAGGTAGGGCCTGGGTGGGATTGTGGTCGGTGCAGACTCGATGGGCCGAATGGCCTCCTTCTGCACTGTAGGGTTTCTATGATTTCTATGATTTTTATCAATTACGAGCTCCCCCTATCAATTAGGACAGCCCCCTTTGAATGAAGACTTCACCCTGTCAATGAGGAGTGCACCACCGTCAATGAGGAGTGCCCCCCCCCCATGAATGAATAGTGCCCGCCCCGTCAATGAGGATTCCCCCCACGTCAATGAGGAGTGCCCCACCGTCAATGAGGAGTGCCGCACCATCAATGAGGAGAGCCTCACCATTAATGCGGAGTGCCCCTTTCAATGAGGAGTGCCTCCTGTCAATGGGGAGTGCACCCTGTCAATGAGGAGTGCCCCCTGTCGTTTAGGGGTACTCCCTGTCAATTAGCAGTGCCCCCTGCCAATTAAGAGTACCCCCTTGCAATTTGGAGTGCCGCATGTTAGTTAGGAGCTTCCATTGGAAGTTAGGAGTGAGCCGTGTAAATTAGGAGTGCTCCCTGTCATTTTGGAGTGCCCCCTGCCAATTCAGAGTAACACTGCCAATTAGGAGTTCCCCCTGTCAATTTGGTCTCCCACTATCAAATTGGAGTACCCCCTGTCAATTAGCAGTGCCCTCTGGCAATTAGTAATACCCCCTGCCAAGGAGTAGTGCCCATCCATGAGGAGAGCTGCACCATCAATGCAGGGTGCCCCTGTCAATGAGGAGTGCCCCCTGTCAATTAGAAGTGCACCCTGTCAATTAGGAGTGCCCGATATCAATTACGAGGTCCCTCTGTCAAATAGGAGTTCCCTCTGTCAGTTGGGAGGCCCCTGGCAAAGAGGAATTCCCCTTGTGAATGAGGAGTGCCCCCCCCCATCAATGAGGAGTGCCCCACCGTCAATGAGGAATGCCCCACCGTCGATAAGGTGTACCCAACGTCAATGAGGAGTGCCCCACATAAATTAGGAGTGCCCCCAGTCAATTCGGAGTGACCCCATTCAATTATGAGTGCACCCTGTCAATGAGGAGTGCCCGCTGCCAATTAGAAGTGACCCCTGTCAATTAGGAGTCCCCCATGTCAATTGGAGTGCACCCTATGAATTGGAGTGCCCCGTGTCGATTGGAGTGCCCCCTGTCAATTAGAGTGACCCCAAGTCCCCGTCAATTGGAGTGTCCCCTGTCAATGCGTAGTGCCCCCTGTCAATTAGGAGTGCCCCCTGTCAATAAGGATTGCCCCCGTCAATTGCGAGTCGCCCCTGTCAATTAGGAGTGCCCCCTTTTATATAGGAGTGCCCCTTGTCAGTTAGGAACTCCCCCTGTCAATTAGGAGTTGCCCCAGTAAATTACGAGTGACCCCTGTCAATGAGGAGTGCGCCACCGTCAATGAGGTGTGCCACCCCCCCATGAATGACTAGTGCCCACCCCGTCAATGAGGATTCCCCCACGTCAATGAGGAGTGACTCCCCGTCAATGAGGAGTGCCCCACCGTCAATGGGGAGTGCCGCACCGTCAATGGGGAGTGCCGCCACGTCAATGAGGTGTGCCCCACCGAAAATGAGGAGTGCCGCAACATCCATGAGGAGAGTTATACCATCAATTCGGGGTGCCCCTGTCAATGAGGTGTGCCTCTGTCAATGAGGAGTGCCCCCTGTCAATGGGGAGTCCCCCCTCTCGATTAGGAGTAACCCCTGTCGAATAGGAGTACCCCCTTGCAATTAGGAGTGCCGCTTGTCAGTTTGGAGCTCCCACAGTCAGTTAGGAGTGCCGCCTGTCACGTAGGAGTGCTCCCTGTCAATTAGGAGTGCCCCCTTTCACTTATGAGGGCCCCATATCAATTGCGAGGTCCCCCCTCACCATCAGCAGTGCCCCATGTCAATTAGAAGTTCCCCCTGTCAATGAAGAGTGCCCCCTGTCAATGAGGATTGCCCACTGTCAATTAGTTCTGCCCCCTGTCAATTAGGATAGCGCCTTGTCAATTAGGAGCTCCCCCTGTCAATTAGGAGTGGCCCCAGTAAATTAGGAGTGACCCCTGTCAATTACGGGAGCCCCCTGTCAATTAGTAGAGCCCCCTGTCAATGATGGCTTCACCCTGACAATGAGGGGTGCACCACCGTCAATGAGGAGTGCCCCCACCCCATGAATGAATAGTGCCCGCCCCGTCAATGAGGATTCCCCCACGTCAATGAGGAGTGACTCCCCGTCAATGAGGAGTGCCCCACCGTCAATGGGGAGTGCCGCACCGTCAATGGGGAGTGCCGCACCATCCATGAGGAGAGCCCCACCATCAATGCGGAGTGCCCCTGACATTGTGGAGTGCCCCCCGTCAATGAGGAGTGGACCCTGTCGGTTAGGATTACTCCCTGTCAGTTCGTAGTGCCCCCTGTCAATTAAGAGCACCCCCTTGCAATTAGGAGTGCCGCATGTTAGTTAAGAGCTCCCACTGTCAGTTAGGAGTGCCCACTATCAATTAGGAGTGCTCCCTGTCATTTTGGAGTGCCCCCTGCCAATTCAGGGTGACGCTGCCAATTCGGAGTGCCCCTGTCAATTTGGAGTTCCCCCTGTCAATTTGGTCTTCCCCTATCAAATTGGAGTACCCCTGTCAATTTGCAGTGCCCCCTGGCACTTAGTAGTACCCCATGCGAATTAGTAGTGCCCGCTGCCAGTAAGGACTGGCACCTGTCAATTGGAGTGCCCCCTGTCAATTGGAATGCCCCCGTCTATTGGAGTGCCCCCCTTTCAATTAGGAGTGCCCCTTAGCAATTGCGAGCTCCCCATGTCAATTAGGAGTGCCCCTGACAATTAGCAGTGCCCCATGTCAATTAGGAGTGCCCCCTGTCTATTAGGAGGCCGCTGTCAATGAGGAGTTCCACTTGTCAATGAGGAGAGCCCCCTCCCCTCCCCCGTCAATGAGGAGTGCCCCACCGTCAATGAAGACTGCCCAGCCGTCAATGAGGAGTGCCCTGTCAATGAGGACTGCCCCCTGTCAATGAGGAGTGCCCGCTGTCCATGAGGAGTGGCCTTGTCAATGAGGAGTGCCCCCTGTCAATTAGGAGTACCCCCATTTCAATTAGGAGTGACCCTTTTCAATTACGACCTCACCATGTCAAATAGGAGTGCCCCACGTCAATTAGGAGTGTCACATGTCTATTAGGAGAGCCACCTGTCAACTGGAGTGCCCCCTGTCAATGAGGAGTGCCCCCTGTCAATCACGAGTGCCCCCTGTCAATGAGGAGTCTCCCCTGTCAAAGAGCAATTCCCACTATCAATGAAGAGTGCCCCCTGTCAATGAGGATAGCGCCTTATCAATAAAGAGTGCCACCCTGTGAATGAGTAGTGCCCCCCTCCGTCTATGACGATTCCCCCCACGTCAATGAGGAGTGCCCCGCCCCCCGTCAATGAGGTGTGCCCCACCGTCATGAGGAGTGCCCCCTGTCAATGAGGATGGCGCCCGTCACCTAGGAGTGACCCCTGTCAATTAGGAGTGGCCCCTGTCAAAGAGGAGTGCCCCCTATCAATTATGAGTGCCCCCCCCAAAGAGGAGGCATCTGTCAATGAGGAGTTCCAGTTGTCAATGAGGATAGCACCCCGTCAATGAGGAGTGCCCCACCGTCAATGAGAAGTGCCCAATCGTCAGTGAGGAGTGCCCGCTGTCAATGAGGAGTGGCCCTGCCAATGAGGAGTGCCCCCTATGAATATGGAGTGCCCCCGTTTCAATTAGGTGTGCCCCTTATCAATTACGAGCTCCCCCTGTCAATTAGGACAGCCCCCTGTCAATGAAGACTTCACCCTGTCAATGAGGAGTGCCCCCTCATGAATGAATAGTGCCCGCCCCGTCAATGAGGAGCGTCTCCGCCCCCCCCCCCGCACCCCCGTCAATGACGAGTGCCCCACCGTCAATGAGGAGTGCCGCACCATCAATGTGGAGAGCCTCACCATCAATGCGGAGTGCCCCTGTCAATGAGGAGTGCCCCCTGTCAATGAGGGGGGCACCCTGTCAATGAGGAGTGCCCCCTGTCGTTTAGGAGTACTCCCTGTCAATTAGCAGTGCCTCCTGCCAATTAAGAGTACCCCCTTGCAATTAGGAGTGCCGCATGTTAGTTAGGAGCTCCCACTGTCAGTCAGGAGTGCCCCCTGTAAATTAGGAGTGCTCCTTGTCATTTTGGAATGCCCCCTGCCAATTCAGAGTAACGCTACCAATTAGGAGTTCCCCCTGTCAATTTGGAGTTCCCTCTGTCAATTTGGTCTCCCACTATCAAATTGGAGTACCCCCTGTCAATTAGCAGTGCCCTCTGGCAATTGGTAATACCCCCGGCCAAGTAGTAGTGCCCGCTGCCATTTAGGAATGGCCCCTTTCAATTAGGAGCCCCCCATGTCAATTGGAGTACACCCTGTCAATTGGAGTCCCATCTGCCGATTGGAGTGCCCCCTGTCAATGAGGAGTGCCCCATGTCAATGAGGAGTGTCCCCTGTCAATGAGGAGTGCCCCCTGTCAATGAGGTGTGCCCCCTGTGAATGAAGTGTGCCAGCTTTCAATTACGAGTGTCCCCTGTCACTTAGGTCTGTCCTCTGTCAATTAAGATTGCGCACTGTCAATTAGGAGTGGCCCCTATCAATTAGGATTAACCACTGTCAATTTGGAGAGCCCCCTGTCAATGAGGACCTCGCCCTGTCAATGAGGATTGCCCCACCATCAATGAGGAGTGCCACCCTGTGGATGAGTAGTGCCCCCCCCCGTCTATGACGATTCCCCCCACGTCAATGAGGAGTGCTCCACCGTCAATGAGGAGTGCCCCCTGTCAATGAGGAGTGCCCCTTGTCAATGAAGAGTGTCCCATGTGAATGACGAGTGCCCCTTTCAATGTGAACAGCCCCCAATCAATGTGGAGTTCCCCATGTCAATGAGGAGTGACCACCCGCCCCCCCCCGCCCCCCCGGCAATGAGGAGTGCCCCAAAGTCAATGAAGAGTTCCCTCCCGTCAATGAAGAGTGCCCTCCCGTCAATGAAGAGTGCCCTCCCGTCAATGAAGATTGCCCGCACCGTCAATGGGGAGAGCCGCCTATAAATGAGGAATGCCTCTGTCACCGAGGATGACCCCTGTCAATGAGGAATGCCCCTGTCACGTAGGAGTGACCCCTGTGAATTAGGAGTGACCCCCTGCCAATGAGGAGTGCACCATGTCAACGAGGAGTGGCCGCTGACAATGAGGAGTGGCCCTGTCAATTAGAAGTGCACCCTGTCAATTACGAGTGCCCCCCTGCCAATTAGGAGTTCCCTCTGTCAGTTGGGAGGCGCTTGGCAATGAGGAATTCCCCTTGTCAATGAGGAGTGCCCCCCCACCCCCGCCGGTCAATGAGGAGTGCCCCCCCCGTCAATGAGGAGTGCCGCACCGTCAATGAGGAATGCCCCCGTCAATTGCGAGTCGCCCCTGTCAATGAGGAGTGCCCCCTGTCAATAAGGATTGCCCCCGTCAATTGCGAGTCGCCCCTGTCAATTAGGAGTGCCCCCTTTTATATAGGAGTGCCCCTTGTCAGTTAGGAACTCCCCCTGTCAATTAGGAGTTGCCCCAGTAAATTACGAGTGACCCCTGTCAATGAGGAGTGCGCCACCGTCAATGAGGTGTGCCACCCCCCCATGAATGACTAGTGCCCACCCCGTCAATGAGGATTCCCCCACGTCAATGAGGAGTGACTCCCCGTCAATGAGGAGTGCCCCACCGTCAATGGGGAGTGCCGCACCGTCAATGGGGAGTGCCGCCACGTCAATGAGGTGTGCCCCACCGAAAATGAGGAGTGCCGCAACATCCATGAGGAGAGCTGCACCATCAATTCGGGGTGCCCCTGTCAATGAGGTGTGCCTCTGTCAATGAGGAGTGCCCCCTGTCAATGGGGAGTCCCCCCTCTCGATTAGGAGTAACCCCTGTCGAATAGGAGTACCCCCTTGCAATTAGGAGTGCCGCTTGTCAGTTTGGAGCTCCCACAGTCAGTTAGGAGTGCCGCCTGTCACGTAGGAGTGCTCCCTGTCAATTAGGAGTGCCCCCTTTCACTTATGAGGGCCCCATATCAATTGCGAGGTCCCCCCTCACCATCAGCAGTGCCCCATGTCAATTAGAAGTTCCCCCTGTCAATGAAGAGTGCCCCCTGTCAATGAGGATTGCCCACTGTCAATTAGTTCTGCCCCCTGTCAATTAGGATAGCGCCTTGTCAATTAGGAGCTCCCCCTGTCAATTAGGAGTGGCCCCAGTAAATTAGGAGTGACCCCTGTCAATTACGGGAGCCCCCTGTCAATTAGTAGAGCCCCCTGTCAATGATGGCTTCACCCTGACAATGAGGAGTGCACCACCGTCAATGAGGAGTGCCCCCACCCCATGAATGAATAGTGCCCGCCCCGTCAATGAGGATTCCCCCACGTCAATGAGGAGTGACTCCCCGTCAATGAGGAGTGCCCCACCGTCAATGGGGAGTGCCGCACCGTCAATGGGGAGTGCCGCACCATCCATGAGGAGAGCCCCACCATCAATGCGGAGTGCCCCTGACATTGTGGAGTGCCCCCCGTCAATGAGGAGTGGACCCTGTCGGTTAGGAGTACTCCCTGTCAGTTCGTAGTGCCCCCTGTCAATTAAGAGCACCCCCTTGCAATTAGGAGTGCCGCATGTTAGTTAAGAGCTCCCACTGTCAGTTAGGAGTGCCCACTATCAATTAGGAGTGCTCCCTGTCATTTTGGAGTGCCCCCTGCCAATTCAGGGTGACGCTGCCAATTCGGAGTGCCCCTGTCAATTTGGAGTTCCCCCTGTCAATTTGGTCTTCCCCTATCAAATTGGAGTACCCCTGTCAATTTGCAGTGCCCCCTGGCACTTAGTAGTACCCCATGCGAATTAGTAGTGCCCGCTGCCAGTAAGGACTGGCACCTGTCAATTGGAGTGCCCCCTGTCAATTGGAATGCCCCCGTCTATTGGAGTGCCCCCCTTTCAATTAGGAGTGCCCCTTAGCAATTGCGAGCTCCCCATGTCAATTAGGAGTGCCCCTGACAATTAGCAGTGCCCCATGTCAATTAGGAGTGCCCCCTGTCTATTAGGAGGCCGCTGTCAATGAGGAGTTCCACTTGTCAATGAGGAGAGCCCCCTCCCCTCCCCCGTCAATGAGGAGTGCCCCACCGTCAATGAAGACTGCCCAGCCGTCAATGAGGAGTGCCCTGTCAATGAGGACTGCCCCCTGTCAATGAGGAGTGCCCGCTGTCCATGAGGAGTGGCCTTGTCAATGAGGAGTGCCCCCTGTCAATTAGGAGTACCCCCATTTCAATTAGGAGTGACCCTTTTCAATTACGACCTCACCATGTCAAATAGGAGTGCCCCACGTCAATTAGGAGTGTCACATGTCTATTAGGAGAGCCACCTGTCAACTGGAGTGCCCCCTGTCAATGAGGAGTGCCCCCTGTCAATCACGAGTGCCCCCTGTCAATGAGGAGTCTCCCCTGTCAAAGAGCAATTCCCACTATCAATGAAGAGTGCCCCCTGTCAATGAGGATAGCGCCTTATCAATAAAGAGTGCCACCCTGTGAATGAGTAGTGCCCCCCTCCGTCTATGACGATTCCCCCCACGTCAATGAGGAGTGCCCCGCCCCCCGTCAATGAGGTGTGCCCCACCGTCATGAGGAGTGCCCCCTGTCAATGAGGATGGCGCCCGTCACCTAGGAGTGACCCCTGTCAATTAGGAGTGGCCCCTGTCAAAGAGGAGTGCCCCCTATCAATTATGAGTGCCCCCCCCAAAGAGGAGGCATCTGTCAATGAGGAGTTCCAGTTGTCAATGAGGATAGCACCCCGTCAATGAGGAGTGCCCCACCGTCAATGAGAAGTGCCCAATCGTCAGTGAGGAGTGCCCGCTGTCAATGAGGAGTGGCCCTGCCAATGAGGAGTGCCCCCTATGAATATGGAGTGCCCCCGTTTCAATTAGGTGTGCCCCTTATCAATTACGAGCTCCCCCTGTCAATTAGGACAGCCCCCTGTCAATGAAGACTTCACCCTGTCAATGAGGAGTGCCCCCTCATGAATGAATAGTGCCCGCCCCGTCAATGAGGAGCGTCTCCGCCCCCCCCCCCGCACCCCCGTCAATGACGAGTGCCCCACCGTCAATGAGGAGTGCCGCACCATCAATGTGGAGAGCCTCACCATCAATGCGGAGTGCCCCTGTCAATGAGGAGTGCCCCCTGTCAATGAGGGGGGCACCCTGTCAATGAGGAGTGCCCCCTGTCGTTTAGGAGTACTCCCTGTCAATTAGCAGTGCCTCCTGCCAATTAAGAGTACCCCCTTGCAATTAGGAGTGCCGCATGTTAGTTAGGAGCTCCCACTGTCAGTCAGGAGTGCCCCCTGTAAATTAGGAGTGCTCCTTGTCATTTTGGAATGCCCCCTGCCAATTCAGAGTAACGCTACCAATTAGGAGTTCCCCCTGTCAATTTGGAGTTCCCTCTGTCAATTTGGTCTCCCACTATCAAATTGGAGTACCCCCTGTCAATTAGCAGTGCCCTCTGGCAATTGGTAATACCCCCGGCCAAGTAGTAGTGCCCGCTGCCATTTAGGAATGGCCCCTTTCAATTAGGAGCCCCCCATGTCAATTGGAGTACACCCTGTCAATTGGAGTCCCATCTGCCGATTGGAGTGCCCACTGTCAATGAGGAGTGCCCCATGTCAATGAGGAGTGTCCCCTGTCAATGAGGAGTGCCCCCTGTCAATGAGGTGTGCCCCCTGTGAATGAAGTGTGCCAGCTTTCAATTACGAGTATCCCCTGTCACTTAGGTCTGTCCTCTGTCAATTAAGATTGCGCACTGTCAATTAGGAGTGGCCCCTATCAATTAGGATTAACCACTGTCAATTTGGAGAGCCCCCTGTCAATGAGGACCTCGCCCTGTCAATGAGGATTGCCCCACCATCAATGAGGAGTGCCACCCTGTGGATGAGTAGTGCCCCCCCCGTCTATGACGATTCCCCCCACGTCAATGAGGAGTGCTCCACCGTCAATGAGGAGTGCCCCCTGTCAATGAGGAGTGCCCCTTGTCAATGAAGAGTGTCCCATGTGAATGACGAGTGCCCCTTTCAATGTGAACAGCCCCCAATCAATGTGGAGTTCCCCATGTCAATGAGGAGTGACCACCCGCCCCCCCCGCCCCCCCGGCAATGAGGAGTGCCCCAAAGTCAATGAAGAGTTCCCTCCCGTCAATGAAGAGTGCCCTCCCGTCAATGAAGAGTGCCCTCCCGTCAATGAAGATTGCCCGCACCGTCAATGGGGAGAGCCGCCTATAAATGAGGAATGCCTCTGTCACCGAGGATGACCCCTGTCAATGAGGAATGCCCCTGTCACGTAGGAGTGACCCCTGTGAATTAGGAGTGACCCCCTGCCAATGAGGAGTGCACCATGTCAACGAGGAGTGGCCGCTGACAATGAGGAGTGGCCCTGTCAATTAGAAGTGCACCCTGTCAATTACGAGTGCCCCCCTGCCAATTAGGAGTTCCCTCTGTCAGTTGGGAGGCGCTTGGCAATGAGGAATTCCCCTTGTCAATGAGGAGTGCCCCCCCACCCCCGCCGGTCAATGAGGAGTGCCCCCCCCCGTCAATGAGGAGTGCCGCACCGTCAATGAGGAATGCCCCACCGTCAATAAGGTATACCCACCGTCAATGAGGAGTGCCCCATATAACTTAGGAGTGCCCCCAGTCAATTCGGAGTGGCCCCATTCAATTATGAGTCCACCCTGTCAATGAGGAGTGCCCGCTGCCAATTAGCAGTGCCCCCTGTCAATTAGGAGTTCCCCATATCAATTGGAGTGCACCCTATGAATTGGAGGGCCCCGTGTCGATTGGAGTGCCCCTGCCAATTAGAGTGACCCCACCTCCCCGTCAATTGGATTGTCCCCTGTCATTGCGGAGTGCCCCTGTTAATGAGGAATGCCCCCTGTCAATAAGGATTGCCCCCGTCAATTGCGAGTCTCCCCTGTCAATTAGGCGTGCCCCCTTTCATATAGGAGTGCCCCTTGTCAGTTAGGAACTCCCCCTGTCAATTAGGAGTGGCCCCAGTAAATTAGGATTGACCCCTGTCAATTAGGAGACCCCCCTGTCAATGAAGACTTCACCCTGTCAATGACGAGTGCGCCACCGTCAATGAGGACTGCAACGCCCGCATGAATGAGTAGTGGCCACCCCGTCAATAAGGATTGCCGCCACGTCAATGAGGTGTGCCCCACCGAAAATGAAGAGTGCCGCACCATCCATGAGGAGAGCTGCACCATCAATGCAGGGTGCCCCTGTCAATGAGGAGTGCCCCCTGTCAATTAGGAGTGCAACCTGTCAATGGGGACTGCCCCCTGTCGATTAGGAGTACTCCCTGTCGATTAGGATTACCCCCTGTCAATTAGGAGTGGCCCCTGACAATTAAGAGTACCCCCTTGCAATTAGGAGTGCCGCTTGTCAGCTGGAGCTCCCACAGTCAGTTAGGAGTGCCCCCTGTCAGTTAGGAGTGCCCCCTTTCAATTATGAGGGCCCCATATCAATTGCGAGGTCCCCCCTGACAATCAGCAGTGCCCCATGTCAATTAGAAGTTCCCCCTGTCAATGAAGAGTGCCCCCTGTTAATGAGGAGTGCCCCCTGTCAATGAGGATTGCCCACTGTCAATTAGGATAGCGCCTTGTCAATTAGGAGTGGCCCCAGTAAATTAGGAGTGACCACTGTCAATTAGGAGTGACCCCTGTCAATTAGGGGAGCCCCCTGTCAAATAGTAGAGCCCCCTGTCAATGAAGGCTTCACCCTGACAATGAGGAGTGCACCACCGTCAATGAGGAGTGCCCCCACCCCATGAATGAGTAGTGCCCGCCCCGTCAATGAGGATTCCCCATCGTCAATGAGGCGTGCCGCCCCGTCAATGAGAAGTGCCCCACCGTCAATGAGGAGTGCCGCACCATCCATGAGGCGAGCCCCAGCATCAATGCGGAGTGCCCCTGTCAATGTGGAGTGCCCTCCCTCCCCCCCCCCCCCCCCCCGTCAATGAGGAGTGCACCCTGTCGGTTAGGATTACTTCCTGTCAGTTCGTAGTGCCCCCTGTCAATTAAGAATACCCCCTTGCAATTAGGAGTGCCGCTTGTTAGTTAGGAGCTCCCACTATCAGTTAGGAGTGCCCCCTGTCAATTAGGAGTGCTCCCTGTCATTTTGGAGTGCCCCTGCCAATTCGGAGTGACGCTGCCAATTAGGAGTGCCCCCTGTCTATTGGAGTGCCCCCTGTCAATGAGGAGTGCGCCCTGTCAATGAGGAGTGCCCCCTGTCAATGAGGTGTGCCCCCTGTCAATGATGTGTGCCACCTTTCAATTAGGAGTGTCCCCTGTCAATTAGGTCAGCCCTCTGTCAATTAGGATTGCGCCTTGTCAATTAGCAGTGGCCCCTATCAGTTTGGAGCACCCCCTGTCAATTAGGAGAGTCCCCTGGCAATGAGGAATTCACGCTGTCAATGAGGATTGCCCCACCGTCAATGAGGAGTGCTACCCTGTGAATGAGTGGTGCCCCCCCCCCCCCCCCGCCGTCTATGACGATTCCCCCTACGTCAATGAGGAGTGCCCCCACGTCAATGAGGAGTGCCCCCGTCAATGAGGATTGCCCCTTGTCAATGAGGATTGCCCCCTGTCAATGATGAGTGTCCCCTGTCAGTGATGAGTGTCCCATGTGAGAGGAGTACCCCCTTTCAATGAGGGAGCAAATATCCTGGCTGGGAGTTTTGCGAGAATATTTCGGCAGGATTTGAACTGGTGTGGCAGGGGGGTGGAGAACCAACGGCAGGCAAGAAAATACTGAGGCTGGGGTTGAGCTGGGGGCCAGGGCAAGGCTAGCTAAGAAGAGGAGCACTCTGGAGGAGGATGACCTGAGTGGGCCTGGGGGTCTGGAGTGCATCTGCTTCAATGCGAGGAGCGTAACGGGTAAAGCAGACGAAGTTAGGTCCTTAATGCTTATGCGGAATTTGGATGTGTTTGCGGTGACGGAAACTGGGTTAAAAGTAGGACAGAACTGGCAGCTGAATATTCCGGGGTATAAGTGTTTTAGACGAGACAGAGGAGGGGTTAAAAAACGTGGGGGGTAGCGATATTAGTTAAGGAGCATATTTCCGCGGTGCAGAGGGTAGACAACTTCGAGGGGTCATGTACTGAGTCGCTGTGGGTGGAACTCAGAAACAGGAAGGGTGCAGTCACTATGCTGGGGGTGTACGACAGACCACCCAAAAGCCCACGGGAAGTGGAGGAAAGGATATGTCAAGAGATTCTGGATAGGTGCAGATAAATAGGGTTGTTGCACTGGGGGACTTTAATTTCCCTGCCACAGACTGGAAAGTGCTTAGAGCTGGGGGTCCGGACGGGGAGGAATTTGTAAAATGCGTACTGGCAGGTTCTTTGGAACAGTATGTCGATAGCCCGACTAGGGAGGGGGCTGTACTGGACCTAGTTCTGGGAAATGAGCCCGATCAGGTCGTCAAAGTTTCGGTAGGGGAACATGTGGCAAAAAGTGACCACAACTCTGTTAACTTTCGGATAGTAATGGACAAGGATGAGTGCTGTCCTACGGGCAGGGTGCTAAATTGGGGGACTGCTAACTATAGCCGGATTAGGCAGGAATTGGTGGATGTTGATTGGGAGAGGATGTTCGAGGGTAAGTCCGCGTCTGGCATGTGGGAGTCTTTTAAGGAACTATTGATAAGGCTGCAGGATAGGCATGTGGCAGTAAAAAGGAAAGATAGTAAACGTAGGAACCGAGAGCCGTGGATAACGAGGGAAATTGAGGATCTGATTAAAATGAAAAGGGAGGCGTACGTTAAGTCCAGGCAACTGAAACAGACGGAGCTCTGGAGGAATATAGAGAGAGGAGGGAAGAACTCAAACGGGGAGTTAGAAGGGCAAAAAGAGGTCACGAAATGTTCTTGGCAGGCAGGATTAAGGAGAATCCTAAGGCATTCTGTTCATACGTTAGGAACAAAAGAGTTGACAGGGAGAAAATCGGACCTCTCAGGGACAAAGGAGGGGAATTATGCATAGAACCCAAGGGAATAGGGGAGATCCTAAATGAATACTTTGCATCGGTATTCACGAAGGAGAGGGGCATGTTAACCGGGAGTGTCTCGGAGGGAGGTGTTGACCCGTTAGAGAAAATCTCCATTACAGGAGAGGAAGTGTTAGTTTTTTTAGGGAACATTAAAACTGACAAAGCCCCAGGGCCTGATGGCATCTATCCTCGACTGCTCAGGGAGACGAGGGATGAAATTGCTGGGCCGCTGACGGAAATCTTTGTCGCTTCTTTGGACACGGGTGAGGTCCCTGAGGATTGGAGGATAGCGAATGTGGTCCCGTTGTTTAAGAAGGGTAGCAGGGATAACCCAGGAAATTATAGGCCGGTGAGCTTGACGTCCGTGGCAGGGAAGTTGTTGCAGAGTATTCTCAGAGACAGGATGTATGTGCATTTAGAACGGAACAATCTCATTAGTGACAGACAGCATGGTTTTGTCATAGGGAGGTCGTGCCTTACAAATTTGGTGGAGTTTATTGAGGAAGTGACAAAAACGGTTGACGAAGGAAGGGCCGTGGATGTGGTCTATATGGATTTCAGTAAGGCATTTGACAAAGTTCCACATGGCAGGTTGGTTAAGAAGGTTAAGGCTCATGGGATACACGGAGAAGTGGCTAGATGGGTGGAGAACTGGCTTGGCCATAGGAGACAGAGGGTAGTGGTCGAAGGGTCTTTTTCCGGCTGGAGATCTGTGACCAGTGGTGTTCCGCAGGGCTCTGTAGTGGGGCCTCTGCTATTTGTGACATAAATAAATGAATTGGAAGAAGGTGTAACTGGTGTAATCAGCAAGTTTGCGGATGACACGAAGATGGCTGGACTTGCGGATAGCAAAGAGCATTGTCGCGCAATACAGCAGGATATAGATAGGCTGGAAAATTGGGCGGAGAGGTGGCAGATGGAGTTTAATCCGGATCAACGCGAAGTGATGCATTTTGGAAGAAATAATGTCGGGAGGAGTTATACAATAAATTGCAGAGTCATCAGGAGTCAAGAAACAAAGAGGGACCTCGATTTGCAAAAGAAGGCATATGGTATGCTTGCCTTTATAGGACGGGGTATGGTGTATAAAAGCTGGAGTCTGATGATGCAGCTGTATAGAACGCTGGTTAGGCCACATTTGGAGTACTGCGTCCAGTTCTGGTCGCCACACTACCAGAAGGACGTGGAGGCGTTAGAGAGAGTGCAGAGAAGGTTTACCAGGATGTTGCCTAGTATGGAGGGTCTTAGCTATGAGGAGAGATTGGGTAAACTGGGGTTGTTCCCCCTGGAAAGACGGGGAATGAGGGGAGATCTAATAGAGGTGTACAAGATTATGAAGGGTATAGATAGCGTGAACAGTGGGAAGCTTTCTCCCAGATCGGAGGTGAAGATCACGAGGGGTCACGGGCTCAAGGTGTGAGGGGCGAAGTGTCACTCAGATATCAGAGGGACGTTTTTTACACAGAGGGTGGTGGGGGCCGGGAATGCGCTGCCAAGTACGGTGGTGGAGGCAGGCACGCTGACATCGTTTAAGACTTACCTGGATAGTCACATGAACAGCCTGGGAATGGAGGGATACAAACGATGTGTCCAGTTGGACCAAGGAGCGGCACAGGCTTGGAGGGCCGAAGGGCCTGTTTCCTGTGCTTACTGTACTTTGTTCTTTGTTCTTTGTTCTCTTTGTTCAAGGACCGCCCCCAGGCAATGAGGAGTTCCCCGTCTCAATGAGGAGTGCCCCCCCCCCGTCAATGAGGAGTGCCCCACCGTCAAAGAAGAGTGCCCTCCCGTCAATGAGGAGTGCCCCCCGTCAATGAGCAGTGCCCCCACCGTAAATGGGGAGTGCCCCCTGTCAATGAGGAGTTCCCCTGTCACATAGGAGTGACCCCTGTGAATTAGGAGTGACCCCCTATCAATTAGAAGTGCCCCCCTGCCAATGAGGAGTGCACCCTGTCAATGAGGATTGCCCGCTGACAATGAGGAGTGGCCATGTCAATTAGGAGCGCACCCTGTCAATGAGCAGTGCCCCCCCTGCCAATTAGGAGTGACCCCTTTCAATTAGGAGTGCCCCATATCAATTACGAGGTCCCCCTGACAATTAGCAGAGCCCCACGTCAATTATGAGTGCACCATGTCAATTAGGAGTACCCCTGACAATTACGAGAGCTGGGAGGCCCCTGGCAATGACGAATTCCCCTTGTCAATGAGGAGTGCCCCCCCCCCCCCCCCGTCAATGAGAGTGCCACCCCATCAATGAGAGCCCCACCGTCAATGAGGAATGCCCCACCGTCAATCGGGTGTACGCCACCGTCAATGAGGAGTGCCCCATATGAATTAGGCGTGCCCCCAGTCAATTAGGAGTGCCCGCATTCAATGATGAGTGCACCCTGTCATTAAGGAGTGCCCTCTGCCAATTAGGAGTGCCCCTGTCAATTCGGAGTCCCCCATGTCAATTGGATTGCACCCTATCAATTGGAGTGCCCCGTGTCGATTGGAGTGCCCTCTGTCATTTGGAGTGTCCCCTGTCAATGCGGTGTGCCCCCTGTCAATGAGAAGTGCCCCCTGTTAATAAGCATTGCCCCCGTCAATTACGAGACTCCACTGTCAATTAGGAGTGCCCCCTTTCATATAGGAGTGCCCCTTGTCAGTTAGGATCTCCCCCTGTCAATTGGGAGTGTCCTCAGTAAATTAGGAGAGACCCCTGTCAATTAGGAGAGCCCCCTGTCCGTGAAGACTTCACCCCTTCAATGAGGAGTGCGCCACCGTCAATGAGGAGTGCCCGCCCCCAAGAATGTGTAGTGGCCGCTCCGTCAATGAGGACTCCCCCCCACGTCAATGTGGAGTGCCCACCCGTCAATGAGGAGAGCCCCACCATCAATGCGGAGTGCCCCTGTCAATCAGAAGTGCCCCCTGACAATGAGGAATTCACCCTGTCAATGGGGAGTGCCCCCTGACGATTAGGAGTACACCCTGTCAATTAAGATTACCCTCTTGCAATTAGGAGTGCCGCTTGTCAGTTTTGAGCTCCCACTGTCAGTTACGAGTGCCCCCTGTCAATTAGGAATGTTCCCTGTCATTTTGGAGTACCCCCTGCCAATTCGGAGTGACGCTGCCAATTAGGAGTGCCCCCTGTCAAATTCGAGATCCCCAGTCAATTTGGAGTGCCGCCTGTCAAGTTGGAGTTCCCCTGTCAATTAGGAGTGGCCCCTGTCAATTTGGAGTTCCCCTGTCACGTTGGTGTGCCCCCTGGCATTTAGTAGTCCCGCCTGCCAATTAGTAGTGCCCGCTGCCACTTCGGAGTGGCCCCTGTCAATTAGGAGTCCGCCATGTTAATTGGAGTACAACCTGTGAATTGGAGTGCCCCCTGTCGATTGGAGTGCCCCCTGTCAATTGGAGTGCCCCCTGTCAATTGGAGTGCCCCCTGCCATTTGGAATGCCCCATGTCATTTGGAGCGCCCCTGTCAATGAGGAGTGCCCCATGTCAATAAGGAGTGCCCCCTGTCAATGAGGAGTGCCCCCTTTCAATGAGGTGTGCCCCCTGTCAATGAGGTGTGCCGCCTGTCAATTAGGAGTGCTACCTGTCAATTAGGAGTGGCCCCTATCAATTAGGAGTGACCCCTGTCAATTAGGAGAGTCCCCTGTCAATTAGGACTTCACCCTGTCAATGCGAATTGTCCCACCGTCAATTAGGAGTGCCACCCTGTGAATGAGCAGTGCCCTCCTCCTTCTATGACGATTCCTCCCACGTCAATGAGGAGTGCCCCCCCGTCAATAAGGAGTGCCCGCCGTCAATGAGGAGTGCCCCACCATCCATGAGGAGGGCCCCACCATCAATGCGGAGTGCCCCCTGTCAATGAGGAGTGGCCCCCGTCACCTAGGAGTGACCCCTATCAATTAGGAGTCCCACTCTGTCAATTAGGAGTGCCCACGTCAATGGGGTGTGTCCACTGTGAATTAGGAGTGCCCCCTGTCAATTCGGAGGCCCCTGTCAATGAGGAGTTCCACTTGTCAATGAGGACAGCCCCCCCCGTCAATGAGGAGTGCCCCACTGTCAATGAGGAGTGCCCAACCGTCAATGAGGAGTGCCCCTGTCAATGAGGAGTGCCCCCTGTAAAGGAGGAGTGCGCCCTATCAATGAGGAGTGGCCCTGTCAATGAGGAGTGCCCACTGTCAATTAGGAGTGCCCCCTTTTCAATTAGGAGTGCCCTTTATCAGTTACGAGCTCCCCATGTCAATTACGAGTGCCCCCTGTCAATTAGGAGTGCCCCATGACAATTAGGAGTCGCCCATGTCAATTGGTAGGCCACTGACAATGAGGAATTCCCCTTGTCAATTAGGTGTACACCCCCACACCATTGAGGAGTGCCCACCCCCGTCATGAGGAGTGCCCCACCGTCAATGAGGAATGCCCCATATAAATTAGGGATGCCCCCTGTCAGTTAGTAGTGCACCCTGTCAATGAGGAGTGCCCGCTGCCAATTCGGAGTGTCCCCTGTTAATTAGGAGTCCCCCATGTAAATTGGGTGCCCCCTGTCGATTGGAGAGCCCACTGTCAATTGGAGTGCCCCCCCCCCCCCGTCAATTGGAGTGCCCCCTGTCAATGAGGAGTGCCCCCGTCAATGTGGAGTGCCCCCATGTAAATTGGAGTGTCCCGTGTCGATTGGAGTGCCCCCTGTCAATTGGAGAGCCTCCTGTCAATGAGGAGTGCCCCCTGTCAATGGGGAGAGCCCCCTGCCAATGAGGAGTGTCCCCTGTCAATGAGGAGTGCCCACTGTCAATTTGTTCTGCCCCCTGTTAGTTCGGACAGCGCCTTGTCAATTAGGAGCTCCCCCTGTCAAGTAGGAGTGGCAGCTATCAATTCGGAGTGACCCCTGTTCATTAGGAGAGTCCCCTGTCAATGAAGCCTTCAACCTGTCAATGAGCAGTGGCCACCCCGTCAATGAGGATTCCCCACACGACAATGAGGAGTACCGCCTGTCAATGAGGAGTGTTGTCGGGAAAAATCCCCTGTACCAGTGCTGTCAAGGCGGTCGAGTCGCAAGGCGAGGTTTAAAGCGCTGAAAATGAGGACTTCACCCTGTCAATGAACATTGCCCCACTGTCAATGAGGAGTGCCCCCCACCCCCGACTATGCCAATCCCCCCCACGTCAATGAGGAGTTCCCCCTGTCAATGAGGAGTGCGCCCTGTCAATGAGGAGTGTCCCACCGTCAATGAGGAGTGCCGCACCATCGATGAGGAGAGCCCCACCATCAATGCGGAGTGCACCTGTCAATGAGGAGTGCCCCCTGTCAATGAGGAATGCACCCTGTCAATGGGGAGTGCCCCCTGACAATTAGGAGTGCACCCTGTCAATTAGGTGTGCCCCCTGTCAATTAAGAGTACCCCCTTGCAATTAGAAGTGTTGCTTGTCAGTTTGGAGCTCGCACTGTCAGTTAGGAGTGCCCCCTGTCAATTAGGAGTGTTCCCTGTCATTTTGGAGTACCCCCTGCCAATTCGGAGTGACGCTGCCAATTAGGATTGCCCCCTGTCAATTTGGAGTTCCCCTGTCAATTTGGTGTGCCCCCTGTCAAATTGGAGTTCCCCTATCAATTAGGAGTGTCCGCAGTCAATTTGGAGTTCCCCTGTCAATTCGGAGTGCCCCCTGTCAATTTGGAGTTCCCCTGTCAATTTGGTGTGCCCCCTGTCAAATTGGAGTTCCCCTATCAATTAGGAGTGCCCGCAGTCAATTTGGAGTTCCCCTGTCAATTCGGAGTGCCCCCTGTCAATTTGGAGTTCCCCTGTCAATTTGGTGTGCCCCCTGACATTTATTAGTCCCCCCTGCCAATTAGTAGTGCACGCTGCCACTTAGGAGTGGCCCATGTCAATTAGGAGTCCGCCATGTCAATTGGACTACACCCTGTCAATTGGAGTGCCCCCTGTCGATTGGTGTGCCCCCTGTCAATTGGAGTGCCCCCTGTCATTTGTAGCGCCCCCTGTCAATGAGGAGTGCCCCATGGCATTAAGGAGTGCCCCCTTTCAATGAGGAGTGCCCGCTTTCAATGAGGTGAGCCCCCTGTCAATGAAGTGTGCAGCCTGTCAATTAGGAGTGGACCCTATCAATTTGGAGTGCCCACTGTCAATTAGGAGAGCCCCCTGTCAATGAGGACTTCACCCTGACAATGCGGATTCCCCCCCCCCCCCGTCAATAAGAAGTGCCCCACCGTCAATGAGGAGTGCCCCACTATCCATGCGGAGGGCCCCACCATCAATGCGGAGTGCCCCTGTCAATGAGGGGTGGCCCCCGTCACCTAGGAATGACCCCTATCAATTAGGAGTCCCACTCTGTCAATTAGGAGTGCCCCCGTCAATGGGGGGGGGGGGGGTGGCCACTGTGAATTAGGAGTACACCCTGTCAATTAGGAGGCCCCTGTCAATGAGGAGTTCCACTTGTCAATGAGGAGTGCCCCACTGTGAATGAGGAGTGCCTAACCGGCAATGAGGATTGTCCCCTGTCAATGAGGAGTGCCCCCTTTCAATGGGGAGTGCCCACTGTCAATTAGTTCTGCCCCCTGTCAATTAGGATAGCGCCTTGTCAATTCGGAGCTCCCGCAGTAAAGTAGGAGTGGCACCTATAAATTAGGAGTGACCCCTGTCAATGAGGAGTGCCCCGTGTCAAGGCGGAGTGCCCCCTGTCAATGAGCAGTACCGCCTGTCAATGAGGAGTGTTGTCGGGAAAAATCCCTTGTACCTTTTCATTCAAGGAGGTCGAATCGCAAGGCAAGGTTCAAAGCGTTTTTCTTCATTGTACAATTACTGGGATCCCAGGGAGACTCCCGCAGCCAGCTTAGAAACAGTGGCTTGGCCACGTTGATCTCAACAGTTCCACATTTGCTCTGGATATTTATA
The DNA here is from genome assembly GCF_964213995.1 of Mustelus asterias. Taxonomy (NCBI): domain Eukaryota; kingdom Metazoa; phylum Chordata; class Chondrichthyes; order Carcharhiniformes; family Triakidae; genus Mustelus; species Mustelus asterias. Next base: position 1,153,914 of record NW_027590133.1, read on the forward strand.
GGAATCCAAATTCGAGCGGGAAGATTTGCTCATACATTTTTACAATACCTAAAATTTGCCTATCTGGTCAGGAAGTTCCTTGGTAGAGTTTGACAATTTGCATTTGTGTGCTGTGTGTCCGTGTTAATGGGACTGCCTGTTCTTGCCCCGGTGTTTTAATGTGTTTCCCATTATCCTCTCGACGTGTCCCCTCATCTAAATCGACCTCTGAAGTTTTGTGTCCATATTCTATGCTTGCGAGAATAGGTGTTAATGTCATTTTGTCCTGCTGTGTGGAGGGGGATTTAATCTAATCTTTTATTATTTTTATCCTGGTTTATTAAGTTTTTTTGCCTCCCTTGGCCATTTTATTTGCATAATATTTTATTTACAGTAGAGTTATGCCATATATCCCACTGCCAGGTCTTGACTCGCAGATATCCCGATCTTCTGGCCAAGGGCCGGTTTAAAATGCAGCTTCGTGCTGTTGCTGGGCAGACTCAGGATCTTTTGTCGGCTTTGAAATTAAAGGTCTCTCAGCTGTGCAGAGGGGGATTTAAACGACTGTCCATTCGGGTGTTCCCCTCTGCATTGTGGGTACGTTATGAATGGTGCCAATCAGTCCAATAAATGAATATGTTTAATGAGGTTAATATTGATGAGATAATAAAAATATGGCTTTGGAAAATGACCTACTTCAGGAGTACCGCCTGTCAATTAGGAGTGCCCCCTGTCAATGAGGAGTGCCCCGTGTCAATGAGGAGTGTGCCACCGTCAATGAGGAGTGCGGCACCGTCCATGAGGAGAGCCCCACCATCAATGCGGAGTGCCGTCCGTCAATGAGGGGTACCCCCTGGAATTAGTAGTCCCCCTGGCAATTAGTAGTGCCCGCTGCCAATTTGTAGTGGCCCCTGTCAATTAGGAGTCCCCCATGTCAATTGGAGTACATCCTGTCAATTGGAGTGCCCCCTGTCGATTGGAGTGCCCCCTGTCAATTGGAGTTCCCCCTGTCTGCTGGAGTGCCCCCGTCAATGGGGAGTGCCCCCTGCCAATGAGGAGTGCCCCCTGTCAATGCGGTGTGCCCACTGTCAATGAAGTGTGCCGCCTGTCAATTAGGAGTCCCCCTGTCAATTAGATATGCCCTCTGACAATTAGGATTGCGCCTTGTCAATTAGGAGTGGCCCCTATCAATTAGGAGTGACCCCTGTCAATTAGGTCTGCCCTCTGACAATTGGGATTGCGCCTTATCAATTAGGATTGGTCCCTATCAATTTGGAGTAACCCCTGTCAATTAGGAGAGCCCCCTGTCAATGAGGATTGCCCCACCGTCAATGAGGAGTGCCCCCCACCCCCGACTATGCCAATTCCCCCCACGTCAATGAGGAGTGCCCCCTCTCATTGAGGAGTGCACCCTGTCAATGAGGAGTGCCCCCTGTCAATGAGGAGTGCCCCCTGTCAAGGAGGAGTACCCCCTGTCAATGAGGAGTACCCTGTCAACGAGGAGTGTTGTCGGGAAAAATCCCTTGTACCAGTGCAGTCAAGGAGGTCGAGTCGCAAGGCAAGGTTCAAAGAGTTTTTCCTTCTTGTACAATTACTGGGAAACCAGGGAGACCCCCGTAGCCAGCTTAGAAACGGTGGCTTGGCCACGTTGATCTCAACAGTTACACATTTGCTCTGGATATTTATAGGAATCCAAACTCGAGCGGGAACATTTGCTCATACATGTTTACAATACCTAAAAAGTGGCCTATCTTATCAGGAAGTTCCCTGGTAGAGTTTGTCGATTTGCATCTGTATGGTGTTTGTCCGTGTTAATGGAATTGCCTGTTCTTGCCCCGGTGTTTTAATGTGTTTCCCATTATCCTCTCGATGTGTCCCCTCATCTAAATCGACCTCTGATGTTTTGTGTTTGTATTCTCTGCTTGCGAGATTAGGTGTTAATGTCATTTTGTCCTGCTGTGTGTAGCGGGATTTAATCTAATCTTTTATTATTTTTATCCCGGTTTATTAAGTTTCTTTGCCTGCCTTGGCCATTTTATTCCCATAATATTTTATTTACAGTAGAGTTATGCCATATATCCTACTGCCAGGTCTTGGCTCGCAGATATCCCGATCTTCTGGCCAAGGGCCGGTTCAAATTGTCGCTTCGTGCTGTTGCTGGGCAGAATAAGGATCTTTTGTCGGCTTTGAAATTAATGGTCTCTGAGCTGTGCAGAGGGGGATTTAAACGAACGTCTATTCGAGTGTTCCCCTCTACATTGTGGGCACGTTATGAATGGTGCCAATCAGTCCAATAAATGAATAGGTTTAATGAGGTGAATATTGATGAGATAATAAAAATGTGGCTTTGGAAAATGACCTACTTCAGGAGTACCGCCTGTCAATGTGGCCTGCCCCCTGTCAATGAGGACAGCCCCGTGTCAATGAGGAGTGTCCCACCGTCAATGAGGAGTGTCCCACCGTCAATGAGGAGTGTCCCACCGTCAATGAGGAGTGCCGCACCAACCATGAGGAGAGCCCGACCATCAATGCGGACTGCCCTCCGTGAATGAGGAGTACACCCTGGCAATTAGTAGTGCCCGCTGCCAATTAGGAGTGGCCCCTGTCAATTAGGAGACCTCCATGTCAATTGGAGTACATTCTGTCAATTGGAGTGCCCCCTGTCGATTGGAGTGCCCCCTGTCTATTGGAGTGCCCCCTGTCAATGGGGAGCCCCCCTGTCAATGAGGAGTGCCCCCTGTCAATGAGGTATGCCCACTGTGAATGAAGTGTGCCGCCTGTCAATTAGCAGTGGCCCCTATCAATTAGGAGTGACCCCTGTCAATTAGGAGAGCCCCCTGTCAATGAGGACTTCACACTGTCAATGAGGATTGAACCGCCGTCAATGAGGAGTGCCCCCATCCCCGACAATGCCAATTCCCCCACTTCAATGAGGAGTGCCCCCGCCTCAATGAGGATTTCCCCACACCAATGAGGAGTGGCTCCCCACCCCCGACTATGACAATTCCTCCCACGTCAAGGAGGAGTGTCACACTGTGAATGACTAGTGCCCGCCCCCCCGTCTATGAAGATTCCCCCCTCGTCCATGAGGTGTGCCCCCTGTCAATGAGGAGTGCCCCCTGTCAATTAGGAGTCCCCCCTGCCAATTGGGAGGACCCTGTCAATGAGGAATACCCCTTGTCAATGAGGAGTGCACACCCGTCATTGAAGAGAGCCCCACCGTCAATGAGGAATGCCCCACCGTCAATGAGGACTGCCACATATTAACTTGGAGTGCCACCAGTCAATTCGGAGTGCCCCCTGTCAATTGCGAGCGCACCCCGTCAATGAGGAGTGCCCGCTGGCAACTGGGAGTGCCTCCTGTCAATTGCAGTGCCCCGTGTCGATTGGAGTGCACCCTGTCAATTGGAGTCCCCCCCTCCCCCCCACCCCCCGTCAAGTGGAGTTCCCCCTGTCAATGAGGATTTCCCGCTGTCAATGAGGAGTGCCCCCTGTCAATGAGGAGTACCCACTGTCAACTAGTTCTGGCCCCTGTCAATTAGGATAGCGCCTTGTCAATTAGGATCTCCCCCTGTCAAGTAGGATTGGCATCTCTAAACTCGGAGTGACCCTGCCAATTAGGAGAGCCCCCTGTCAATGAAGACTTCACCCTGTCAATGCGGAGTGCGCCACCGCCAATGAGGAGTGCCCAGCCCCCGCGTCAATGATTAGTGCCCGCCCCGTCAATGAGGATTCATCCCACGTGAATGAGGAGTGCCCAACCGTCAATGAGGAGTGACGCCTCATCCATGAGGAGAGCCCCACCATCAAGGCGGAGTGCCCCTGTTAATGAGAAGTGCCCCTGTCAATGAGGAGTGCACCCTGTCAATGAGGAGTCCCTCCTGTCGATTAGGAGTGCCCCCTGTCAATTAGGAGTGCCCCCTGTCAATTAAGAGTAAAGCCTTGCAATTAGGAGTGCCCCCTTTCAGTTAGGAGCATCCACTGTCAGTTCGGAGTGCCCCCTGTCAATTAGGAGTGCTCCCTGTTATTTTGGAGTGCCACCAGACAATTTGGAGCTACCCTGCCAATTAGGAGTGCCCCCTGTCAATGTGGAGTTCCCCTGTCAATTAGGTGTGCCCCCTGTCAAATTGGAGTACCCCCTGCCAATTAGCAGTGCCCCCTGGCAATTAGTAGTGCCCCCTGCCAATTAGTTGTGCCCGCTGCCAATTAGGAGTGACCCCTGTCAATGAGGAGTCCCCCCTTTCGACTGGAGTACACCCTGTCAATTGGAGTGCCCCCTCTCGATTGGAGTGCCCCCTGTCAATTGGAGTGCCCCCTGTCAATTGGAGTGCCCCCTGTGAATGTGGAGTGCCCCCTGTCAATGAGGTGTGCGCCTGTCAATGAAGTGTGCCGCCTGTCAATTAGGAGTGCCCCCTGTCAATCAGGAGGCCCCTGTCAATGAGGAGTTCCATTTGTCAATGAGGACATCCCCCACATCAGTGAGGAGTGCCCCACTGTCAATGAGGAGTGGCCCTGTCAATTGGGAGTGCTCCCTGTCAATTGGGAGGCCCCTGCCAATGAGGAATTCCCCTTGTCAATGTTGTTAACCCGCCCCCCCGTCAATGAGGAGTGCCCCCCCAGCCCCGTCAATGAGGAGTGCCCCAGCGTCAATGAGGAATGCACCACCGTCAATGAGGAGTACCCCACCGTCAATGAGGAGTGCCCCATATAAATTACGAGTGCCCCGTGTCAATTAGGAGTGCACCCTGTCAATGAGGAGTGCCTGCTGCCAATTCGGACTGCCCCCTGTCAATTTGGAGTTCCCCTGTCAATTTGGTGTGCCCCCTGTCAAATTGGAGTTCCCCTATCAATTAGGAGTGCCCGCAGTCAATTTGGAGTTCCCCTGTCAATTCGGAGTGCCCCCTGTCAATTTGGAGTTCCCCTGTCAATTTGGTGTGCCCCCTGACATTTATTAGTCCCCCCTGCCAATTAGTAGTGCACGCTGCCACTTAGGAGTGGCCCATGTCAATTAGGAGTCCGCCATGTCAATTGGACTACACCCTGTCAATTGGAGTGCCCCCTGTCGATTGGTGTGCCCCCTGTCAATTGGAGTGCCCCCTGTCATTTGTAGCGCCCCCTGTCAATGAGGAGTGCCCCATGTCATTAAGGAGTGCCCCCTTTCAATGAGGAGTGCCCGCTTTCAATGAGGTGAGCCCCCTGTCAATGAAGTGTGCAGCCTGTCAATTAGGAGTGGACCCTATCAATTAGGAGTGCCCACTGTCAATTAGGAGAGCCCCCTGTCAATGAGGACTTCACCCTGCCAATGCGGATTCCCCCCCCCCCGTCAATAAGAAGTGCCCCACCGTCAATGAGGAGTGCCCCACTATCCATGCGGAGGGCCCCACCATCAATGCGGAGTGCCCCTGTCAATGAGGGGTGGCCCCCGTCACCTAGGAATGACCCCTATCAATTAGGAGTCCCACTCTGTCAATTAGGAGTGCCCCCGTCAATGGGGGAGGGGGTGGCCACTGTGAATTAGGAGTACACCCTGTCAATTAGGAGGCCCCTGTCAATGAGGAGTTCCACTTGTCAATGAGGAGTGCCCCACTGTGAATGAGGAGTGCCTAACCGGCAATGACGATTGTCCCCTGTCAATGAGGAGTGCCCCCTTTCAATGGGGAGTGCCCACTGTCAATTAGTTCTGCCCCCTGTCAATTAGGATAGCGCCTTGTCAATTCGGAGCTCCCGCAGTAAAGTAGGAGTGGCACCTATAAATTAGGAGTGACCCCTGTCAATGAGGAGTGCCCCGTGTCAAGGCGGAGTGCCCCCTGTCAATGAGCAGTACCGCCTGTCAATGAGGAGTGTTGTCGGGAAAAATCCCTTGTACCTTTTCATTCAAGGAGGTCGAATCGCAAGGCAAGGTTCAAAGCGTTTTTCTTCATTGTACAATTACTGGGATCCCAGGGAGACTCCCGCAGCCAGCTTAGAAACAGTGGCTTGGCCACGTTGATCTCAACAGTTCCACATTTGCTCTGGATATTTATAGGAATCCAAATTCGAGCGGGAAGATTTGCTCATACATTTTTACAATACCTAAAATTTGCCTATCTGGTCAGGAAGTTCCTTGGTAGAGTTTGACAATTTGCATTTGTGTGCTGTGTGTCCGTGTTAATGGGACTGCCTGTTCTTGCCCCGGTGTTTTAATGTGTTTCCCATTATCCTCTCGACGTGTCCCCTCATCTAAATCGACCTCTGAAGTTTTGTGTCTATATTCTATGCTTGCGAGAATAGGTGTTAATGTCATTTTGTCCTGCTGTGTGGAGGGGGATTTAATCTAATCTTTTATTATTTTTATCCTGGTTTATTAAGTTTATTTGCCTCCCTTGGCCATTTTATTTGCATAATATTTTATTTACAGTAGAGTTATGCCATATATCCCACTGCCAGGTCTTGACTCGCAGATATCCCGATCTTCTGGCCAAGGGCCGGTTTAAAATGCAGCTTCGTGCTGTTGCTGGGCAGACTCAGGATCTTTTGTCGGCTTTGAAATTAAAGGTCTCTCAGCTGTGCAGAGGGGGATTTAAACGACTGTCCATTCGGGTGTTCCCCTCTGCATTGTGGGTACGTTATGAATGGTGCCAATCAGTCCAATAAATGAATATGTTTAATGAGGTTAATATTGATGAGATAATAAAAATATGGCTTTGGAAAATGACCTACTTCAGGAGTACCGCCTGTCAATTAGGAGTGCCCCCTGTCAATGAGGAGTGCCCCGTGTCAATGAGGAGTGTGCCACCGTCAATGAGGAGTGCGGCACCGTCCATGAGGAGAGCCCCACCATCAATGCGGAGTGCCGTCCGTCAATGAGGGGTACCCCCTGGAATTAGTAGTCCCCCTGGCAATTAGTAGTGCCCGCTGCCAATTTGTAGTGGCCCCTGTCAATTAGGAGTCCCCCATGTCAATTGGAGTACATCCTGTCAATTGGAGTGCCCCCTGTCGATTGGAGTGCCCCCTGTCAATTGGAGTTCCCCCTGTCTGCTGGAGTGCCCCCGTCAATGGGGAGTGCCCCCTGCCAATGAGGAGTGCCCCCTGTCAATGCGGTGTGCCCACTGTCAATGAAGTGTGCCGCCTGTCAATTAGGAGTCCCCCTGTCAATTAGATATGCCCTCTGACAATTAGGATTGCGCCTTGTCAATTTGGAGTTCCCCCTGTCAATGAGGATTTCCCGCTGTCAATGAGGAGTGCCCCCTGTCAATGAGGAGTACCCACTGTCAACTAGTTCTGGCCCCTGTCAATTAGGATAGCGCCTTGTCAATTAGGATCTCCCCCTGTCAAGTAGGATTGGCATCTCTAAACTCGGAGTGACCCTGCCAATTAGGAGAGCCCCCTGTCAATGAAGACTTCACCCTGTCAATGCGGAGTGCGCCACCGCCAATGAGGAGTGCCCAGCCCCCGCGTCAATGATTAGTGCCCGCCCCGTCAATGAGGATTCATCCCACGTCAATGAGGAGTGCCCAACCGTCAATGAGGAGTGACGCCTCATCCATGAGGAGAGCCCCACCATCAAGGCGGAGTGCCCCTGTTAATGAGAAGTGCCCCTGTCAATGAGGAGTGCACCCTGTCAATGAGGAGTCCCTCCTGTCGATTAGGAGTGCCCCCTGTCAATTAGGAGTGCCCCCTGTCAATTAAGAGTAAAGCCTTGCAATTAGGAGTGCCCCCTTTCAGTTAGGAGCATCCACTGTCAGTTCGGAGTGCCCCCTGTCAATTAGGAGTGCTCCCTGTTATTTTGGAGTGCCACCAGACAATTTGGAGCTACCCTGCCAATTAGGAGTGCCCCCTGTCAATGTGGAGTCCCCCATGTCAACCGGGTGCCCCGTGTCGATTGGAGTGCCCCCTATCAATTGAAGTGCCCCCCAACGCCCCCCCCCCGTCAACTGGGTTGCCCCCTGTCAATGAGGATTGTCGCCTGTCAATGAGCATTGCCCCCTGTCAATGAGGAGTGCCCCCTGTCAATGAGGAGTGCCCCCTGTCAATGAGGAGTGCCCCCTGTCAACTAGTTCTGCCCCCTGTCAATTAGGATAGCGCCTTGTTAATTAGGATCTCCCCCTGTCAAGTATGAGTGGCACCTATCAATTAGGAGTGATCCCTGTCAATTAGGAGAGCCCCCTGTCAATGAAGACATCACCCTGTCAATGGGGAGTGCCCCACCGTCAATGAGAGGTGTCGCCCCCCCCCCGCCCCCTGTGAATGTATAGTGCCCATCCCGTCAATGAAGTTTACCCCCACGTCAATGAGGAATGCCCCCTGTCAATGAGGAGTGCGCCTCTGTCAATGAGGAGTGTCCACGGTCAGTTAGGAGTGCCCCCTTTCAATTAGGAGTGCTCCCTGTCATTTTGGAGTACTCCCTGACAATCTGGAGTGACGCTGCCAAGTAGGAGTGCCCCTCTCAATTTGGAGTTCCCCTGTCAATTTGGTGTGCCCTCTGTCAGATTGGAGTACCCCCTGTCAATTAGTCGTGTCCCCTGACAAATAGTTGTGCCCGCTATCAATTAGGAGTGACCCCTGTAAATGAGGAGTCCCCTCTTTCGATTGGAGTGCACCCTGTCAATTGGAGTGGCCCCTGTGAATTGGAATGCCCCCTGTCTATTGGAGAGTCCTCTGTCACCGTGGAGTGCCCCCTGTCAATGATGTGTGGCGCTGTCAATGAAGTATGCCGCCTGTCAATTATGAGTGCCCCCTGACAATTAGGAGGCCCCTGTCAATGAGGTGTTCCACTTGTCAATGAGGAGAACCCCCCCCCCCCCGGCAATGAGGAGTGCCCCACTGTCAATGAGGAGTGCCCGCTGTGAATGAGGAGTGGCACTGTCAATTAGGAGTACCCCCTGTCGATTACGAGTGCCCGCCTTTCAATTAGGAGAGCCCCTTATCAATTACGATCTCCCCATGTCAATTCGGAGTGCCCCCTGTCAATTAGGTGTGTCCCATGGCAATTACGAGTGTGCCCTGTCAGTTAGGAGTGGCCCCTATCAATTAGGAGTGACCACTGTCAATTATGAGAGCCCCCTGTCAATGAGGACTTCACCCTGTCATTGTGGATTGCCCCACCGTGAATGAGGAGTGCCCCCACCCCCGACATTGCCAATTCCCCCCTCGTCAATGAGGAGTGCCGCCGCGTCAATGAGGAGTGCCCTCCACCCCCGACTGTGACAATTCCCCCATGTCAATTAGGAGTGCCACCTGTCAATTGGGAGACCCCTGTCAATGTGGAATTTCCCTTGTCAATGAGGAGTGCAACCCCGTCAATGAGGAGAGGCCCACCGTCAATGAGGAATGCCCCACCGTCAATGAGGAGTACCCCACCGTCAATGAGGAGTGCCCCCTGTCAATGAGGAGTGCCCCATATTAATTAGGAGTTCCCCCAGTAAATTCAGAGTGCTCCCTGTCAATTAGGTGTGTACCCCGTCAATGAGGATTGCCCGCTGGCAATTAGGAGTGCCTCATATCAATTTTAGTCCCCCTGTTAATTAGGAGGCCCCGTCAATGAAGGGTTCCCCTTGTCAATGAGGAGCGCGGCCCCGTCAATGAGGAGTTCCCCACATCATTGAGCAGTGCCACCCCCCCCGCCGTCAATGAGGAGTCCCCCACTGTCAATGGAGAGTGCCCCCTGTCAATGAGCAGTGCCCTCCTGTCACCTAGGAGTGAACCCTGTCAATTAGGAGTGCCCCCAGTCAATTAGAAGTGCCCCCTTTCATTGAGGAGAGCAAATTGTCAATTAGGAATGCCCCCTGTAAATGAGGTGTGCCCTCTGTCAATGGGGAGTGCCCCGTGTCAATGAGGAGTGCCCCCTGTAAATTGGAGTGCCCCATGTCGATTGGAGTGCACCGTCAATTGGAGTGCCCACCCCCCCCCCCCCGTCAAGTGGAGTACCCCCTGTCAATGAGGAGTGCCCCCTGTCAATGAGGAGTGCCCACTGTCAACTAGTTCTGCCCTCTGTCAATTAGGATCTCCCCCTGTCAAGTAGGAGTGGCACCTATCAATTAGGAGTGCCCCGTGTCAATGAGGGGTGACCCCTGTCAATTGGAGAGCCCCCTGTCTATTGGAGGGCTCCCCGTCAATTAGGAGTGCCCCCTGTCAATTAGGAGGCCCCTGTCAATGAGGAGTTCCCCTTGTCAATGAGGAGAGCCCCCCCCCCCTGTCAATGAGGAGTGCCCCACCGTCAATGAGGAGTGCCCAACTGTCAATGAGGAGTGCCCCCTGTCAATGAGGATTGGCCCCTGTCAATGAGGAGTGGCCCCTGTCAATGTGGAGCGGTCCCCATCACCGAGGAATGACCCCTGTCAATTAGGTGTGCACCCCGTCAATGGGGAGTGCCCGCTGGCAATTAGGACTGCCCCCTGTCAAATTCGGAGTGCCCCATGTCAATTGGAGTGCACCCTGTCAATTGGAGTTCTCCCCCCCCGTCAAGTGGGGTGCCCACTGTCAATGAGGAGTGCCCCCTGTCAATGAGGAGTGCCCACTGTCAACTCGTTCTGCCCCCGTCAACTCGTTCTGCCCCCTGTCAATGAGGATTGCGCCTTGTCAATTAGGATCTACCCCTGTCAAGTAGGATTGGCACCGATCAATTAGGAGTGACCCCTGTCAATTAGAGTGACCCCTGTCAATGAGGACGTCACCCTGTAAATGAGGAGTGCACCACCGTCAATGAGGAGTGCCCCCCCCCACACCCGTGAATGAGTAGTGCCCGCCCCATCAATGAGGATTCACCCCACGTCAATGAGGAGTGCCCCCCCCCGTGAATGATGACTGCCCCACCGTCAATGACGAGTGCTGCACAATCCATGAGGTGAGCCCCACCATCAATGCGGAGTGCCCCTGTCAATGAGGAGTGCCCCCTGTCAATGAGGAGTACCCCCTGTCAATGAGGAGTGCCCCGTGTCAATTAAGAGTACCCCCTTGAAATTAGGAGTGCCGCTTGTCTGCTAGGAGCTCCCACTGTCAGTTAGGAGTGCCCCCTGTCAATTAGGAGTGCTCCCTGTCATTTCGGAGTGCCCCGTGACAGTTTGCAGTGACGCTGTCAATTAGGAGTGCCCCCTGTCAATTTGGAGATCCCCTGTCAATGTGGTGTGCCCCTGTCAAATTGGACTACCCCCTGTCAGTGAGCAGTGCCCCCTGGCAATTAGTAGTGCCCCCTGCCAATTAGTCGTGCACGCTGCCAATTCGGAGTGGCCCCTGTCAATTAGGAGTCCCCCATGTCAATTGGAGTACACCCTGTCACTTGGAGTGTCCCCTGTCAATTGGAGTGCCCCCTGTCAAATGGAATGTCCCCTGTCTATTGGAATGCCCCCAGCCTATTGGAGTGCCCCCTGTCAACGGGTAGTGCCCCCTGTCAATGAGATGTGCCCCTGTGAATGAAGTGTGCCGCCAGTCAATTCGGAGTGCCCCCTGTCAATTAGGTCTGCCCTCTGTCAATTAGGATTGCACCTTGTCAATTAGGAGTGGCCACTATCAATTAGGAGTGACCCCTGTCAATTAGGAGAGCCCCCTGTCAATGCCGACTTCACACTGTCAATGAGCATTGCCCCACCGTCAATGAGGAGTGACCCCTGTCAATAAGGATCGCCTCCAGTCAATGAGGAGTGGTCCCCATCACCGAGGAATGACCGCTGCCAATTAGGTTTGCACCCTGTCAATGAGGAGTGGCCACTGGCAATTAGGAGTGCCCCCTGTCAAATAGGAGTCCCCCATGTCAATTGGAGTGCACCCTGTCAATTGCAGTGCCCCGTGTCGATTGTAGTGCACCTGTCAATTGGAGTGACCCCCCGTCAAGTGGAGTGCCCACTGTCAATGAGCAGTGCCCCCTGTCAATGAGGAGTGCCTACTGTCAACTAGTTCTGTCCCCTGTCAACTAGTTCTGCCCCCTGTCAATTAGGATACCGCCTTGTCAATTAGGATCTCCCCCTGTCAAGTAGGAGTGGCACCTATGAATTAGGAGTGACCCCTGTCAATTAGGAGAGCCCCCTGTCAATGAGGAGTGGACCACCGTCAATGAGGAGTGCTGCATCATCCATGAGGAGAGCCCCAAAATCAATGCGGCGTTCCCTATCAATGAGGAGTGCCCCCTGTCAGTGAGGAGTGTACCCTGTCAATGAGGAGTGCCTCCTGTCGATTAGGAGTACCCCCTGACAATTAGGAGTGCCCCCTGTCAATTAAGAGTACCCGCTTGCAATTAGGAGTGTCGCTTGTCAGTTAGGAGCTCCCACTGTCAATTAGGAGTGCCCCCTGTTAATTAGGAGTGCTCCCTGCCATTTTGGAGTGCCCCGTGACAATTTGGAGTGACGCTGCCAATTAGGAGTGCCCCCTAACAATTTGGAGATCCCCTGTCAATTTGGTGTACCCCCTGTCAAATTGGACTACCCCCTGTCAATGAGTAGTGCCCCCTGGCAATTAGTAGTGCCCCCTGCCAATTAGTCGTGCACGCTGCCAATTAGGAGTGGCCCCTGTCAATTAGGAGTCCCCCATGTCAATTAGAGTACACCCTGTCAATTGGAGTGCCCTCTGTCGATTGGAGTGCCCCCTGTCGATTGGAGTGCCCCCTGTTATTTGGAGTGCCCCCTGTCAAATGGAGTGCCCCCGTCTATTGGAGTGCCCCCTGTCTATTGGAGTGCCCCCTGTCAACGGGTAGTGCCCCCTGTCTATGAGGTGTGCCCCTGTGAATGAAGTGTGCCGCCTGCCAGTTCGGAGAGTCCCCTGTCAATTAGGTCTGCCCTCTGTCAATTATGATTACGCCTTGTCAATTAGAAGTGGCCACTATCAGTTAGGAGTGACCCCTATTAATAAGGAGAATCCCCTGTCAATGAGGACTTCACCCTGTGAATGTGGAATTCCCCACTGTCAATGAGGAGTGCCCCACCATCCATGAGGAGGGCCCCACCATCAATGCGGAGTGCCCCCTGTCAATGAGGAGTGGCCCCCGTCACCTAGGAATGACCCCTGTCAATTAAGAGTGCCACCCTGTCAATTAGGCGTGCCCCCGTCAATGAGGGGTGTCCACGGTCAAAGCGGAGTGCCCCCTGTCAAAGAGGAATGCCCCCTGTCAAAGAGGAGTGCCCCCTGTCAAATAGGAGTGCCTCCTGTCAATTAGGAGTGCTCCCTGCCATTTTGGAGTGCCCCGTGACAATTTGGAGCGACGCTGCCAATTAGGAGTGCCCCCTAACAATTTGGAGATCCCCTGTCAATTTGATGTACCCCCTGTCAAATTGGACTACCCCCTGTCAATGAGCAGTGCCCCCTGGCAATTAGTAGTGCCCCCTGCCAATTAGTCGTGCACGCTGCCAATTAGGAGTGGCCCCTTTCAATTAGGAGTCCCCAATGTCAATTGGAGTACACCCTGTCAATTGGAGTGCCCTCTGTCGATTGAAGTGCCCCCTGTCAATTGGAGTGCCCCCTGTTATTTGGAGTGCCCCCTGTCAAATGGAGTGCCCCCGTCTATTGGAGTTCCCCCTGTCTATTGGAGTGCCCCCTGTCAACGGGTAGTGCCCCCTGTCTATGAGGTGTGCCCCTGTGAATGAAGTGTGCCGCCTGCCAGTTCGGAGTGCCCCCTGTCAATTAGGTCTGCCCTCTGTCAATTATGATTACGCCTTGTCAATTAGGAGTGGCCACTATCAGTTAGGAGTGACCCCTATTAATAAGGAGAATCCCCTGTCAATGAGGACTTCACCCTGTAAATGAGGATTGCCCCACCGTCAATGAGGATTGCCACCCTGAGAATGAGTAGTGCGCCTTCCCCCCCCTCCGTCTATGAAGATTCTCATCGCGTAAATGAGGAATGCCCCACCGTCAATGAGGAGTGCCCCACCATCCATGAGGAGGGCCCCACCATCAATGCGGAGTGCCCCCTGTCAATGAGGAGTGCCCCCCGTCACCTAGGAATGACCCCTGTCAATTCAGATTGCCACCCTGTCAATTAGGCGTGCCCCCGTCAATGAGGGGTGTCCACGGTCAAAGCGGAGTGCCCCCTGTCAAAGAGGAATGCTCCCTGTCAAAGAGGAATGCCCCCTGTCAATTAAGAGTACCCCCTTGAAATTAGGAGTGCCGCTTGTCAGCTAGGAGCTCCCACTGTCAGTTAGGAGTGCCCCCTTTCAATTAGGAGTGCTCCCTGTCATTTTGGAGTGCCCCGTCACAATTTGCAGTGACGCTGTCAATTAGGAGTGCCCCCTGTCAATTTGGAGATCCCCTGTCAATTTGGTGTACCCCCTGTCAAATTGGACTACCCCCTGTAAATGAGCTGTGCCCCCTGGCAATTAGTAGTGCCCCCTGCCAATTAGTCGTGCACGCTGCCAATTAGGAGTGGCCCCTGTCAATTAGGAGTCCCCCATGTCAATTGGAGTACACCCTGTCAATTGGAGTGCCCTCTGTCGATTGGAGTGCCCCCTGTAAATTGGAGTGCCCCCTGTTATTTGGAGTGCCCCCTGTCAAATGGAGTGCCCCCGTCTATTGGAGTGCCCCCTGTCTATTGGAGTGCCCCCTGTCAACGGGTAGTGCCCCCTGTCTATGAGGTGTGCCCCTGTGAATGAAGTGTGCCGCCTGCCAGTTCGGAGTGCCCCCTGTCAATTAGGTCTGCCCTCTGTCAATTATGATTACGCCTTTTCAATTAGGAGTGGCCACTATCAGTTAGGAGTGACCCCTAATAATAAGGAGAATCCCCTGTCAATGAGGACTTCACCCTGTTAATGAGGATTGCCCCACCGTCATTGAGGAGTGCCACCCTGTGAATGAGTAGTGCGCCTCCCCCACCCCCCCTCCGTCTATGAAGATTCTCATCGCGTCAATGAGGAATGCCCCACCGTCAATGAGGAGTGCCCCACCATCCATGAGGAGGGCCCCACCATCAATGCGGAGTGCCCCCTGTCAATGAGGAGTGGCCCCCGTCACCTAGGAATGACCCCTGTCAATTAAGAGTGCCACCCTGTCAATTAGGCGTGCCCCCGTCAATGAGGGGTGTCCACGGTCAAAGCGGAGTGCCCCCTGTCAAAGAGGAATGCCCCCTGTCAAAGAGGAGGGCCCCCTGTCAATTAGGAATGCCCCCTGTCAATTAGGAGTGCTCCCTGTCAAAGAGGAGTGCCCCCTGTCAATTAGGAGTGCCCCCTGTCAATTAGGAGGCCCCTGTCAATGAGGAATTCCCCTCGTCAATGTGAAGAGCCCCTCCCGTCAATGAGGAGTGCCCCAGCGTCAATGAGGAGTGCCGAACCGTCAATGAGGAGTGCCCCCTGTCAATGAGGAGTGGCCCACGTCACCAAGGAATGATTCCTGTCAATTAGGAGTGCCATCCTGTCAATTCGGAGTGCGCCACCGTCAATGAGGGGTGTCCAAAGTCAAAGAGGAGTGCCCCCTGTCAAAGAGGAATGCCCGTTGACAATTAGGAGTGCCCGCTGTCAATTAGGAGGTCCCTGTCAATGAGGAGTTCCCCTTGTCAATGAGGACAGCACCCCGGTCAATGAGGAGTGCCCCACCGTCAATGAGGAGTGCCCCCTGTCAATGAAGATCGCCCTCTGCCAATGAGGAGTGGCCCCGGTCATTTTGGTGTGCCTCCTGTCAATGAGGAGTTCCCCTTGTTAATGAGGAGAGTCCCTTGTCAATGAGGAGTGACCCACCATCAATGAGGAGTGCCCAACCGTCAATGAAGAGTGCCCCCTGTCAATAAGGAGTGGCCCCCGTCACCTAGGAATGACCCCTGTCAATTAGGAGTGCCACCCTGTCAATTAGGAATGCCCTCCGTCAATGAGGGGTGTCCACTGTCAAAGAGGATTGCCCCCTGTCAACGAGTTGTGCCCCCTATCAATTAGGAGTGCCCCCTGCCAATTAGGAGTGCCCCCTGTCAATGAGGAGCGCCTCTGTCAATGCGGAGTGCCCCCTGTCAATGAGGAGTGGCCCTGTCAATTAGGAGTGCCCCATGTCAATGAGGAGAGCCCCCTGTCAATTAGGAGTGCACCCTGTCAATTGGGAGGCCCCTGTCAACGAGGAGTGCCCCCTGTCAACAAGGAGTGTCCCCTGAAAATTAGGAGTGCTCCCCTGTCAATTAGGAGTGCCCCCTGTCAATGAGGAGTGTCCACTGTCAATTAGGAGTGTCCCACAGTCAATGAGGAGTACCCCTGGTCAATGAGAAGTGCCCCCTATCAATTAATAGTGCCCCACCGTCACTTAGGGGAGCCCCCTGTCATTTAGAAGTGCCCCGTGTCAAAAGGAGAGCCCCCTGTCAATGAGGAGTGCCCCCTGTCAATTAGGAGAGCCCCCTGTCAATTCGAAGTGCCGCCTGTCAATTTGGAGCGTCCCCGGTCAATGAAGACTTCACCCTGTCATTGACGAGTGCCCCACCGTCAATGAGCGGTGTCCCCCCCTCCCCCTCGTCTGTGAATCAGTAGTGCCCGCCCCGTCAATGAGGATTCCCCCCCCACGTCAATGAGGATTGCCCCCCTCCCGCCCCCGTCAATGAGGAGTGCCCCAACGTCAATGAGGAGTGCCGCACCACCCATGAGGAGAGCCCCACCATCAATGCGGAGTGCCCCCTGTCAGTGAGGAGTGTACCCTGTCAATGAGGAGTGCCTCCTGTCGATTCGGACTATCCCCTGTCAATTAGGAGTGCCCCCTGTCAATTAAGAGTACCCGCTTGCAATTAGGAGTGCCGCTTGTCAATTAGGAGCTCCCACTGTCAATTAGGAGTGCCCCCTGTCAATTAGGAGTGCTCCCTGTCATTTTGGAGTGCCCCGTGACAATTTGGAGTGACGCTGCCAATTAGGAGTGCCCCCTGACAATTTGGAGATCCCCTGTCAATTTGGTGTGCCCCCCTGTTAAATTGGAGTACCCCCTGTCAATGAGCAGTGCCCCCTGGCAATTAGTATTGCCCCCTGCCAATTAGTAGTGCCCGCTGCCAATTAGGAGTGGCCTCTGTCAATTAGGAGTCCCCCATGTCAATTGGAGTACTCCCTGTCAATTGGAGTGCCCCCTGTCGATTGGAGTGCCCCCTGTCAAATGGAGTGCCCCCCGTCTATTGGAGTGCCCGCTGTCTATTGGAGTGCCCCCTGTCAACGGGTAGTGCCCCCTGTCTATGAGTTGTGCCCCCTGTCTAATCCTCTGATCATCTTGTATGCCTCTATTAAGTCACCTATTAACCATCTTCTCTCTAACGAAAACAACCTCAAGTCCCTCAGCCTTTCCTCATACGATTTTCCCACCATACCAGGCAACATCCTGGTAAATCTCCTCTGCACCCTTTCCTACGCGTCCACATCTTTCCTATAATACGGCGACCAGAACTGTACGCAAGACTCCAAGCACGGCCGCACCAGAGTTTTGTACAGTTGCAACATGACCTCCTGGCTCCGAAGCTCAATCCCTCCACCAATCAAAGCTAACACACCGTACGCCCCATGTCAATGAGGTGTGCCCCCTTTCAATGAGTAGAGCCCCCTGTCAATAAGGAGTGCACCCTGTCAGGGTGTCAAATGTCAATTAGGAGAGCACCTGTAAAAGAGGAGTGCCCCCTGTCAACTAGGAGTGACTCCTGTCAATTCGCAGTGCCCCCTGTCAATTAGGAGTGGCCCCCGTCAATTAGGAGTGACCCCTGTCAATTTGGAGTGCCCGCTGTCAATAAGGAGTTCCCCCCTTCAAAGAGGAGTGCACCCTGTCAATTACGAGTACCCGCTGTCAAATAGGAGTGCCCCCTGTCAATTAGGACTGCCCCCTGCCAATTCCGAGTGCCCCAGCCTATTTGGAGTGCCCCCGGCCAATGACGTGTGCCCCCTGCCAATTAGGAGTCCTCCATGTCAATTGGAGTCCCCCTGTCAATTGCAGTGCGCCCTGTCAATTGGAGTGCCCCCTGTCAATTAGCTGCACCCGCACTGTCAAAGAGGAGTGTCCACTGTCTATGAGGAGTGCCCCCTGTCAATGAAGAATGCCCCCTGTCAATGAGCAGTGCCCCCGTCAATGAGGAGTGCCCGCTGTCAATGCGGAGTGCCGCCTGTCAATTAGGAGTGGTTCCCCTTATTAGGAGTGACTCCTAGTCAGTGAAGACTGCCCCACCGTGATTGGTGAGTGCCCCCTGTCAGTGAGGAGTGCCCCCCGGCAATTAGGAGTGCCCCCGATCAACCTGGAGTTCCGCCTGTCAATTTGGAGTGCCCCCTGTCAATTATTCGTGCCCCCAGTCAATTTGGACTGCCCCCTGCGAAAGATGAGTGCCCCCTGTCAATTAGGAGGCCTCTGTCAATGAAGGGTTCCCCTTGTCAATGGGTAGTGGCCCCCGTCAATGAGGAGTGCCCCCCGTCAATGAGGAGTCCCCCACCTTCAATGGGGAGTGCCCCTTGTCAATGAGGAGTGCCCTCCTGTAACCAAGGAGTGAACCCTGTCAATTAGGAGTGCCCCCCAGTCAATGAGGAGTGCCCCCCCTTTCCGGGAGGAGAGTCCACTGTCAATGAGGAGCGTCCCCTTTCAATTAGGAGTTCGCCTTATTAATTAGGAGCTCCCCCTGTCAGGTAGGAGTGCCCCCTGTTAAAAAGGAGTGCCCCCTGTCAATAAGGAGTGCACCTTGTCAGTGTGGAGTGCCCCCTGTCAATGAGGAGTGCCCCCTTTCAATGAGGGGTGCCCCCTGTCAATGAGGAGTGCACCCTGTCAATTAGGAGTGCCCCTTGTCAAATAGGAGTGCCCCCTGTAAATTTGGAGTACCCCCTTTCAATTAGGAGTGCCCCTTGTCAATCTGGAGCTCCCCCTGACAGTTCCGAGTCCTCCCTGTCAAGTAGGAGTGCCCCCTGTCACTTTGGGTTGCCCCCTGCCAATTAGACGTGACCGCTGACAATTAGGAGTGCCCCTGTAAATTTGGAGTATCCCCTGTCAATTAGCTGTGCCCCCTGTCAATTAGGACGGCCCCTGCCAATTCCGAGTGCCCCCTGCCTATTAGGAGTGTCCCCTGCCAATGACGTGTGCCCCCTGCCAATTAGGAGTCCCCCATGCCAATTGGAGTCCGCCTGTCAATTGCAGTGCTCCCTGTCAATTGGAGTGCCCCCTGTCAATTAACTGTACCCCCACTGTCAAAGAGGAGGATCCACTGTCTATGAGGAGTGCCCCCTGTCAATGAAGAGTGCCCTCTGTCAATGAGCAGTGCCCACTTCAATGAGGGGTGCCCACTGTCAATGAGGAATGCCTCCTGTCAATGAGGAGTACCCTATGTCAATGAGGAGTGCCCCATGTCAATGAGGAGTGCCCACTTTCAATGAGTAGAGCCCCATCTCAATAAGGAGTGCCCCCTGTCAATGAGGAGTGTCCCATGTCAATTAGGAGCGCCGCCTGTCAATTAGGAGTACCCACTTTCAATTAGGAGAGCCCCTTGTTAATAAGGATTTCCCCCTGTCAGGTAGGAGTGCCCCCTGTCTAATTGGAGTGCCCACTGTCAATTTGGAGTTCCCCTGTCAATTTGGAGTACACCCTGTCAACCAGTCGTGCCCCCGTCAATTAGGACTGTCCCCTGGCAATTACGAGTGCTCCCTGACTATTAGGAAAGCTCTCTGCCAATGAGGAGTGCCCTCTGTCACTTTGGAGTCCCCCATGTCAATTGCAGTCCCCCCTGTCAATTGGAGTGCCCCCTGTCAATTGGAGAGTCCCCTCTCAATTGGAGTTCCCCTTGTCAATGGGAGTGTCCCCTGTCAATTGGAGTGTCCCCTGTCAATTGGAGTGCCCCCTGTCAATAAGGAGTGCCCACTGTCAATTAGGACGCCCCTGTCAATGCGGAGTTCCCCTTGTCAATGTGGAGTCCCCCCCCCCCTCCACCGCGTCAATGACGAGTGACCCACCGTCAATGAGGAGTGACCCCTAGTCAATGAGTAGTGCGCCACCATCAATGCGGAGTGCCCCTGACAATGAGGAGTGGCCCCCGTCAAAGAGGAGTGATCCCTGTCAGTTAGGAGTGCCCCCCTTTCAATTAGGAGTGCCCCCTGTCAATGAGGGCTGTCGCCTGTCAATTAGGAGAGCCCCTGTAAAAGAGGAGTGCCCCCTGTCAATTAGGAGTGACTCCTGTCAATTCGGAGTGCCCCCTGTCAATTAGGAGTGGCCCCCGTCAATTAGGAGTAACCCCTGTCAATTTGGAGTGCCCGCTGTAAATAAGGCGTTCCCCCTTTCAATGAGGAGTGCACCCTGTCAATTAGGAGTGCCCCCTGTCAAATAGGCGTGCCCCCTGTCAATTAGGACTGCCCCCTGCCAATTCCGAGTGCCCCTGCCTATTAAGAGTGCCCCCTGCCAATGACGTGTATCCCATGCCAATTAGGAGTCCCCCATGTCCATTGGAGTCCCCCATGTCAATTGGAGTGCCCCCTGTCAATAAGCTGTACCACCTCTGTCAAAGAGGAGTGTCTACTGTCTATGAGGATTGCCCCCTGTCAATGAAGTGTGCCCCCGTCAATGAGCAGTGCCCCCGTCAATGATGAGTGCCCGCTGTCAATGCGGAGTGCCGCCTGTCAATAAGGATTGGCCCCCGTCAATTAGGAGAGACCCCTCGTCAATGAGGAGTGCCCCACCGTCAATGGTGAGCGCCCCCTGTCAATGAGGAGTGCCCTCTGACAATTTGGAGTGCCCCTGGTCAACCTGGAGTTCCGCCTGTCAATTTGGAGTGCCCCCTGTCAATTAGTCCTGCCCCCAGTCAATTTGGACTGCCCCCTGCGAATGATGAGTGCCCCTGTCAATTTGGAGGCCTCTGTCAATGAGCCGTTCCCCTTGTCAATGAGGAGTGGCCCCCGTCAATGAGGAGTTCCCCACCTTCAATGAGGAGTGCCCCCCGTCAATGAGGAGTCCCCCACCGTCAATGGTGAGCGCCCCCTGTCAATGAGGAGTGCCCCCTGACAATTTGGAGTGCCCCCGGTCAACCTGGAGTTCCGCTTGTCAATTTGGAGTCCCCCTGTCAATTAGTCGTGCCCCCAGTCAATTTGGAGTTCCCCCTGCGAATGATGAGTGCCACTGTCAATTACGAGGCCTCTGTCAATAAGGCGTTCCCCTAGTCAATGAGGAGTGGCCCCCGTCAATGAGGAGTTCCCACCGTCAATGAGGAGTCCCCCACCGTCAATGGGGAGTGCCCCCTGTCAATGAGGAGTCCCCCAACGTGAATGGGGAGTGCCCACTGTCAATGAAGTGTGCCCTCCTGTAACCTAGGAGTGAACCCTGTCAATTAGGAGTGCCCCCAGTCAATGAGGAGTGCCCCCCCCCTTTCAAGGAGGAGAGTCCACTGTCAATGAGGAGTGCCCCCTTTCAATTAGGAGTTCACCTTATTAATTAGGAGCTCCCCCTGTCAGTTAGGTGTGCCCCCTGTCAAAAAGGAGTGCCCCCTGTCAATAAGGAGTGCACCTTGTCAGTGAGGAGTGCCCCCTGTCAATTAGGAGTGCCCCCTGTCAATTAGGACTGCCCCCTGTCAATAAAGAGTACCCCCTTCCAATTAGGAGAGTCCCCTGTCAACGAGGAGTGCCCCCTGTCAATGAGGAGTGCCCCCTTTCAATGAGGGGTGCCCCCTGTCAATGCGGAGTGCACCCTGTCAATGAGGAGTGCCCCCTGTCAATGAGGAGTGCCCCCTGTCAATGAGGAGTCCCCCCTGTCGATTAGGAGTACTCCCTGTCAGTTCGTAGTGCCCCCTGTCAATTATGAGTACTCCCTTGCAATTCGGAGTGTCGCTTGTTAGTTAGGAGCTCCCACTGTCAGTTAGGAGTGCCCCCTGTCAATTTGGAGTTCCCCCTGTCAATTTGGAGTTCCCTATCAAATTGGAGTACCCCTGTCAATTAGCAGTGCCCCCTGGCAATTAGTAGTACCCCCTGCGAATTAGTAGTGCCCACTGCCAATCAGGAGTGGCCCCTGTTAATTCGGAGCCCCCATGTCAATTGGAGTACCCCCTGTCAATTGGAGTGCCCCCTGTCAATTGTTATACCCCCTGTCTATTGGAGTGGCCGCTGTCAATGAGGAATGCCCCATGTCAATTAGGAGTGCTCCCTGTCAATGAGGAGGGCCCCCTGTCAATGAGGAGTGCCCCCTGTGAATGAGGTGTGACCCCTATCAATGAAGTGTGCCACCTTTCAATTAGTAGTGTCCCCTGTCAATTAGGTCTGCCCTCTGTCAAGTAGGATTGCGCCTTGTCAATTAGGAGTGGCCCCTATCAATTAGGAGTGCCCGCTGTCAATTAGGAGTGCCCCCTGTCAATGAGGACTTCACCCTGTCAATGAGGATTGCCCCACCGTCAATGAGGAGTGCCACCCTGTGAATGAGTGGTGTCCTCCCCCCCGCCCCACCGTCTATGATGATTCCTCCCACGTCAATGAGGAGTGGCCCCACGTCAATGAGGAGTGCCCCTTGTCACTGAGGATTGCCCCCTGTCAATGATGAGTGCCCCCTGTCATTGAGGAGTGTCCCATGTGAATGAGGAGTGCCCCCTTTCAATGAGGGAGCAAATATCCTGGCTGGGAGTTTTGCAAGAGTGTTTCGGCAGGATTTAAGCTAGTGTGGCAGGAGGGTGGGGAACAAAACAGTAGGTCAGTAAATACTGAGGCCGGGGTTGAGCTGGGGGGCAGGGCAAGGCTAGCTAAAAAGAGAAGCACTCTGGAGGAGGATGACCTGAGTAGGCCTGGAGGTCTGGAGTGCATCTGCTTCAATGCGAGGAGCGTAACGGGTAAAACAGTCGAAGTTAGGGCATTAATGCTTATGCGGAATTTGGATGTGGTTGAGGTGACGGAAATTTGGTTAAAAGAAGGACAGGACTGGCATCTGAATATTCCGGGCTATAATTTTTTTAGGCGAGACAGAGGAGGGGTAAAAAATGTGGGGGAGTAGCGAAATTAGTTAAGGAGCATGTTACCGCGGTGCAGAGGGTAGACAACGTAGAGGGGTCATGTACTGAGTCGCTGTGGGTGGAACTCAGAAACAGGAAGGGTGCAGTCACTCTGCTGGGGCTGTACTACAGACCACGCAACAGCCCACGGGAAGTGGAGGAAAGGATATGTCAGGAGATTCTGGATAGGTGCAGATAAATAGGGTTGTTGTAGTTGGGGACTTCAATTTCCCTGCCACAGACTGGAAAGTGCTGAGAGCAGGGGGTCCGGACGGGGAGGGATCTGTAAAATGCGTACTGGAAGGTTCTTTGGCACTGTTTGTAGATAGCCTGACTAAAGAGTGGGCGAGACTGGACCACGTTCTGGGAAATGAGCCCGGTCAGGTCGTCAGAGTTTCGGTAGGGCAACATGTGGCAAATGGTGACCACAACTCTGTTAACTTTAGGATAGTCATGGACAAGGATGAGTGCTGTCCTACGGGCAGGGTGCTAAATTGGAGGAAGGCTAATTATAGCCGGATTAGGCAGGACTTGGTGGATGTTGATTGGGAGAGGATGTTCGAGGGTAAGTCCGCGTCTGGCATGTGGGAGTCTTTGAAGGAACTATTGATAAGGCTGCAGGATAGGCATGTGCCTGTAAAAAGGAAAGATAGGAAAGGTAGAACTCGAGAGCCGTGGATAACCAGGAAAATTGAGGATCTGATTAAAATGAAAAGGGAGGCGAACGTTAAGTCCAGGCAACAGAAAACAGATGGAGCTCTGGAGGAATACAGAGAGAGTAGGAAAGATCACAAACGGAGAGTTAGAAGGGCAAAGAGCGGTCACGAAATGTTCTTGGCAGGCAGGATTAAGGAGAATCCTAAGGCATTCTATTCATACGTTAGGAACAAAAGAGTTGTCAGGGAGAAAATCGGACCTCTCAGGAATAAAGGAGGGGAATTATGCTTAGAACCCAAGGGAATAGGGGAGACCCTAAATGAATACTTTGCATCGGTATTCACGAAGGAGAGGGGCGTGTTAACCGGGAGTGTCTCGGAAGGAGGTGTTGACCCGTTTGAGAAAATCTCCATTACAAGAGAGGAAGTGTTAGGTTTTTTAGTGAACATTAAAACTGACAAAGCCCCAGGGCCTGATGCCATCTATCCTCGACTGCTCAGGGAGACGAGAGATGAAATTGCTGGACCTCTGACGGAAATCTTTGTCGCTTCTTTGGACACGGGTGAGGTCCCTGAGGATTGGAGGATAGCGAATGTGGTCCCGTTGTTTAAGAAGGGTAGCAGGGATAACCCAGGAAAGTATAGGCCGGTGAGCTTGACGTCCGTGGTAGGGAAGTTGTTGGAGATGATTGTATGTGCATTTAGAACGAAACAATCTCATTAGTGACAGACAGCATGGTTTTGTAAGCGGGTGGTCGTGCCTTACAAATTTGGTGGAGTTAGTGGAGGAAGTGACAAAAACGGTTGATGAAGGAAGGGCCGTCGATGTCGTCTATATAGATTTCAGTCAGGCATTTGACAAAGTCCCAAATGGCAGGGTGGTTAAGAAGGTTAAGGCTAATCGGATACAAGGAGAAGTGGCTAGATGGGTGGAGAACTGGCTTGGCCATAGGAGACAGAGCGTAGTGGTCGAAGCGTCTTTTTGCGGCTGGAGGTCTGTGACCAGTGGTGTTCCGCAGGGCTCTGTACTGGGGCCTTTATATATATCACAAATATATATTTGTGATATATATAAATGATTTGGAAGAAGGTGTAACTGTTGTAATCAGCAACTTTGCGGATGACACGAAGATGGCTGGACTTGCAGATAGCGAAGAGCATTGTCGGGCAATAGAGCAGGATATAGATAGGCTGGATAATTGGGTGGAGAGGTGGCAGATGGAGTTTAATCCGGATAAATGCGAAGCGTTGCATTTTGGAAGAAATAATGTAGGGAGGAGTTATACAATAAATGGCAGCGTCGTCAGGAGAATAGTAATACCGAGGGACCTAGGTGTGCAAGTCCACAAATCCTTGAAGGTGGCAACACAGGTGGAGAGGGTGGTGAAGAAGGTATATGGTATGCTTGCCTTTATCGAACGGAGTATAGAGAATAAAAGCTGGAATCTGATGATGCAGCTGTATAGAACGCTGGTTAGGACACATTTGGAGTACTGCGTGCAGGTTAGATGGATTGGACATGATAATTTAACCCATGGTGTCCAAATATGTGAGTAAGTTGGATTAGCCATGGTAAACGTGCAAGGTTATGAGCACAGGGTTGTGGAGTAAGCGTGGGAAAGATGCTCTTTCTGAGAGTCGGCACAGACTCGATGGGATGAATGGCCTGCTTCTGCACTCTGGGGATTCAGTGGTTTCTATCGTTGTTTAATTTCATTGTTCCTGAAATTTCTTGCTTTCCCGAAAAGGTCAAGAGAGCTTTTTTACTCCAATCCATTTGAAAACTAGCCGCCCCCGAGCTAACAGATCCGACTATCCAGGACAAGTGGGGAAAATGTGGGGACACCATCATCTCCAATTAAGTGACAGAGCTTCCAAATAGTGATATATATCATCATTTCATTTGTGCTACAGGGCCACAATCATGTGGTAAATTAGTACTCATTCGTTTATATTCCAATTGGATGGTTAATGCTGCTTATCCTCTCAAATCTGCATATTTCTCATTGTCC
This sequence comes from Mustelus asterias, assembly GCF_964213995.1. Classification (NCBI taxonomy): domain Eukaryota; kingdom Metazoa; phylum Chordata; class Chondrichthyes; order Carcharhiniformes; family Triakidae; genus Mustelus; species Mustelus asterias. The sequence continues at coordinate 1,179,380 of NW_027590133.1, forward strand.
AGTCACATCAGCTGATACCCTTCACAGTGTTCTATTCACCTTATCGGTAAATGAGTTGATGGTAGATTCAGACCATGGCGGCCATCCCCTCCCTTCTCCCTGACCTCACTTCAATAACCCATGAACATTGGCCAGAATTTTACGTTGAGCAGGTGGGGACGTGCCTGACTCAGACCTGTGTGAAATCATGGGAGAAGACATTGGGCACGCGTTTCAACATTATTGCTTGCTCATGCAAAATTTCAGTGGCAGGCACACCTCTGACTCTCACCACAAATCAAGCTGTCAATTTAGCCCATTAAAGGGCCAATTAAATGAAATTTTTCAACTGCCTTTACATTTACTGGGCAAGCTGATTGGCTTGACAGCCTTTATGTTTTGGCTATAACCTGGGTCTTGGGCGGGATGAACTGTTCGGACTGAAATAAAATGAACAAAATGTGGCTGGCGATGGAGAGAGGTCTGAGTATGAATGTGCTGCCTACACATGGGCATAGATTTGACATTAATATTTATTTTTCACGGGTCAGCAGCTTTCAAGTAAACAGCTCTGACAAGGAAAACATGAGTAGGGACTGCAGGGTGGCTGGTCCCAAGATGAAGAAAAAAATGGTTGGAAACCAGGCAATAGAACAAAATAAAGTTCCAGGAAGATTGCACTCTCAAAGGAAGAAAGAATAATCGAATTCCTACAGTGCAGGTGGTCATTCAGTCCGTTGAGTGTGCTGCAGCACCATCCCCGCCCCCCAGCACGCCTCCCCTCCCTCCCCCACCCCCACCACCCCTCCCCGTCCGACAGGGCATTCGACTCCTCCCACACCCCTGCTTATCATTAGTGGGATATTTAGCATGGCCAGTGCCAACATGCAGATCTGCAGAATGTGGGAGGAACCGGAGCATCCAAAGGAAACGCATGCAGGTAGGGAAGATTGTGCAGACTCCACACAGACACCCAAGGCTGGAATCGATTCCTGGTTCCCTGACGCAGCAGTGCTAACTACTGTGCCACTGAACTTACCAGAACAACACTGAACATGACCTTGTTCAGATTCCAGTGCGAATCTGAACTAGATCATTTTCAGTGTTGTCAAAGAAAGGAGCAGTGAAAGATCCAAGAGGCAGAGACAACTGCAAGAAACCGATTTTAAATTCATTTTACAAGAAGCCAGGCGTCGGATGTGATCAGACGTTGGTGACAACTTATTGAGGCCTATGAAGCAATTGTGTTCTGATGGCATGGCTACGTGCCAAAGAAAGTCTGTGGCAAGTGAAGCTTGAATCGATGTGGTGATCCAGGGCAGATGGACACAAAAGAGAGAGGCTGAAATCATGGCAGTGTATCCTTGGAGAAGACATTCAATAGAAGCATCAATTGGAGAAGATTCCAAAGCGTACTCTTCAACAGCAAAGATTAGAATCACTCATATGGAAAACAGAGTCCAACTGAGGCGATAGTCTAGTTTTATTATTGCTGGACTATTAATCCAGAAACTCACCTGATGTTCCGGACACCGGGTTCGAATCCCGCCATGGCAGCTGGCGAAATTTGAATTGAAAAAAAACAAATCTGGAATTAAGAATCTGCAGATGACCATGGAAACATTGTTGATTGTCAGGAAAACCCATCTGCTTCACTAATGTCCTTTAGGGAAGGAAGTGTGCCGTCCTGATGTGGTCTAGCCTACATGTGATTCTCGAGCCACAGCAATATGGTTGACTCTCAATTGCCCTCTGAAATGTCTTAGCAACTCACTCAGTAAGGGCAACGAGGAATGAACAATAAATGCTGGCCAGCCAGCGACGCCCATGTCTCACGAATGAATAAAAGAAAGTTGGCTCAGTGTCATCAGCATTGAGAATGAAGGATTGATAAAATAAAATCCACAGAGGGTGCATGGGAGACATCTGTCACTTGGCTACAGAGAGTCGTGCATCTGTCCACAGTTTGCCTCCTGATTTACATGTACTGTTTACTTATCGAGAGCATTAAAGTGTCAAATGGATTTGAGAATATGTTAGCGTGCACATTTTTGTTTACCTGGAAAGGTATAGTTGGAGTGCAGCAGTTTATTATAGTTTCTCTTTGCTTGTTGAATAAACATTTTATTATTTTGTTGCAACATCATCAGTGAGATCATACAGTGAGTAACCCGGGGAGGATGTAGTCAGTGAGATCAAACAGTGTGTAACCCATGGAGGATGTAGTCTGTGAGATCAGACAGTCTGTAACCCGGGGAGGATGGAGTCAGTGAGATCAGACAGTGTGTAATACGGGGAGGATGGAGTCAGTGAGATCAGACAGTGTGTAACCCGGGGAGGATGGAGTCAGTGAGATCAGACAGTGTGCAACCCAGGCAGGATGGACTCATTAGCGAGAGGTAACATGGTTTTGTGAAGCGGAGGTCATGTCTCACTAACTCCGAGTTTTTCGAGGAACTGACGGAGACAATTGATGAGGGTAGGGCAGTGGATGTTGTTTACGTGCACTTCAGTAAGGACTTTGACCAGTCCCTCATGGAAGACCGGTGCAGAAGGTGAATTTGCATGGGATCAGGGGTGAACAGGCAAGATGGATGCAGAACGGGCTCGTCAAAGAAGACAGAATTTAGCAGTGGAAGGGTGTGTTTCTGAATGGAGGCCTGTGACAAGTGGCGTTCCTCAGGGATCAGTATTGGGACCTTTGCTATTCATAATATATATATATATATATATATATATATATATATATATATACAAATGACTTGGAGAAAACGTAACTCGATTGATTAGTAAGTTTGCCGAAGACACAAAGGTTGGTGGATTTGCGGAAAGTGATGAGGACTATCAGAGGATACAGCAGGATATAGATCGGTTGGAGGCTTGGGCGGAGAGATGGCAGATAGAGTTAATCCAGACATACGTGAAGTAATGCATTTGGAAGGTCAAATACAAATAGGAAATTTACAGCAAATGACAGAACCCTCAAGAGTATTAATAGGCAGAGGGATTTCGGTGCAAAGGTACACAGGTCACTGAAAGTGGCAATGCAGGTGGAGAAGGTAGTCAGGAAGACAAAGGCATGCTTGCGTTCATCGGCTGGGGCATTGAGTTTAAAAATTGGCAAGTCATGTTGCAGCTTTATAGAACCTTAGTTAGGCCGCTGGGAATATGGTGTTCAATTCTAGTTGCCACACGACCAGAAGGATGCGGAGGCTCTGGAGAGTGGACAGAAGAGATTTACCACTATGTTGCCTGGTATGGAGGGCATTTGCTATGAGGAGAGGTTGGAGAAACTTGGTTTGTTCTCACTGGAGCGACGGAGGTTACATAGAGGTGGTGAGGTATTGGGGAAGGTATCAGGGTCAAGGGTGGGTACCGGTAGACAGGAAGGTGGGATGAAGTGTGTCTACTTCAATGCAAGGAGCATCCGGAAAAAGGTAGATGAACTTGGGACGTGGATTGGTACTTGGGACGACGATGTTGTGGCCATTACGTAGACGTGGGTAGAACAAGGGCAGGAATGGTTGTTGGACGTTCCAGGGTACAGGTGCTACAATAATTTAGGGAAACTGATAAATGAGGTGGAGGAGTGGCATTGTTAATCAAGGATAGTTTAACGCCTGTGGAAAGGCACTTCAGGGGGCATCTGCACACTGAGGTAATATGGGCTGAGGTTAGAAATAGGAAAGGAGCGGTCACGTTCATAGGAGTTTACTAAAGGCCCCCAAATAGTAATAGAGATGTGGAGGAAGAAATTGCTAAGCAGATTATGGATATGTGTGGGGGTCGCAGGGTAGTTTTCATGGGGGACTTTAACTTTCCAAATATTGATTGGAACCTTTGGATGTCAAATAGTTCGGATGGTGCAGTTTTTGTGCCTTGTGTGCAGGAGGCTTTCCTGACACAATATGTGGATAGGCCGACAAGAGGTGAGGTCACATTGGAATTGGTACTGGGAAATGAACCAGGCCAAGTGTTAGATTTGGTTGTGGGAGAGCACTTTGGAGATAGTGACCACAATTCGGTGTCTGTTGTTATTGCCATGGAGAGGGATAGGGCCGTACGGCAGGGCAAGGTTTACAATTGGGAGAGAGGTAATTATGATGCGATGAGGCGAGAATTAGGGGGCATAAGTTGCGAACAGAAACTGTCAGGGAAAGGAACTAATGAAAAGTGGAACTTTTTCAAGGAACAAATACTGGGTGTCCTTGATTGATAGGTATGTCCCTGTCAGGCAGGGAGGAAATGGCAGAGCGAGGGAACCATGTTTCACGAAAGAGGTGGAATGTCTTGTGAAAAGTAAGAGGGAAGCTTATGTAGGGATGAGGAAACAAGGTTCAGGTGGCTCGATTGAGGGTTGCAAGTTTGCAAGGAATGAGCTGAAAAAGGGGCTGAGGAGAGCTAGGAGGGGACATGAGTAGTCCTTGGCGGGTCGGAACAAGGAAAACCCCAAGGATTTTTACTCTTATGTGAGGAATAAAACAATGACCAGGGTGAGGTTAGGGCCGGTCAAGGACACTAGTGGGAACTTGTGTATGGAGTCAGTAGAGATGGGCGAGGAGATGAATGAATACGTTTCTTCAGTGTTCACCAAGGAGAGGGGCCAAGTTTTTGAGGAAGAGAAGGTGATACACGCCATGAGGCTGCAGGAAATAGATGTTCGGAGGGAGGATGTCCTGGCAGTTTTGAAGAAACTGAAGGTCGATAAATCCCCTGGGCCTGATGAAATATATCCTAGGATTCTTTGGGACGCAAGGGATGAGATTGCAGAGCCTTTGGCTTTGATCTTTGGGTCCTCGTGTCCACGGGGATGATGCCAGAGGACTGGAGAACGGCGAATATTGTTCCTCTGTTTAAGAAAGGGAATAGAAATGATCCTGGTAATTATAGACCGGTTAGTCTTACTTCGGTGATTGGTAAATTGATGGAAAAGATCCTAAGGGATGGGATTTACGACCATTTAGAAAGATGCGGATTATTCCGGGATAGTCAGCATGGATTCGTGAAGGGCAAGTCGTGCCTCACAAATTTGATTGAATTTTTTGAGGAGGTAAGTAAGTGTGTTGGTGAAGGTAGGGCAGTTGATGTCATATACATGGATTTTAGTAAGGCCTTTGATAAGGACCCCCATGGTTGGCTTATGATGAAAGTGAGGAGGTGTGGGATAGAGGGAAAGTTGGCCGATTGGATAGGTAACTGACTGTCTGATCGAAGACAGAGGGTGGCGGTGGATGGAAAATTTTCGGATTGGAGGCAGGTTACTAGCGGAGTGCCACAGGAATCAGTGCTTGGTCCTCTGCTCTTTGTGATTTTTATTAATGACTTAGAGGAGGGGGCTGGAGGGTCGATCAGTAAATTGGATGGTGACACCAAGATTGGTGGAGTAGTCGATGAGGTGGAGGGCTGTTTTAGGCTGCAAAGAGACATAGATAGGATGCAAAGCTGGGCAGAAAAATGGCAAATGGAGTTTACCCCTGATAAATGTGAGGTGATTCATTTTGGTAGGACTAATTTAAATGTGGATACAGGGTCAAAGGAAGGGTTCTGAAGACTGTGGAGGAACAGAGAGGTCTTGGGGTCCATATCCACATATCTCTAAAGGTTGCCACTCAAGTGGATAGAGCTGTGAAGAAGGCCTATAGTGGGTTAGCTTTTATTAACAGGGGGTTGGGGTTTAAGAGCCGTGGGGTTATGCGGCAACTGTACAGGACCTTGGTGAGACCACATTTGGAATATGGTGTGCAGTTCTGGTCACCTCACGATAAGAAGGATGTGGAAGCGCTGGAAAGAGTGCAGAGGAGATTTACCAAGATGCTGCCTGGTTTGGAGGGTAGGTCTTATGAGGGAAGGTTGAGGGAGCTAGGGCTGTTCTCTCTGGAGCGGAGGAGGCTGAGGGGAGACTTAATAGAGGTTTATAAAATGATGAAGGGGACAGATAGAGTGAAGTTTGAAAGACCATTTCCTCGGGTGGATGGAGCTATTACAAGGGGGCGTAACTATAGGGTTCGTGGTGGGAGATATCGGACGGATATCAGAGGTGGGTTTTTTAGGCAGAGAGTGGTTGGGGTGTGGAATGGACTGCCTTCAGTGACAGTGGAGTCAGACACTTTTGGAACAATTAAGCGGTTATTGGATAGGTACATTGAGCACACCAGGATGATAGGGAGTGGGATAGCTTGATCTTGCTTTCAGATAAAGCTCGGCACAACATCGTGGGCCGCAGGGCCTGTTCTGTGCTGTACTGTTCTATGTTCGATGTTCTATAGAACGTTGATCATTACAGCGCAGTACAGGCCCTTCGGCCCTCAATGTTGTGCCGACCTGTGAAACCAATCTAAAGCCAATCTAACCTACACTATTTCCAATATCATCCATATGTTTATGCAATTCAGCCCAGCTTTGCAGCTTATCTATGTCCCTCTGTAACTTGCAACAACCTTCCGCACTCTCCACAACTCCACCGACTTTAGTGTCATCCGCAAATGTACGAACCCATCCTGCTACGCCCTCAACCAGGTCATTTATAAAAGTGACAAACAGCAGTGGCCCCAAAACAGATCCTTGCGGTACACCACTTGTAGCTGAACTCCAGGATGAACATTTTCCATCAACCACCGCCCTCTGTCTTCTTACAGCTCCCCAATTCCTGATCCAAATCGCTAAATCACCCCCAATCCCATGCCTCCGTATTTTCTGCAATAGCTTACCGTGGGGAACCTTATCAATCGCTTTACTGAAATCCATATACACCACATCAACTGCTTTACCCTCATCACCTCTTTGGTCACCTTCTCAAAGAACTCGGAACTTTCAATAAGGTTTGTGATGTACGACCTCCCCTTCAGAAAACCGTGTTGACTATCCCTAATCAAATTATTCCTTTCTAGATGATTATGAATCGTATGTCTTATAATCCCTTCCAAAACTTTGCCCACAACAGAAGTAAGGCTCCCTGGTTTTGGTTAAGATGTGACTTAATAGAGGCATATATGATGATCAGAGGATTAGATAGGGTGGACTGTGAGAGCCTTTTTCCTCGAGTGGTGACGGTAGCACAAGGGGACATAGCTTTTAATTGAGGGACGATAGACAAAGGACTGATGTCAGAGGTAGGCTCTTTACTCAGAGAGTAGCACGGGCGTGGAATGCCCTTCCTGTGACAGTAGTGGACTCGCCAACATTAAGGGCATTTAAAGGGTTGAGGGGAGACCTGATAGAAGTGTCCAAAATTATGAGAGTCATAGACAGAGTGGATAGTCAGAAGCATTTTCCCAGGTTGGAAGAGTCAATTACTAGGGGACATAGGTTTAAGGTGCAAGGGGCAAGGTTTAAAGGAGATGTACGAGGCAAGTTTTTATACACAGAGGGTGGCGGATGTCTGGAACTCACTGCCGGGGGTGGCATTTGGACAAGTACATAAATAGGATCGGAATAGAGGGATATGGTCCCCCGAAGGTTTGGGGATTTTAGTTAAGTCGGGCAACATGGTCAGAGCAGGCTAAGAGGACCGAGTGGCCTGTTCCTGTGCTGTAATTTTCTTTGTTGTTTGAATGAGTCAGTGAGATCAGACAGTGTGTTACCCGGGGAGGATGGAGTCACTGGTCCATCCAAAGTAAACATCCAAATACTCCATAAATAATAAAAGTTAGAATCAATTAAGCCAGGTTCGATCCTGAGTTTTGACTTGTCCAATGGTATCAGCTGGGATCTTAACTCACTGTTGTTCAAACCGTGCTGCAATTTGTTGGGGTGTATTTTACCACGGCAGGAAAATCAAAGCGGGTCAGGGGCAGATCATGGAAAGTTCCTTTGACCTTGAGTGGGATTTTCCGATTTCGTCACTGTCCAGAATCACCTTAGAGCCCCCAATTCCAGCTACCTATTTAACAGTACCAGAACTCATGAGCTCCCGACATCAGTGACGAGGATGAACCTCTATACCAGTGGTTTCCACACTTTTATCACTGAGCCACACTTTCGGAACAAAAATTTGCTTGCGCCACACCAAATTATTTTATCAATAAGAAATACATTCAACAACAAAAAATAAACAACTCATAACAGAGCTTGATTCATAACATAGAACACAACAACTTTATAATATGATCATGCGACACCCAGAAAGTGTAAAACAATGCAGCCACATAAAAACATGATTCATTCCCAAAATATATTTATAGACGGGCCTCTTAGAAATGTAACCTTAAATAAGTATACAAACTCAATGAGTGGTGTGAGCTTGTTTTTGACGGGTAATCTCATTAATATGACGCCTAATTTAAGACAAACAAACTCTCATTTCCTCATCAACACAATGAAGCCTTTCTATTTTCTGGTCTTTGATATTTGTCAGAGCTGAAAATCCTTTTTCACAACAATATGCCGTGGAGAACTGTAGAAGAATAGCTAATGCTCTTGAAGAGATGCGTGGATACTGTTTCTGGTTGTGTATCCAAAAAGCATCCAGTGGCATACTCCCGTGTTTCATTTTCAAGGGGCGATCACTCGAAATGCAGGCCATTTCCTCCTCCTCATCCAATGTCAGAACTGAACAGTTGGAATTCGCAAAGGGGTCTCTAACCCAGTCGAATTTTGCTGCAGACAACGATGGGAAGTATTGATCAATCTTTTCTACCAGTGTTGCAAGATGTTCCTGTATGAGCCCGTACAAGTATAAACTTTTTACCTGTGGGAACATTTCGAGGTTATGTTGCATCGCTCTTCTGAGCCAGAGCTGATGCATTTTTTTTAATGCAGTTAGTATGTCTGTCGTTGTGAGGATATTGAAATCGCGGCCTTGCATACTGGCATTGAGCACATTCAACCGGGAAAATACATCGGCAAAATATACCAGCTTTGCACATCAGTCATTGTCATCCAGTTGGTGGTACAATGGGATCCCTTCTTGTTCCAAAAGTTCCCTTAATTCGTTCTTCAGTTCCAACATCCGATTTAAAACTTTTCCTGCCGGACATCCCGCGAACCTCTGAGTGCAGAATGAGGCATTGACATTTTGATTCCATGTCCTTCCAGAGTTGAGCAAATAACCGTGCCTTTAGTGGTTTTGCTTTGATGAAGTTCACAATGCGCACAGTCTGATCGAGAACCAACTTCAAATCAGCTGCAAGGGTCTTGGTGATTAATGCCTCTCTGTGTAAAAAACAGTGAGTTGATATTACATTTGGATTTTTCTGTTTGATGAGTGCCACCAAGCCTCTCAGAGAATGATAGAAAACCTACAGTGCAGAAAGAGGCCATTTGGCCCATTGGATCTGCATAGACCACAATCCGACCCAGGCCCTACCCCCATATCCCTACATATTTACCCGCTAATCCCTCTAACCTACGCATCTCAGGACATTAAGGGGCAATTTTAGCATGGCCAATCAACCAACCCGCACATCGTTGGACTGTGGGAGGAAACCAGAGCACCCGGAGGAAACCCACGCAGACACGAGGAGAATGTGCAAGCTCCACACAGACAGTCATCCAAGCCAGGAATCGAACCCACGTCCCTGGAGCTTTGAAGCAGCAGTACTAACCATTGAGCTCCCGTGCTGCCCATTACCTACTATACATGCCTTTCATCACATTACCGATCCGGACAAATTTCAATAAAAGAATCCCATGAAATCTCAACTTTTTTCAAATACTCAGACAAGGTTTGGAAAATATCTTTTCCTCTGGTATGTTTTTCAAGTTCCTTGCAAAATAGAAACTGTGTGAATATTTCGTCATTGTGAATGAATCTGATATCGGCAAGCAACTGTGCTTTTCCATTAATATCGGTCGATTCATCAACTTGAATGGCAAGTTTAGAAGTCTTCATAATTTCGGAAATACGCTTCTCAATATTAGCTGACATATCAAATATTCTTCTGTGAAATGTATTATCAGACAAATGAATTTCCATATCTTCTGGCTCAGCATCAAGACCAAACAAAGTTTTCACAATCAAGCTGCAGGCAGGCTGAAACAATTGTTCAGCTATTGTACGTGGTTTTGTCTGTTGAGCAATCGATGCAGCCACTTGGTAAGATGCAATGTGCATCTTATCTGAGACTGTCATTCGTTTTTCGAGATATGATCCTCGGCATTTCCCCTGTTCCAAAAGTCTTTCAAAATATTGAACACATCTCTGTTAACTTGAGGACAGCAATGGACAAGGATGATTGCTGTCCTACGGGCAGGGTGCGAAATTGGGGGAAGGCTAACTATTGCCGGATTAGGCAGGAATTGGTGGACGTTGATTGGGAGAGGATGTTCGAGGGTAAGTCCGCGTCTGGCATGTGGGATTCTTTTAAGGAACAATTGATAAGGCTGCAGGATAGGCATGTGAATGGAAAAAGGAAGGATAGGAAAGGTAGGATTCGGGAGTCGTGGATAACCAGGGAAATTGAGGATCTGATTAAAATGAAAAGGGAGGCGAACGTTAAGTCCAGGCAACAGAAAACAGCTGGAGCTCTGGAGGAATACAGAGACAGTAGGATAGAACTCAAACAGGGAGTTAAAAGGGCAAAAAGAGATCACGAGATGTTCTTAGCAGACAGGATTAAGGAGAATCCTCAGGCATTATATTCAAACATTAGGAACAAAAGAGTTGTCAGGAAGAAAAGCGGACCTCTCAGGGACAAAGAAGGGGAATTATGCTTAGAACCCAAGGGAATAGGGGAGTTCCTGAATGAATACTTTGCATCGGTATTCACGAAGGAGAGGGGCGTGTTAACCGGGAGTGTCTCGGAGGGAGGTGTTGACCCGTTAGAGAAAATCTCCATTACAAGGGAGGAAGTGATGGGTTTTTTAGGGAACATTAAAACTGACAAAGCCCCAGGGCCTGATGGCATCTATCCTAGACTGCTCAGGGAGATGAGAGATTAAATTGCTGGGCCTCTGACGACACAGGTGAGGTCCCTGAGGATTGGAGAATAGCGAACGTTGTCCCGTTGTTTAAGAAGGGTAGCAGGGATAAACCGGGAAATTATAGGCCGGTGAGCTTGACGTCCGTTGTAGGGAAGTTGTTGGAGAGGATTCTGAGAGGCAGGATGTATTTGCATTGAGAGTGGAACAATCTCATTAGTGACAGACAGCATGGTTTTGTAAGAGGGAGGTCGTGCCGTACAGATTCGGTGGAGTTTTTTGCGGAAGTGACAAAAATGGTTGATGAAGGAAGTGCCGTGGATGTCGTCTATATGGATTTCAGTAAGGCATTTGACAAAGTCCCACATGGTAGGTTGGTTAGGAAGATTAAGGCTCATGGGATACAAGGAGAAGTAGCTAGATGGGTGGAGAACTGGCTTGGGCCATAGGAGACAGAGGGTAGTGGTCGAAGGGTCTTTTTCCGGCTGGATGTCTGTGACCAGTGGTGTTCAGCAGGGATCTGTACTGTGACATCTGCTGTTTGCGATATATATCTATATATATATATATAAATGATTTGGAAGAGGTGTAACTGGTGTAATCAGCAAGTTTGTGGTTGACACGAAGATGGCTGGACTTGCGGATCGCGATGAACATTGTCGGGCAATACAGAAGGACATAGATAGGCTGGAAAATTGGGCGGAGAGGTGGCAGATGGAATTTAATCTGATGAATGCGAAGTGATGCATTTTGGAAGAAATAATGTAGGGAGGAGTTATACTATAAATGACAGAGCCATCAAGAGTATAGAAAGACAGAGGGACCTTGGTGTGCAAGTCCACAAATCCTTGAAGGTGGCAACACAGGTGGAGAAGGTGGTGAAGAAGGCATATGGTATGCTTGCCTTTATAGGACGGGGTATAGAGTATAAACGCTGGAGTCTGATGATGCAGCTGTATAGAACGTTGGTTCGGCCACATTTGGAGTACTGCGTCCAGTTCTGGTCGCCGCACTACCAGAAGGAGGTGGAGGCGTTAGAGAGAGTGCTGAAAAGATTGTCCAGGATGTTGCCTGGTATGCAGTGTCTCAGCTATGAGGAGAGATTGGGTGAACTGGAGTTGTTCTCCCTGGAAAGACGGAGAATGACGGGAGATCTAATCGAGTTGTACAAGATTATGAAGGGTATAGATAGGGTGAACAGTGGGAAGATTTTTCCGTGATCAGAAGTGACGATCACGAGGGTTCACGGGCTCAAGGTGAGAGGGGCGAAGTATAACTCAGATATCAGAGGGATGTTTTTTACACAGAGGGTGGTGGGGGCCTGGAATGCGCTGCCAAGTAAGGTGGTGGAGGCAGACACGCTGACATCGTTTAAGACTTACCTGGATCGTCACATGAGCAGCCTGGGAATGGAGGGATACAAACGATTGGGCTAGTTGGACGAAGGAGCGGCATAGGCTTGGAGGGCCGAAGGGCCTGTTTCCTGTACTGTACTGTTCTTTGTTCTTCGTCCTTTGTTCTATCCTTGTTTGCCAGATTTCCATGTTATGACAACATATGTCTTTTCAACTTGCTTGGGACCATTTTGGAATTAGAAAGCTTCTCACCACAGATCAAACACAGAGGCCGAGGTACGTTTTCATCTCCAGTCCATGTGAAACCGAGACTCAGATACCTATCCATGTATTGTCGATAAACTTTATTTTTTGGAGGTTTGCTTGGGCCTGCTACTGGTGTAGATTAAACGACTCTTCTTCAGCACTCTGTTCGAACTGCGATTCTGGATCACAACGTGGACTGGGATCGTCCTCAGCATCACTTGATGCTCTTGCTCTCCCTTTGGCAAAATATCTATCCATGTTTAAATGTTTCTTTGACTGTCCTTGAATCTTTCCGCCACACTTGCCATCCTCTCTCGCCGCACAAGTGTGGCGCGCTGCAACCTTTGGGAACCACTGCTCTGGATGGTCACTCAATTCCTCTTCCTGCTCAGCCCCTGTTTTCTTTTAACATTGTATTTGAGCCGTTGATTCTTGCTTAAAATCTGGAACTTTGTCCTGGAAGAAGTTACGATTTTAATTATTTTCTGAATCTACCCGCATCCATTTTCACTCTTGTTGAAGATGTTGGATCTGATCCTGCAGCCATGGTGGTGTTAGACCATATTCTGACACTCTGTAATAAATACAATTTTCCACGTAAAATTTCACCGAGAAACTCCTCACAATAGCCATACATTTTACATGTGATATTTGAGTAAATTCATTTGCGATGCGGAGTCACTGCTAATTCTGTTCAGTTCTCGAAATATAAAGAGAAGGTGCTGGAAAATCCAAACATTTCTGGCAGCATCTGAATGAAAGAAAACAGAGTAAACATGTTCAGTTCACGATGACTCTTGGTTCGAACCCCAAAGTTATCTCTGCCTCTCTCTCCACGACGCTGCCACAGCTACTGAGTTTTTGCAGCATTTTCTTTTTTTATTCCAGATCTCCAGCATTTCATTTTTACTCGACCTGTGTATTCTGATTTGCAAATGTTCTTTCTCCTTTGGGCTTGGCTTTCTTTCAGCAGCATCACAGGGAGAGACCGCTGACATTCCCTGTCAATCCTCAATAACCAGTTATTAATAATTATAATTTAATTATGCTCAGTTCCAGACAAGATGCTGAGTTGTTAGAGTTCAATATAGGCAGTTCCCAATTTCAGCGATCTATAGGACAATTCCAGCACTCAGGAGCTCCCTCACCTGTGACTCTGATGTCACTCCAGATGGTCACTCACTTCCCTCTTTCGACCCAGCCACCAGGAATATTTACCTCACAAAATGCTCCATCTTTTCTGGAACCAAAAATAGTTTTACTTCCAATTATTAATAACTTGTTTCAGTTCCCTGAGGACTCCCTTGTCTGGTAAATTAACAGTCCAGGCTCAATTCCCGATCAAATCTATCCACTGTGTCATCGGGGGAAGAGCTTATTGATTATTACAGACACTGCACGTTTCCAGGTGCAAAGATCTCTGTGTGTCGGATAGATTCTAATTATCAAATCAGCAAATTAATCTGTTGCAGAATTATCTCTTTCAGGTTCCATATCCTACAATGCAGTCTTACCCTCCAGTGGAGGACCCGTGATCTTGAGCTGAAGCAGGGATTGATTCTGACCTTTAATGTTGCCAGGCTGGAGGACACAATGGAAATAAGAGCAGTCTCATGACTGCTGCACTGAATGACGGTAACTCATTACAGATCCATTTAACTGCAGCATCAAACGGGAGTCATTAGCATGGCTCATGATAAATGCAAAAATGTCATTTTAATTCCTTGATAACAGTCTGCTCGACAACACAGCTGAGAACAGGTCCTAACCTATGAACCAGATCATAATGCCTTCTCCCTTTGTCGCATACAGTCTGATCTCACTGACTCCATCCGCTCGGGTTACACTCTATCCGATTTGACACGATGCTCCCCAGAGTACACGCTGCCTGATCTCACTGACTCCATCCTCTCTGGGTTATATGCCGTCTGATCTTACTGTCACCCTCCTGCCCAGGTTACACACATTTTGACCTCACTGGCTCCATCTTTCTGTCGCTTTATACCCTCAAATCCAAAATTTCCATCCACTTTTACTTTGAAGTAAATCACAGTCGTGCTTTGCACAATCGTACCCAGCGCAAATCGGATACTTTCTTCCAATGATCCTAATGATCCTTTGTCAAGTTCCCTCATGGAACAATGGTGCAGAAGGTGAAATCGCATTGGATCAGAGATGAGCTGGAATGGTGGATATAAAACTGCCTCGGTCAAAGAAACAGAAGGTAGCAGTGGAAGGGTACGTTTCTGAATGGAGGGCTGTGACAAGTGGTGTTCCTCAGGGATCAGTGATGGGACCTTTCGTGTTTGTAATATATATAAATGATTTGGAGGAAAATGTAACGGTTTGATTAGTAAGCTTGCAGACGACATTAAATTTGGTGGATTTGCAGATAATGACGAGAACCATCAGAGGATACAGCAGGATATAGATCGATTGGAGACTTGGGCAGAGAGATTGCAGATGGAGTTTAATCCGGACAAATGTGAAGTAATGCATTTTGGAAGGACTAATACAATTTGGGAATATACAGTAAATGGCAGAAACCTGAGGAGCATTGATAGACAAAGGGATCTGGGTGTACATGTACACAGGTCACTGAAAATGGCAGGTGGAGAAAGCATACGGCATGCTTGCCTTCATCGGCCAGGCCATTGAGTTCAAAAATTGGCAAACCATGTTACAGTTTTATAGAAACTTAGTTAGGCTGCACTTGCAATATAGTGTTCAATTCTGGTTGTCACACGACCAGAACGATGTGGAGGCGTTGGAGAGGGTACAGGTACAGAAAAGATTTACCAGGACGTCGCCTGGTAGGAGGGCATTAGCCATGAGGAGAGATTGGAGAAATTTGGTTTGTTCTCACTGGAACGACGGAGGTTGCAGGGCGACCTGATAGAAGTGTGCACGATTATGAGAGGCATGGACAGAGTGAATCGTCAGAAGCTTTTTCCCAGGTTGGAAGAATCAATTACTCGGGGGCACAGCATTAAGGTACGACGTTTAAAGGATTTGTACGGGGGCAGATTTTTTACACAGATGGTGGTGTGTGCCTGGAACTCGTTGCCGGTGGAAGGTAGTGGAAGCGGATACGGTAATGACTTTTAAGGGGCATCTTGACAAATATATGAATAGGATGGGAGTAGAGGTGAGATGTTAAGGGGTTAGCATCCCATTAATTTCCTCTGATCTTGGCCATTTTAGGAACTTAACTACACTTTGCTATTCTGAACAATTTTTGAACAATCAGCACATATTCCCTATTGTGAACTGATCCTGACCTTGTAGATAAACTCCTGCTCGAACAGACCAGTCCAGACTGATCTCTGCTAACGTGTCCTTGATTGAGGGAGATAACATTCGCTTTATGTGCAAAGTAGCGTCTATCTCACACTCGAACAATGGTGGACGTGTACTTTCGATGGCAACTGGGTGTGGGTTTTCACATATTTATGGTTTTTCTCATGTGGTCTTTGTATTTTCTGTTGCTAAGCATGTGATTTCGGCTAAGTAACGCTGTATGTCCGTCAATTTGTCTGTGTGCTTTGTCTGTATAGCCCACAGGAAACAATAGTTTTCACTGTATGTTAATACATGTGACAATAGTAAATCAACTCAAATCCGTGTTGCCCCTTGTTGGACATGCCAGCTTACGTTTAGTGATTCCTGCAATGAAACACCTGGATCCCTCTGTACTTAACTCACCTGCAGTCTCTCTCCTTTTAGAGAACAATCTGCCTTTTGATTCCAACTACTTGAAGTGCATGACCTCACACTGCCCATATTAAGTTCCTCTTGCCAAGTTTTCCCACAGTCACCCAGTCAATCGATATCCATTTGCAGCATCACAATATCCTCATCACAACATGCCCTTCCAACGAACTTGGTATCATCGGCAAATTTGGAAACCTTACATTCTGTTCCTTCTGCCAGGTCACAAAGCAATTGTCAGCCAAGAACTGATCCCTTCGGTGCTGCGCTAGTTAAACCTTTCCAGTCTGAAAAGGAGCTATTTATTCCAACTCTGTTTTCTGCCTGACAGTTTTCAATCCACGCTAACACACTTCCTCCAATTCCCTGAGCATTACCGTGATGCACCATCCTGTTATGCATCACCTTGTCAGATGCTCATACAGCGCCCAGACTGAAATAATGAAGAGAGATCTGGTCCTGTGTTTACTCATACAAACGCTTGATTGTTGTAACTTAGATGGTGTAGCACAGTGTTGACAAATACAAGGCCTGGATTGTAATGGCTGACCTTTCTATGAAATATAGAATCATTCAATTCCTGCAGTGCAGAGGGAGGCCATTTGGTCCATCTGGTCTGCACCGACCACAATCCCACCCAGACCCTATCCCCGTGTTTACCCTGCAAATCCCCCTGACAATGAGCAGCAACTTAGCGTGGCCAATGCTCCTCTGCTAAAGATCTTTGGAGAGTGGGAGGAAAGGCCCGCAGATACGGGGAGAATGTGCAGACTCCAGACAGACAGTGAGCCAAGGCCGCGAATTGAACCCGGCTCCCTGGGACTGTGAGACCGCAGCGCCAACCACTGAGCCACCGCGCCGCCCACAATGGAACTTAACGTCCCCGGTCTGTTAATATGATACAAAGACACGTTACATTTACACAGTAAATCGACATTTTAATCCTAAAGCTGAATGTTGAAGTTGAAACTTTTTCTCGACCGTTAATTCCTCACCGTTATTCATAAACCCGGCCCCGGAAAGCCCCAGATATTCCCTGACAAACTGCAGTGCGCCTGCGCGCATCCTCCCGGAGTGAAGTCCGCACAGGCATTCTCGGGGCGGCGGCCGACAGTTTCCTGCTCGCCTCTTGGGTCGATCCTGATCAAGTGACGTCAGTCCGCACCCTCCAGCCGCGCGCAGAAACCGTTTAACGGCCGCGTCCCGCCACGTCACTCAGTGGGCGGGACCTCATTGCGTGCTCATTCCTCAATGGTTCAGTGCGCTGTCCATCAGATGAAGACAGCCAAGACGAACCCGCTCCAGCAGAATGATTGGCAGCTGGTGTGGGTGCACGCGGGCAAATTGGGATGAGCAACTGTCCTGGCTGGAGACAATATCAAACCTCTTTAACCTATGCTTCACCCTCTCTCCACTCACATTGTCTGGACCTTTAAGACTTGATTACCTGTAAAGACTCGCATTCCAACCATTATCTTGAAAATTGAGGCTGTGCCTGTATATGCCCTTTTAATGAACACAACTCCTCACTAACCTGAAGAAGGAGTGACACTCGGAAAGCTTGTGCGACCAAATAAACCTGTTGGACTTCAACCTGGTGTTGTGAGACATCTTACTGTGCCCACCCCATCCAACGCCCGCATCTCCTCATCAAGATTTTGATGAAACAGCAACTTGCTGTGGATTCGCTGCCATTGGGGACAATCCCAGCCAGCAAGAGACGGCAAGGAAATCGGAGAAACCCTACAGTGCAGAAAGAGGCCATTTGGCCCATCGAGTCTGCACTGACCACAATCCCACCCAGGCCCTTCCCCGATATCCCTACATATTTTACCCGCTATTTCCTCGAATCTACTCATCTCAGGCCATTAAGGGGCAATTTGGCATGACCAATCAACCTCACCCGCACATCTTTGGACTGTGGGAGGAAACCGGAGCACCCGGAGGAAACCCACGCAGACACGAGGAGAATGTGCAAACTCCAGTCAGACAGTGACCCAAGCCAGCAATCGAACCCAGGTCCCTGGAGCTGTGAAGCAGCAGTGCCAAACACTGTGCTACCGTGCCGCCTTCTATACAGTGCGGCGCCTTCCGTCCCCAAGCGCAGCATTCGCACCATCCCGCTTTCTCTTCCATTTGGGAAGCACCACATACAGCTTCTTGTTATTTCTTCCGTTGGCAGCACCCCGGGCGCTCTTAGTGCTCCCGTTCCAGCACTTGTCCTCTTAATGATGGGGGGAATGGGGCTCTCATAGCCCAGAACAAACATCCAGCAACACTGACAACTCCCAGCTTCCGCACATTTACCGCCCTAACTCCGGGTGCTTTCTACTCGTTCTCCCTCTCAGGACAAATTCCACTCCCTGCCTCATAACCGGATCATTCCAGGTAGCTTTCCGTACCTGGTTCGCGGTTACCTGAACTTTATCTTCATGTGTGAAATACATTATCTTCACATTTCAGCAGGGAACATCTTTTTCTCCAGGCAAAGGCAGCCTTGACAGAGCATCCGCATTGCCGTGTTGTCGAGGGATCACTGCTGGGACCTCTGCTGTTTGTAATATATATATAAAGGACTTGGAAGAAAACGTAGCTGGTCTGATTAACAAGCTTACGGATGATACCACGATTGGCGGAGTTTCGGATCGTGAAGAAGATTGTCAGAAAGTACATCAGGATATACATATACTGGAAAATTGGGTGGAGAAATGGCAGATGGAATTTAGTCCAGACAAATGCGAGGTGATGCACTTGGATAGATCCAATTCAGCCGGGAGCTATGAAATAAATGGTAGTAAAATCAGGAGCATAGACACACAGTGATATCTGGGAGCACAGGCCCACAGGTCCTTTGAAGTGGCAGCACACGTGGAAAAGGTGGTGAAGAAAACATATTGTATGCTTGCATTCATCGGACGGGGCATCGGGTATAAAAGTTGGCAAAATATGTTATAGTTGTATGAAACGTTGATTAGGACTCATTTATAACGCTGTGTCCAATTCGGGTCATTACAGTACCAGAAGGACGTGGAGGCTTTGGAGAGAGCGCAGAAAAGGATTAACAGAAAGTTGCCTGGAATGGAGGTTATTAGCTTTCAGCAGAGATTGAAGAAACTGGGAGTGTTCACAGTGGAAAGAGGGAGGCTGAGGGGCGATCTGACAGAAGATGGGAGCGTGGAGGAAGGGGGGGCGGGGGGTGGGGGTATGTTCAGTCGAGATGTGTGCAGGATGCTTTTTGCACATAAGGTGTATATGTGGGTTGGGGCGGGGTGGGGGGCGGTGGGGAGGCGGGCAGGTGGAGGGGGTGAAATGCACTGTCAAGTCAGGTTACCTTAGTCACACTTAAGACTTATCCTGATAGGCATTTTAACAATCGGGGAATAGAGGGATATGATAAGTTGGTTTCCATAGGTAAACGTGATTGGCGCGGGCTTGGAAAGCCGAAGTGCCTGTTCCTGTGCGGCACTGTTCTTTGATCTTTGTTCTTTGTTCTGTGCTCTTTGGCACGTAGCAGTGGGAGAAATCCAAAGGTTGTAACACGAGAAGACTTCTTTATTTTAGTCTACTTCCTAACATTCTGTATTATTATTGCAAACCCTCATCTCTCTTTCTAGCCATGTCTTTGGTACCAAAATGCACAATGAACTCTTCCTTTCGAATCTGCTCCTTCACGATGCCCTGCAGCTGTTCATGAACATTCCAGACCATTAGGGAATGGAGGCAACGCGGCATCGTGGAGAGACGTTGACAGCCATAATAGCGCCTGTCTGTACCCCTAACTATAGAATGCCCTAGCTTTATTGCTGTTGCTCTCTTCCTTACCTCCTTGAGAATCTGTCTGCGTGTGATTCCAGAAGCTTGGCTCCGTTTGCACGTCCCAGAGGAAACAGCCGTATTTGCTCTTTCCAATTTCCTTTGTTTCTGCAAAATAATCCAAAGTGCAGACCCCGCATTTCTAATGTTTAATCAGTATTTCCTAACTGTACTTTTATCTACAATTCCCGCTGCTTTGGAAAAGCAGCCAGCAGAATTAGGATCCCCACGCATCCCGAACATAATCTCTCCCACCTTCTTGCACCTGGAAAAATGATACAAAAGTCTGCAGTCACTTAACAACCGATTCAAGAACAGCATCGTCCCTGCTGTCCAGAATTTTGAATGGACCCACCTTATATTAAGTTGATCTTTCTCTACACCCTAGTTATCACTGTAACACCGCATTCTGAAGCCTGTCCTTTTCTTCTCTGTGATCGATATGCTTTGTCTATTTAACATGCAAGATAAGAAACGCTTCACTGTATACTGATACATGTGGCATTCATAACTGAAATCAAATCAATTCAAATCAGATCAGAGTCATAGTCATTGGGCCAACGATTTTTACAGCACATAAATATGTTTTTAAGTTCACCATGTCTTTCATAGCCACATTGCTCTCGATTTGCTAATGTTTTGCCCACTCGCTTAATTTATCAATGTTTATTTGCAAACTGTTCATATCCCTCTTGTAACTTGCTTTACCACCTATCTATTCTAACCCCACATTCATGCTTTTAAACAATAACCTGCATATTATGACGTTTCAAGTGTTCATCTTAATGTTTTAAATGCTTTGAGGGTACCCGCCTCTACTGCCCTATCATCTACTGAGTTCCCGATTCCAAAAACGTTTTTCCTAAGATTCCTTCTAAAACTCCAACACATTACATTATATCCATGCCCGCTATTAATGACCGCTCAGAGAACGGAATAAGGCACTTTCCAAGAACTCGATATACGTATTAAGGATTATGTGTTTATGTGCATATTGTGTGTTTACCCCAGGAAAAGTCAGGGAAAACGAGAGATGAAGGTAGACTACTTGAGAGAAAGTGGAAGAAAAGTAAAAAGTAATCGCCTTTTCTAAACTGAGGCAACCCCGAGCATTTTTGAGAATTGTTTCTACGTTTTCAACTGATTTTGAAAAGTTTCCTGTCTTTGTCCGATCGATCGGCAGCAAGGTCGTGTTAAGATTCAACCCTATTTTTAAAAGTTTGTCAGTTTTTCACCTAACGTTGAAATTTAACAGGATAAGTTATAGTTGACTGGGTCAGCCTGATTAACTGAAGGGAATTGACACTTGACACTTGACACTTCATAAATTTCTAATTGGAAGTGCTCTCTGTTTCTGAAGAGCTTCGTCAAAGTGGGAACATTCAGACAGCTCTGGGGAAAACAATACCTTGCAGTTCGCTGCTCACTTGCAGCTTCGAATTTGCAAATCCGTGAATTCAGACTTTGCTGTTTATGTGCGATCACACAGCAAAGATGGGTGCTGAATTCTCCCTTCAATGAATTTGAAAAAATCTTGATTACATTAGGTCAGTTTCATTTAAAGGAGGAAATCTTAGAAAAACTCAGAAGATCTGACAGAACCTGTGGACCGAAAAACAAAGTTTGCGTTCGGAGTCCTGACGAGTCTTTTCAGAACTGTTGACAGACCTTCGGAGTATTTCCAGAATGTTTTGTTTTTAATGCAGATTTCTAGCATCCGCAGAACTCTGCCTTTCCACGAGTAAACATCGATAACTGTGAATTGATTTGTGAATTACTTTGAGACTTTATATCAGGTATTTTGACAAGACTTGGATTTCTTTTATCAACCTGTCTGCTATTCAATTCGTTGAAGTTGATTCCCATTGAACTATGACACTATCCCTTTCAACCTGATAGTAGATATGATTTGGGGCTGGGATTTCAGTATAAACATGTCAGCGGGACCGAGTAAGAGTGAAATGGAAATGACTTCCTTCTGTCTTGCTCCATTTTAATGTTAGATTTAAAAATATCTTCCTGGAATGTTGGAACAGCATGGGACTGAATACTTCCGCCGTCTGTGCCTCTGCAACTGATGAACTGGCTGAGTGATAATATATCGATTGTGTTTCTGAAGAAGCTGCGTGCATTGTTACTCACATGTCAAGCTGAGTGTGGACGGAAGAACAAAAGGGAGGAGAGTAGGAGAGATTCAATGATGTATGTGTCAGATATGCAGTCGAATCTTCACCACGAGACCAGGAAGGAACAGAATTGGATCATGAGCGAACATAATACTGATCTGCTTAGAAAGGAGTGGAGGAAGAAAGACACCCATATTAATAACTCTTTAAAATTGACAATATTCAGCACCAGGAAACAGTGTCTGAATTTATGAACTTTTGAAGGACTGAAGGGGAAAATCAGGCATTTGATCTTCTCTTTTTAACTCTTGAAAAGTTGAATTTTCTCAGCTATGATATCGTTCTTTCAAACACTTGGAGGTCAATTCCATGGAGAGGTGATGGTAGTGAGGTCAATTCATTATAATCCAGAAACCTAGGCTAATGTTCTGAGTTTATATCCTGCCACTGCAGTTTCTTGAACATAAGTTCAATCATGCAACGTGACAAATAATGCCCCTGAAGCAATTGTCAATTTTCATAAGGATAATCAGTTCCAACAGTACACCTTTGGTCAGCAAAACTGCTGATATTTTGTAGTCTGAATGATGCATTACTCCAGATCTACAGCAATGTGATTGACTCTGAAATGGCCTTACCAGCCGCTTGAAATCTAAAATGAAGGAGAGAGTATAAACCACTTTGCATCGACATCGGCAACAGAACAGACCAGACAAAGCCTCGACCTTTCAACCTGAAAACATACTCCTTTCGAACATCTGGGGACTCGTGCGTGCATTTGGAGAGTTAGCCAACAAGTGGAGTGAAGCAACAGACACTGAGACACTTATACTCAGGGAATCGATCTATAGCAAAAGTATCTCAAACACCTTAGTCATCACCCTTGGTTATGACCAGAAGTGGAGACACCGTAGCACATAGTCAGAAGGGAATTGCCTTGAGTCCCTTAACATTGACTCTGGACCCCATGATATTTCAAGGCATCGGATAAAACATGGGCAAAGAATAAAGCTGATTACAACATAGACATCCTCCATTCCCTTCCGAGGCACACCTGTTGTATCAGTTGAACACTATTTGGCTGGAGCACGGAAGTTGAAGTTGCACAGGGCATTGGTGAGACCAAAGCTGATGTATTCTGTACAGCATTGGTCTCATCATTAAAGGAAAAGTACGAATGTATTGGAAGCAATTCAGAGATGTTTCACTAGACGATCATCAAGATAGCGTGGCATGTTTGTTTGGAAAAGATTGAGTGTTTTGGTCTGTCGTCAATTGACTCAGTAGAGTAAAAAGTAACAAAATTTAAAGCTTGAGGATGTCCATATATCTTGACAGGATCGGTGGGGTGAGAATGTTTCATCTTGTGGGAGAATTTGTCAATGGGGGACAGCGATTAGGACATAGAAATTTTCTCTGATTTTCATGACATTCAGAAAGCAAGATTTTAGAATACACTAAGAATGGACTTAAGGCAGAGCGAGATGGAAACTTGATTAGAGCGGGGAAGGGAATGGGTTCGGGGGTGAGTGGAAATGTGGAGTGTTGGTTATAATCCGATGAGCTGTGATCTTGCTGAATAGCGAGACAGGCTCGCGGGGTTCTGAATCCTACTCTGGTTCCTCATTTGTACAATTGAAGGTCCGCTGACATACATCCACTGATGGCCATAAGGGCACAAGATGAATTCTGCGCTGAACAAGTGAACAAGACAAATCCAACTCGTCCTCATCAATCTACCTTTTGCAAATGCCTCTCTTCATGCTTGCTACAGAAATGCTATGCGTGGTTACCATGCAATCCATTTGTGGACGAAGTTTCATCTTAACAGTGAGAATAGTCTCCATTGTGTTGTGCCACCATGTCAGATGACATATGTTTCAAACATTTCTCCGAACTAAAAATGTGACGTCCATGAGTCATTGTGGACCAGCAAAAGTAGCATAATTGTTTCCAAACACTCTGTGCTACCTTACAGCCTGGCCTATCCCCGATTCTCCCATTACAATCCAGCTAGGTAATCAAATCTGTTTCAATTAATACTACAGGATAGCAAGTCAGGATCATTATCGGGAATACCTAAACATTAGATGCCAAGCTGGTGAAGCGAAAACATGGGACAACGTCCGTGCCAAACAATGGAAGCATGGCACTATAGCCAGGACTAAGTGATGCCACAATCAACCTCTCAGATTTTCTTAATGTATTTGTCATTCGATGTGACTATCTCGGTGAGAAAGTATTGCCCATCCCTAATTTCCCATGAGAGGTTGCTGAATAACTGAAGTTCCATCATAAACTGCTGCAGTCGATGTATAGTCGGAAGAACCAACAAGTGGGAAGGGACTTCTGAGCTTTTTTACCGAATAGTAATAAAGGGATGGGGATATTGTTAATCGTCAGGGTGGAGGATGACTGAAGACGGGAATAGGTTAATGAACTTTGTAACACTTAAGATTTGTGTATTGCATTGAAACCTGAACTTTGTATCACTTAGCGATTTCTGAGAAGCATTGTAGAGCTCGTTTTCGTGTCTGCCGGGCTCATAATCTTTCTCAGCTAATTGTGTTCAGGAATGTGGCTAACCCAGCTAGTAGAAGCTGGGCTAGAATCCATTTTGTGCTCTTTTATATCATGTACTTTGCTGTTTAAAATGGTGGAGCTTACATGCATGTCTTCTGTGATCGTATAATGATAGGTTCATATATATTCATTATGTACTATTTATCCTTGCCGATTTAAATTGTTTTATAGGCCACTGTATTTCAGTTAAGTGGTTTATGCAACATTATAATCTTGCATGCTGGACATAGAGGCGACAGAACAGATAGTCACAGGCTTGGGATGGCCACGATTATGCGAACTACGTGGAGGCGCTGAGGCAGGAATAATCGTGAGAAAATTCGGACGTAACCAGGGGCGAAAATGTATGTATAAATATTTGTCCTTAACATGCATTCGGCGAGACGTCTGGAGACCGCATTAGGGATCGGACTTCTCCCACAAGCTTGTGAAAATAAACCACTGTACCTTGACTCACGACTGGTCTCAGAGGTATTATATTTACCTACAACAATTTGGTGCCGAAACCCAGGATCTGTTTACGGGTCCGGTCAAATGGCCACGACTGGGACACGAGAATAGATTGCCGAACTTAATAGGGTGGGTGAAATTACAGTAGGTGATCATCTGTGATGAGAGAGTGAAAGACGTCTGAACTGAGCACATCCTGAGGTGTGATGTTCAGGCGTGAGTGAGAAAGAGACTGTCTGGGTGGTCGCCGGAGTGGGAGGAATAACCTTCATGTAAAAGCCAGCTTAACAAATATAGCATAAGCGGTGGTATGGAGGGATCTGATCACCCCTGACAGGTATCACTGGACTTGGAAAAGAGCACCTAGGAGGGGGAGAGCAAGAAGGAAGATTAGAAGACTCCAGGTGGTGAGTATAAACTTATCGGTGTTATGGCGAGACAAGGACAGTGGGGACCCGCGGAATCCCTGATAAACGAATATCTGACTAAGAGGGACAAACTCATTAAACAGATGAGCAAAGGGGGGTGGGATTTAGACCACCCGCCAGACAAACAACGAAAATGGTTGGAAAAGGAAGAGAAAGACAAAACTAAGAATAATGGAGTCCTCTTAGTTCAACAATTGGCCGGATTAACTGAACAGGTCTCAGTCTTGGGTAAGAAATGTGCTGATGACAAAGTAAAAATTAAAATATTGGAAGCTTCAATGTATATCTGTGTGTGTTAAACAAAGAAGATAGGAGTATTGTTAATACATCAGTTAGCTGGAATAATTGAGCAAGTAGTCGCCTCTACTAAAAGGTGGAGTGAAAATGAAGAAAAGATTAGAGAGTTAGAATCCAGAGTCAGGGAACTGGAGAAACAAAATCATGTGTTCGAAGAAACGCAATGGAGAGGGGAAACTGTTCCTTTATCTCCTCATAAGTCCACACAACAGGGACCAACCGCTCCTCCGGAGGAGTGGGAAGTGCTAGAACACAACCTAGCGCCAATATCCCGAGGGGGAACAGATGCTCAGCGAAAGGCAAATTATAAAACCTTCACCCCAGGTGAGAGACAGCAAATAGTGGCTTCCCTGGGTAAATTACAACCTTGAAGCGCAAACACTAAATTCTGGGAAGAATTAGATACAACCTGGGTAGGACACCAATTACACCTGAGAGACGTACACAAGCTGGTCAGGGCAGCCTGTCCAGCTAATAAGTGGAGGCAGGTAGCAGGTGGACCCGCCGCTCCTCCAGCGCAAGGATTATAGTGGGGGACGATGGACACATGTAGTCGCCCTAACATCGGAGATAGATGCACAACAGGCACCCCTTACCCAGTTTAAAGCAGAGATTCAGACGGTATTTGGGAATGCTCCCACGAACTGGAGCAGAATTACCACAACAAATCAGTTCAGAGGGGAATAATGCACGTAGAAGAGGGATCATGTACGTGGTAATGAGGGAAACCCTAAAATTGGGAAATGTTGAAGTGGGAATGTGAGAAGTATGAGAAGGACAAAAGAGACAGAGAAGAACAAGAGAGACTGCCAAGGAAAGACAAGACTGAGAAAAAGTATGAGAACGGCAAGCCGAACAAATGAAAGATAAAAAAACCGTAGGTATCTGGGTTTCCAATGTGGTTACAAGATACCGATATGGATGAACAGGAGGGGGAGGATTGGTGGAATGGACCCAGTGCTGCTGCAAAGACAGGAGGGACTCAAATCAGGTTAAATCGGTTGGCCTAAAGCGTGATAGACCAAAGCGGAGAGTAAAGGGTTAAAAGAAAAAAGCAGGCACGCTGACTCTGTATGACAGAGAGGGAGGGAGAGAGAGAGAGAATGTAATTGTGCAATCGAGAGCCTCATGTGGTGGAATAGTGTATGGCAGATCAAAGTGAATTGCTTCTCTCTGTGCGAGTTGAATAAATTACTTTCCCCCAGTTGAAATTTTACGACAGTGCAATCGACAGCAGGAGCTGTTGAAGCATGGAGTGTCTGTTACAGGCAGTGGATGCACTGCTTTACATCTTGGTTTAGCCTCGGGGTGGATGGGGAAGTGTTAAAACTGTTAGAGATGAAAGTGATAAAATTTATTGAATTGACTTCTGTTTTGAGCTTAATTACAGTTTGGAAGACATGACAATAAAGTGACCATCTTAATTAACGTTCCGTATTATTTTTGAATGTTTTACTTTCTTTAATCTTTTAATGTTAAGAAAGGATTTAAACCTTGGATGGACCATATGCTCTTTGCTTTGTCTTGAAGTCAAAATTATAAGAGAGTAAGTTGAGAAGTTAGGAGAAGAAAATAAGTGATTGTCTTCTTCTTAAAAAAATAAGAAAATAAGCAGGAACAAAATAATGAGGTGAATATATTGTCTGGGTCTGTTTAAAGTATATCAAATTAATGAAATTAATCGTCGTTTTGATTCCTCCAAGTTCCAGCAGGAGATTAATCAAACCTCAGTTGTCAATGCAGATAAGGATGTTATCGTTAAGTATTTTTAACCTGCATTTGTTGCCAAACATTGCTAAACTTTGTAATACCATGAATTGTTGGAACTTGTGTTGCCAGTTAGTTCTAAATAACATTTGGACCAATATGAAATTCCACGCTTGTATTATGTTGTTTCGTTAAAATGCAACAAATTACATCGTCTACTATTGATGATATTTCTGACGAGTCCATCCAAAGGAAACCCTGACGACAGCACTAACTTCTGGAGACCAACAACAATGCAAATTGCCCAGTCAGAATGCTGTATTAAAGTCGACAGAATATAGTGATTTACGTACATCTGATAGTTTGGTATTCTGGAACTGGTTAAGATTATGTACTGCCGTTGGAATTTCATGTGCCATCTATTGTTCAAGGTTTGCCAAATTGAAAAACACAGCAAAGCTTAAAACCTAGCTAGTAAAGAATCAAACCAAAACGTTTCTAATCAATTAACTGGTATGTATTTTACCTACTTTGATTTTGATTTGGCGCCTGTAATTTTCCTAGAGTGCGGGGGCTTTTTAATCTGGAGCTCAGTTTAAAAATAGAAACGGCTTAAATTAAAAGGGTTTGGATATCACAGTTACGGTATGATATGATATCACAGTGTAAAGTGGCATGATACAACTGCCTCTCGATTATTTTACAGTATAAGCACATCCATTATTTATATAATATATATTGTGTATTGATACAAACAAAATTCTTTAGGAGAAAAGGCTATGTATTCCAATCTAAATGTTGGTGCTTGGCATTTGAATGCACTTCTTTGTAGGTGGGGTAGTGGCATTTTGTGAAGTACTGTAATGCGGTGCTTGCATGCAAACAAATGTTCACATGAGATATAATGTAAGAGTACATCATATAAAGATCGGAGCTGTATGGCATGTGAATTTAATGGAGAAAGCGATGTCTTTTGATAGGGTTACATAGAAATGAATGGATGCCCAGCTGCAGCCAAAAGGCCAGTTCAAAATGTTATTTGATTCACACAAAGCTTTCTATCGAAGGGGGATATGTAATTAAATGTATAATACACTTGCGAAAGCCGTACAGACATCGGGAAAAATGTGGACAGAGGTGTTGCTCACTATACTAATGAGATTAAGGGCTACCACAAACCGGACAACCGGATTAACCCCTTATGAACTAATGACAGGACGGGCGATGCAATTACCAGAAAGCATCATAACAGGTGGGACCGATGTAGGTCTACCAAAAGATAAAATCAGGAGATATGTTTTGGAACAAAGCACCCAACTAAAAGGGATGGAAAAATTGGTGAAAGACAATCAGGAAATAAGAGACGCGGAGAGAGAGCTTGAAATGCTCCCCGACGTCCCAGCAGCTGGACGTCCTCGTGAAAACACTATCTGACAAGCCGGGGTTTGCACCGAAATGGAAAGAACCATATGATGTTATAATTAGTGGAGACAGCAGTGCCTGTATCGACATGAGGGGGAAAGGTATATGGAAACATTAGACTCATTTGAAAGAATATGCTGGAACTAATTGGAAAAATATATGATACACTTCAATTGCAGATAGAAACAGACAACGACTGACCTGCAAGCAAGCTGAATGTGTTCGCGGGAAGATGTGTATGGGCTATAGTTTTTGAACTGTGGAAAAGCGGTCACGCGTATTATTATTAAGTGATGGGATGCTTCTTATGCTGTTTCTCACGACCCTAGCTCTGTCAGCCACAGAGGGAGAGTATAGATGGAATTATGAGGATTTAGGCATAAAGCACAGTGAATATCTCTGCAACGATGACTCTGCCTATTGTATGAACACCTTTGTGTATATGTCTTATCTGTTTGCATCACAATCAAAGCTGAGGAAGTGCTGGGTCTGTTCACACACTCCCACGCACGGAGGGAAGGGAGGAAATCCTTTTTTTCCCTATCCCTTTATCAACTCCGGAAATGATAGAATGGATTTTATATCAGAATGGAACCCAAAAAGGGACAAGGAAACTGACATCCAAAACCCATCGGGTACCACCATGCAGGGTATGTTTAATATCAGCAACATGTTATTTTAGAGCTCGGGGGTGGAGGGTGCACTTGATCGAACTTTGAGAAACATTACCAACCCAGCTATGACAGATCAAATTCCCCACACTCCTTCGTTGTGAAAAATCAAAAAAGGGGATTTTTCTGCCTGATAAGAAATGGAACCATACCTGGCACTCCAATTGACATGGTGCACTACAATAAGCAGGGGCGGAATGCAATTGAAAGAGGGGACTCCTAATTGTTAGGGGCCACTCCTAATTGGCAGGGGACACTCCTAAATGGCAGGGGCACTCCTATTTGGCAGGGGCACTCCTAATTGACAGGGGCACTACACATTGACAGAGGTACTTCAAATTGTCAGGGGCATTCCAAATTGACAGGGGCAGACCTAATTAGCAGGGGTCACTCCTAATTTGCAGGGGGCGCTCCAAAATGGCAGGCGGCACTCCTAACTGACAGGGGGACCTCCTAACTGATAAAGGGCACTCCTAATTGACAGGGGGCCCTCCTTATTGACAGAGGGCACTACTTATTGACAGGGGGCACTCCCAATTGAGAGGGGGCACTCGAATTAACAGGTTTCACTCCAAGTGACAGGGGGCACTCCAATTCACAGGGTGCACTACAATTGGCAGGGGCGGAGTGCAATTGAAAGGGGGGACTCCTAATTGACAGGGGCCACTGCTAATTGGCAGGGGACACTCCTAAATGGCAGGGGCACTCCTAATTGGCAGGGGCACTCCTAATTGAGAGGGGGCACTACAAATTGACAGGGGTACTCCAAATTGTCAGGGGCACTCCAATTTGAGAGGGGCATTCCTAATTAGCAGGGGTCACTCCTAATTTGTAGGGGGCGCTCCTTAAGGACAGGGGGCACTCCTAACTGACAGGGGGAGTTCCTAACTGACAAAGGGCACTCCTAAGTGAAAGGGGGCACTCCACATTGACAGGGGACACCCCTCATTGACATAACGGGCACTCCCAATTGATAGGGGGCACTCTAAATTGACGGGGGTCACTCCTTGGGGACGTGGGGCACTCCTCATTGACAGGGAGAACTGCTCATTGACAGGGGCAGTACTAATTGACAGGGGCACTCCTCGTTGACAAGGGGAACATTTACTTGACAGAGACACTCCTAATTAACAGGGGGCACTCCTAGTTGACAGCGGGCACTCCTAATTGACAGAGCACTCCAAATTGTTGGGGGCACTACTCACTGACAGGGGCACTTCTAATTGACGTGGGGCACTCCTCATTGACAGTTGGCACTCCTTATTGACAGGGGGCCCACCTTATTGACAGGGTGCGATCCTTATTGACAGGGGGCACTCTTAATTGACAGGAGCACTCCAATTGACAGGGTGCACTCCAATTGGCAGAGGGGGAATCCAATTAACAGGTGGGATTCCGAATTGACAGGGGCCACTCCTAGTTGGCAGGGGGCACTCCCATTTGACAGGGGACACTCCTAATTGACAAGGGGAACTCCTCATTGACAGCGGCCTCCTTATTGACAGGGGGCACTCTGAATTGACAGGGGGCACTCCGAATTGACAAGGGGCTCACCTAGTTGACGGTCGGGCACACTTAATTGATAGGGGGCACTCCTAATTAACAAGGGGAACTCCTCATTGACAGGATGCCTCCTAATTGAGAGGGGACAATCTTAATTAACATGGCCACTCCTAATTGTTGGGGGACACTATTCATTGACAGGGGCATTCCGAAATGACAGGAGAGTCTCCTAATTGACAGTGAGCACTCGTAATTGCCAAGGGGAACGCCTCATTGACAGGGGCATCCTCATTGACAGGGGGAACTCCGAATGGGCAAGGGGAACTACTCGTTGACAGGGGCCTCCTTATTGACAGGGGGCACTCCGAATTGACAGGGGGCAATCCTAATTGACAAGGGGCACTCCTAATTGATAGGGGGCACTCCTAAATAACACGGCGGACTCCTCATTGACAGGGTGCCTCCTCATTGACAGGGGGCACGCCTAATTGACAGGGGACACTCCTCATTGACAGGGGAGTCTCCTACTTGACAGGGGGCACACCTAATTGACATGAGGCACTCATAATTGACATGGGGCACGACTAATTGACATGGGGCACGACTAATTGAGGTTCGGCACTCCTCATTGACAGTTGGCACTCCTTTTTGACAGTGGTCCCTCCTTATTGACAGGGGGCAATCTTTATTGACAGGGGCACTCCTCATTGACAGGGGCACTCTAATTAACAGGTTTCACTCCAATTGACAGTGGCACTCCAATTGAAAAGGTGCACTCCAAATGGCAGGTGGGTATCCAATTGACAGGCGGGACTCCTAATTGACAGGGGACACTCCTAACTGACACGGGGCACTCCTAGTTGACAGGGGGAACTCCGAATTGACAAGGGGAACTCCTGATTGACAGGGGCCTGCTCATTGACAGGGGGCACTCCGAATTGAGAGCGGGCACTCCTAATTGACATGTGCCACTATTGATTGACGGGGCACTCCTTATTGACAGGGGCGTCTCCTAATTGACAGGGGGCACTCATAATTGAGATGGGCACTCCTAATTGACATGGGGCACTACTAATTTAAGTGGGGCACTCCTCATTGACAGTTGGCACTTCTTATTGACAGGGGGCCCTCCTTATTGAGAGGGGGCACTCCTAATAAACAGAGGGCACTCCAATTGACAGGGTTCACTCCAATTGGCAGAGGGTGAATCCAATTGACAGGCGGGATTCCTAATTGACAGGGGCCAATCCTCGTTGGCAGGGGGCACTCCTTGTTGACAGGGGACACTCCTAATTGACAAGGGGAACTCCTCATTGACAGCTGCCTCCTTATTGACAGGGGGCACTCTGAATTGACAGGGGGCACTCCTATTTGACAGGGGGCACTCCGAATGACAGGGGACACTCCTAATTGACAAGGGGCTCACCTAGTTGACGGTGGGGCACTCTTAATTGATAGGGAACACTCCTAATTAACATGGGGAACTCCTCATTGACAGGGTGCCTCCTAATTGATAGGGTGCACTCCTAATTAGCATGGCCTCTCCTAATTGTTGGGGGACACTATTCGTTGACAGGGGCATTCCTAATTGACATGGGAGTGTCCTAATTGACAGTGAGAATTCCTAATTGACAGGGGACACTCCGAATTGACAGGGGGCACTTCTAATTGACAGAGGGCACCCCTATTTGACATGGGGGCACTCTGAATTGACGTGGGGCACTCCTCATTGACAGTGAGCACTCCTTATTGGCAGGGGGCCCTCCTTATTTACAGAGGGCACTCCTTATTGACAGGGGGCACTCCTAATTGACAGGGGACACTCAAATTAACAAGTTTCACTCCAATTGACAGGAGGCACTGCAATTCGCACAGGGGGAATCCAATTGACAGGCGGGATTCCTAATTGACAAGGGCCACTCCTAGTTGGCAGGGGGTACTCCTAATTGACAAGGGGAACTCCTCATTGACAGCGGTCTCCTTATTGACAGGGGGCACTCTGAATTGACAGGGTGCACTCCTAATTAATAGGGGGCACTCCTAATTGACAAGGGGACCGCCACATTGACCGGAGCCTAATCATTGACAGGGGGAACTCCGAATTGACAAGGGTAACTTCTCATTGACAGGGGCCAGCTTATTGACAGGGGGCACTCCGAATTGAGAGCGGGCACTCCTAATTGACATGGGCCACTATTCATTGACGGGGCACTCCTACTTGACAGGGGAGTGTCCTAACTGACAGGGGGCACTCCTAATTGACATGGGGAGCACATAATTGACATGGGTCACTCCTAACTGACATGGGGCACAAATACTTGACGTGGGGCACTGCTCATTGAAAGTTGGCTCTCCTTATTGACAGGGGGTCCTCCTTATTGACAGGGGGCGATCCTTATTGAAAGGGGGTACTCCTCATTGACAGGGTGCACTCCTAATTGACAGAGGGCACTCCGAATTGACAGGGGACACTCCTAATTGTCAAGGAGCTCACCTAGTTGACGGTCGCGCACACTTAATTGATAGGGGGCACTCCTAATTAACATGGCCAGTCCTAATTGTTGGGGGACACTATTCATTGACAGGGGCATTCCTAAATGACAGGGGAGTCTCCTAATTGACAGGGAGCACTCGTAATTGACAAGGGGAACGCCTCATTGACAGGGGCATCCTCATTGACAGGGGGAACTCCGAACTGGCAAGGGGGAATGACTGGTTGACAGGGGCCTTCTTATTGACAGGGGGCACTCCGAATTGAGAGCGGGCACTGCTAATTGACAGGGTGCCTCCTAATTGACAGGCGGCAATCCTAATTGACAGGGGGCACTCCTAATTGACAAGGGGCTCACCTAATTGACGGCGGGGAACTCCTCATTGACAGGGTGCCTCCTCATTGACAGGGGGCACGCCTAATTGACAGGGGACACTCCTCATTGACAGGGGAGTCTCCTACGTGACAGGGGGCACACCTACTTGACATGGGGCACTCATAATTGACATGGGGCACTCCTAATTGACGTTGGGCACTCCTCATTGACAGTTGGCACTCCTTATTGACAGGGGGCCCTCATTATTGACAGGGGACAATCTTTATTGACGGGGCACTCCTCAATGACAGGGGCACTCTAATGAACAGGTTTCACTCCAATTGACAGCGGCACTCCAATTGACAGGGTGCACTCCAATTGGCAGGGGGGGAATCCAATTAACAGGCGGGACTCCCACTTGACAGGGGACACTCCTAACTGACACGGGGCACTCCTAGTTGACAGGGGGCACTCCTAATTGACAAGGGGAACGCCTCATTGACAGGAGCCTCCTCATTGACAGGGGGAACTCCGAATTGACAAGGGGAACTCCTGATTGACAGGGGGCACTCCGAATTGACAGCGGACACTCCTAATTGACAAGGGGCTCACCTATTTGACGGTGGGGCACTCTTAATTGATAGGGGGCACTCCTAATTAACATGGGGAACTCCTCATTGACAGGGTGCCTCCTAATTGACAGGGTGCACTCCTAATTAACATGGCATCTCCTAATTGTTGGGGGACACTATTCGTTGACAGGGGCATTCCTAATTGACAGGGGAGTGTCCTAATTGGCAGGGATAATTCCTAATTGACAGGGGACACTCCCAATTGACAGGGGGCACTCCTAATTGACAGAGGGCACCCCTATTTGACATGGGGGCACTCTGAATTGACGTGGGGCACTCCTCATTGACAGTGAGCACTCCTTATTGGCAGGGGACACTCTAATTTACAAGTTTCACACCAATTGACAGGATGCACTCCAATTCACAGGGTGCACTACAATTGGCAGGGGCGGAATGCAATTGAAAGGGCGGACTCCTAATTGACAGGGGCCACTGCTAATTGGCAGGGGACACTCCTAAATGGCAGGGGCACTGCTTATTGGCAGGGACACTCCTAATTCAGAGGGGGCACTACAAATTGACAGGGTTACTCCAAATTGACTGGTGCACTCCTCATTGACAGGGTACTCCAAATTGTTGGGGGCACTACTCACTGACAGGGGCACTTCTAATTTACATGGGGCACTCCTCATTGACTGTGGGCTCTCATTATTGACGGGGGGCCCTCCTTATTGACAGGGGGCACATCTTATTGACAGGTGGGACTCCTAATTGACAGGGGTCATTCTAATTAACAGATTTCACTCCGAATTGGCATGGGGCACTCCTAATTGGCAAGGGCACTCCTAATTGGCAGGGGGCACTCCTAATTGACAGGGGGAACTCCTAATTGACAGGGGGCACCCCTATTTGACATGGGGCACTACTAATTGACGTGGGGCAATCCTCATTGACAGTTGGCACTCCTTATTGACAGGGGCGATCCTTAATGACATGTGGCACTCCTAATTGACAGGGGTATTCTAATTAACAGGTTTCACTCCAATTGACAGGGGGCACTCCAATTGACAGGGTGCACTCCAATTGGCAGAGGGGGAATCCAATTCACAGGCGGGATTCCGAATTGACAGGGGCCACTCCTAGTTGGCAGGAAGCACCCCTAGTTGACTGGGGCCACTCCTAATTGACAAGGGGAACTCCTCATTGACAGTGGCCTCCTTATTGACAGAGGGCACTCTGAATTGACAGGGGGCACTCCAAATTGACAGGGGGCACTCCGATTTGACAGGGGACACTCCTAATTGACAAGGGGCTCACCTAGTTGACGTTCGGGCACTCTTAATTGATAGTGGGCACTCCTAACTAACAACGGGAACTGCTCATTGACAGGGTGCCTCCTAATTTACAGGGGGCACTCCTAATTAACATGGCCTCTCCTAATTGTTGGGGGACACTGTTCGTTGACAGGGGCATTCCTAATTGTTATGGGACACTCCCAATTGACAGGGGCACTACTAATTGACAGGGGGCACACCTATTTGACATGGGGGCACTCCGAATTGACGTGGGGCACTCCTCATTGACAGTGGGCACTTCTAATTGACAGGGGGCCCTCCTTATTGACAGAGGGCACTACTTATTGACAGGGGGCACTCCCAATTGAGAGGGGGCACTCTAATTAACAGGTTTCACTCCAAGTGACAGGGGGCATTCCAATTCACAGGGTGCACTACAATTGTTAGGGGCGAAATGCAATTGAAAGGGGGGACTCCTAATTGACAGGGGCCACTGCTAATTGGCAGGGGAAAATCGTAAATGGCAGGGGCATTCCTAATTGTCAGGGGCACTCTTAATTGGCAGGGGGCACTCCTAGTTGAGAGGGGGCACTACAAATTGACAGGGGTACTCGAAATTGTCATGGGCACTCCAAATTGAGAGTGGCACTCCTAATTAGCAGTGGTCACTCCTATTTGGCAGAGGGCGCTCCTTAATGGCAGGGGGCACTCCTAACTGACAGGGGGAGCTCCTAACTGACAAAAGGCACTCTTAAGTGAAAGGGGGCACTCCACATTGACAGGGGACACCCCTCATTGACATGGCGGGCACTCCCAATTGATAGGGGGCACTCTAAATTGAGGGGGTTCACTCCTTGGTGACATGGGGCACTCCTCATTGACAGGGAGAACTGCTCATTGACAGGGGCAGTGCGAATTGAAAGGGGCACTCCTCGATGACAAGGGGAACAATTACTTGACGGGGCACTCCTAATTGACAGGGGGCACTCCTAGTTGACAGCGGGCACTCCTAATTGACACGGCACTCCAAATTGTTGGGGGCACTACTCACTGACAGGGGCACTTTACATTGGCCACTCCTCATTGACTGTGGGCATTTATTATTGACGGGGGAGTTATCCTTATTGACAGGGGACACACCTTATTGACAGAGGGGACTCCTAATTGATAGGGGACACTCTAATTAACAGGTTTCACTCCAATTGACAGGGTGCACTCCAATTGACAGGGGCCACACCTAATTGGCATGGCGCACTCCGAATTGGCAGGGGCACTCCTAATTGGTAGGGGGCACTCCTAATTGACAGGGGGAACTACAAGTTGACAGGGTTTCTCCAAATTGACAGGGGGAACTCCAAATTGACAGTGGGCGCTCCCAATTGGCAGGTGTCACTCCTAATTGGCAGGGGGCGCTCCTAATAGACAGGTGGCACTCCTAACTGACAGGGGCAGCTCCTAACTGACAAGGGCACCCGGAATTGAAAGGGGGTACTCCTCATTAACAGGGGACACTCCTCATTAACACGGCAGGCACTCCTAATTGACACGCGCCTCTCCTCATTGGCAGGGGACACTACTCATTGACAGAGGTTACTCCGCATTGACAGTGGATACTTGACAGGGGGCAATCATAATTGACAGTGGGCACTCCTAATTTACGAAGGTCACTCCTTGGTGTCAGGGGGCGCTCCTCATGGACAGGGGGCCCTCCTAGTTGACAGGGGGCACTCCTAAATGACAAGGGGAACTTCTCATTGACAGGGGCCTCCTCATTGACAGGGGGCACTCCGAACTGATAAGGGGTACACGGAATTGTCAATGGGTACTACTGATTGACAGGGGCCTCCTTATTGACAGGGGGCACTCCGAATTGAGAACGGGCACTCCTAATTGACAGGGGGCACTCATAATTGACAAGGGGCTCACCTAATTGACGGTTGGGCACTCTTAATTGATATGGGTAACTCCTAATTAACACGGGGAACTCCTCATTGACAGGGTGCCTCCTAATTGACAGGGGGCCTTCCGAATTGACAGTGGGCACTCCTCATTGACGGGGGCACTCCTAATTGACAGGGGCACTCTTAATTGACATGGGACACTATTCATTGACCGGGCACTCCTAATTGACAGGGGAGTTTCCCAATTGTCAGGGGGCACTCCTAACTAACATGGGCACTCACAATTGACATGCGCCACTCCTAATTGACATGCGGCACTCCTAATTGACATGGGGCACTACTAATTGACGTGGGAGACTTCTCATTGAAAGTTGGCGCTCCTATTTGACAGGGGGCCCTCCTTATTGACAGGGGGCGATCCTTATTGACAGGGGGCACTCCTAATTGACAGGGGGCACTCTAATGAACAGGTTTTACACCATTTGACAGGTGGCACTCCAATGGACAGGGTGGACTCCAACTGGCAGGGAGGGAATCCAATTGACAGGCGGGATTCCTAATTGACAGCGGCCACTCCTAGTTGGCAGGGGGCACTCTTAATTGATAGGGGGCACTCCTAATTATCAAGGGGAACTCCTCATTCACAGGGTGCCTCCTAATTGACAGGGGTCACTCCTAATTAACATGGCCACTCCTAATTGTTGCGGGACGCTATACATTGACAGGGGCATTCCTAATTTACAGGGGAGTCTCCTCATTGACAGGGGGCACTCCTACTTGACATGGGGCACTCATAATTGACATGGGGCATTCCGAATTGAAGGGGGGTACTCCTCATTGACAGGGGACACTCCTCATTGACATGGCAGGCACCCCTAATTGACAGGGGTCTCTCCTCATTGGCAGGGGGCACTACTTATTGGCAGAGGTTACACCGCATTGACAGTGGACACTCCTCATTGACAGGGGGCACTCCAAATTGACAGGGCGCAATCCTAATTGACGGGGGTCATTCCTTGGTGACAGGGGGCACTCCTCATTGACAGGGAGAACTGCTCATTGACAGGGGGCAGAACTAATTGACAAGGGGCACTCCGCGTTGACAAGGGGAACATCTACTTGACAGGGGCACTCCTAATTAACAGGGGGCACTTCTAGTTGACAGCGGCACTCCTAATTGACAAAGGGAACTCCTCAGTGACAGGGGCCTCCTCGGTGACAGGGGCACTCCTAATTGACAGGGCACTCCAAATTGTTGGGGGCACTACTCACTGACAGGGGCACTTCTAATTTACATGGGGTACTCCTCATTGACTGTGGGCACTCATTATTGACGGGGGGGGGGTCTGCTTATTCTCAGGGGACACACCTTCTTGACAGAGGGGACTCCTAATTGACAGGGGGCTCTCTAAGTAACAGGTTTCACTCCAATTGAAAGGGGGCACTCCAATTGGCAGAGGCCAACCCTAATTGCAATGGGGCACTCCTAGTTGGCAAGGGAACTCCTAATTGGCAGGGGACACTCCTAATTGACACGGGGAACTACAAGTTGACAGGGGTTCTCCAAATTGTCAGGGCACTCCAAATTGACAGGCGGCGCTCCCAATTGGAAGGGGTCACTCCTAATTGGCAGGGGGCGCTCGTAAATGACAGGGGCACTCCTAATTGACATGGGACACTGTTCATTGACGGAGCACTCCTAATTGACATGGGAGTTTCCCAATTGCCAGGGGGCACTCGTAATTGACATGGGCACGTATAATTGACATGCGGCACTCCTAATTGACATGGGGCACTTCTCATTGAAATTTGGCGCTCCTATTTGACATGCGGCCCTCCTTATTGACAGGGGGCGATCCTTATTGACAGGGGGCACTCCTAATTTACAGGGGGCACTCTAATTAACAGGTTTCACTCCAATTGACAGGTGGCACTCCAATGGACAGGTTGGACTCCAATTGGCAGGGGCGGGGAATCCAATTGACAGGCGGGATTCCTAATTGACAGCGGCCATTCCTAGTTGGCAGGGGGTACTCTTAATTAATAGGGGCAGTCCTAATTAACAAGGGGAACTCCTCATTGACAGGGTGCCTCCTAATCGACAGGGGTCACTGCTAATTAACATGGCCACTCCGAATTGTTGGGGGACACTATTCATTGACAGGGGCATTCCTAATTGACAGGGGAGTCTGCTCATTGAAAGGGGGCACTCCTAATTGACATGGGGCACTCAGAATTGACATGGGACGTTCCGCATTGAAAGGGGGTACTCCCCATTGACAGGGGACACTCCTCATTGACATGGCACGCACCCCTAATTGACAGGGGCCTCTCCTCATTGGCAGGGGGCACTACTTA
The DNA here is from genome assembly GCF_964213995.1 of Mustelus asterias. Lineage (NCBI taxonomy): Eukaryota > Metazoa > Chordata > Chondrichthyes > Carcharhiniformes > Triakidae > Mustelus > Mustelus asterias. The sequence goes on from NW_027590133.1 coordinate 1,219,461, forward strand.
TTGGCAGAGGTTACAGCGCATTGACAGTGGACACTCCTCATTGACAGGGGGCACTCCAATTTGACAGGAGGCGCTCCTAATTGACGGGGGTCATTCCCTGGTGAGAGGGGGCGCTCCTCATTGACAGGGAGAACTGCTCATTGACAGGGGGCAGTACTAATTGACAAGAGGCACTCCTCGTTGACAAGGGGCACATCTATTTGACAGGGGCATTCCTAATTAACAGGCGGCACTCCTCGATGACGGCTGGCACTCCTAATTGACAAGGGGATCTCCTCATTGACAGGGGCCTCCTCGTTGACAGGGGCACTCCTAATTGACAGGGCACTCCAAATTGTTGGAGGCACTACTCACTGACAGGGGCACTTCAAATTTACATGGGGCACTGCTCATTGATTGTGGGCACTCATTATTGACGGGGCGGGGCTCCTTATTGACAGGGGACACGCCTTATTGACAACGGAGACTCCTAATTGACAGGGGGCGCTCTAATTAACAGGTTTCACTCCAATTGACAGTGGACACTCCAATTGACAGAGGCCACTACTAATTGCAATGGGGCACTCCTACTTGGCAAGGGAACTTCTAATTGGCAGGGGGCACTCCTAATTGACAGGGGGAACTACAAGTTGACAGGGGTCCTACAAATTGTCAGGGCCCTCCAAATTGACAGGCGGCGCTCCCAATTGGAAGGGGTCACGCCTAACTGGCAGGGGGCGCTCCTAAATGACAGGGGGCACTCCTAACTGACAGGGGAAGCTCCAAACTGACAAGGGGCACCCCGAATTGAAAGGGGGTACTCCTCATTAACAGGGGACTCTCCTCATTGGCAGGGCAGGCACTCCTAATTGACACGCGCCTCTCCTCATTGGCAGGGGGCACTACTCATTGACAGAGGTTACTCCGCATTGACAGTGGACACTCCTCATTGACGGGGCACTCCTATTTGACAGGGGGCACACCTAATTGACGGGAGTCACTCCTTGGTGACAGGGGGCGCTCCTCAATGACAGGGGGCACTCCTAAATGACAAGGGGAACACCTCATTGACTGGGGCCTCCTCATTGACAGGGGGCACTACGAATTGACAAGGGGAACTCGGAATTATCAAGGGGGACTCCTGATTGACAGGGGTCTCCTTATTGACAGGGGGCACTCCGAATTGAGAGCGGGCACTCCTAATTGACAAGGGGCACTCCTAATTGACAAGGGGCTCACCTAAATGACGGTGGGGCACTCTTAATTGATAGGGGGAACTCCTAATTAACACGGGGAACTCCTCATTGACAGGGTGCTTCCTGATTGACAGGGGGCACTCCAAATTCACAGTGGGCACTCATCATTGACAGGGGGCACTCCTCATTGACAGTGGGACACTCTAATTAACAGGTTTCACTCCAATTGACAGGGGATACTCCATTTGTCAGGGGGCACTCCAATTGGCAGGGGCTGAATCCAATTGACAGGCGGGACTCCTAATTGACAGGGACCAGTCCTAGTTGACAAGGGGCAACTCCAAACTGACAAGGGCACTCCGAATTGATAAGGGGAACTCCTCATTGACAGGGGCCTGCTTATTGACAGGGGGCACTCCGAATTGAGAGCGGGCACTCCTAATTCACAGTGGGCACTCCTAATTGACAAGGGGCTCAACTAATTGACGGTGGGGCACTCTTTATTGATAGGTGGCACTCCTTATTAACACGGGGAACTCCTCATTGACATGTTGCCGCCTAATTGACAGGGGGCACTCCTAATTGACAGGGGGCACTCCTCTTTGATAGGGGAGTCTCCTAATTGACAGGGGCGACTCCTAATTGATATGGGGCACTCATAACTGACATGGGGCACAACTAACTGACGTTGGGCACTCCTCATTGACAGTTGGCACTCCTTATTGACAGGGGGCCCTCCTTATTGACAGAGGGCACTCCTCAATGACAGTGGGACACTCTAATTAACAGGTTTCACTCCAATTGACAGGGGGCATCCCAATTGACAGTGGGCACTCGAATTGGCAGGGGGGGAATCCAATTGACAGGCGGGATTCCAAATTGACAGGGGCCACTCCTAGTTGACAAGGGGCAGCTCCAAACTGACAAGGGGCACTCCGAATTGACAAGGGGAACTCCTCATTGACAGGGGCCTCCTCGTTGACAGGGGCACTCCTAATTGACAGGGCACTCCAAATTGTTGGGGGCACTACTCACTGACAGGGGCACTTCTAATTTACATGGGGCACTCCTCATTGACTGTTGGCACTCATTATTGACGGGGGGGCCCTCCTTATTGACAGGGGACACACCTTATTAACAGAGGGGACTCCTAATTGAAAGGGGGCACTCTAATTAACAGGTTTCACTCCAATTGACAGGGGGCACTCCAATTGACAGAGGCCACTCCTAATTGCAATGGGGCACTCCTAGTTGGCAAGGGAACTTCTAATTGGCAGGGGGCACTCCTAATTGACAGGGGGAACTACAAGTTGACTGGGGTTCTCCAAATTGTCAGGGCCCTCCATTTTGACAGGCGGCGCTCCCAATTGGAAGGGGTCACTCCTAATTGGCAGGGGGCGCTCGTAAATGACAGGGGGTACTCCTAACTGACAGGGGCAACTCCTAACTGACAATGGGCACTCCGAATTAAAAGGGGGTACTCCTCATTTACAGGGCACTCTCCTCATTGGCAGGGCAGGCACTCCTAATTGAAACGCGCCTCTCCTCAATGGCAGGGGGCACTACTCATTGACAGAGGTTACTCCGCATTGACAGTGGACACTCCTCATTGACGGGACACTCCTAATTGACAGGGGGCACTCCTAATTGACGGGGGTCAATCCTTGGTGACAGGGGGCGTTCCTCAATGACAGGGTGCACTCGTAATTGACAGGGGGCACTCCTAACTGACATGGGACACTATTCATTGACGGGGCGCTCCTCATTGACAGGGGAGTCTCCTCATTGACAGGGGGCACTCCTAATTCACATGGGGCACTCATAATTGACATGGGGCACTCCGAATTGAAAGGGGGTACTCCTCATTGACAGGGGACACTCCTCATTGACATGACAGGCACCCCTAATTGACAGGGCCCTCTCCTCATTGACAGGGGGCACTATGTATTGGTAGAGGTTACACCGCATTGACAGTGGACACTCCTCATTGACAGGGGGCACTCCTAATTGATAGGGGGCATTCCTGATTGACGGGGGTCATGCCTTGGTGACAGGGGGCGCTCCCCATTGACATGGGGCACTCCTAATTGACAGGGGGCACTCAAAATTGACAAGGGGAACTCCTCATTGACAGGGGCCTGCTTATTGATAAGGGGCACTCCGAATTAAGAGCGGGCACTCCTAGTTGACAGCGGGCACTCCTAATTGACAGGGGGCACGCCTAATTGACATGGGGCACGACTAATTGACGTTGGGCACTCCTCATTGACAGTTGGCACTCCTTATTGACAGTGTGACACTTTAATTAACAGGTTTCACTCCAATTGACAGGGGGCACTCCAATTGTCAGGGGGCACTCCAATTGGCAGGGGGTGAATCCAATTGACAGGCGGGACTCCGAATTGACAGGGGCCAGTCCTAGTTGACAATGGGCAGCTCCAAACTGCCAAGGGGCACTCCGAATTGATAAGGGGAACTCCTCATTGTCAGGGGCCTGCTTATTGACAGGGGGCACACCGAATTGAGAGCGGGCACTCCTAATTGACAGTGGGCACTCCTAATTGACAGAGGGCACTCCTAATTGACAAGGGGCTCACCTAATTGACGGTGGGGCACTCTTAATTGATAGGTGGCACTCCTAATTAACACGGGGAACTCCTCATTGACAGGGTGCCTCCTCATTGACAGGGGGCACTCCTAAATGACAGCGGGCACTCCTCATTGATAGGGGAGTCTCCTAATTGACAGGGGCCACTCCTAATTGACATGGGGCACTCATAATTGACATGGGGCACAACTAATTGACGTTGGGCACTCCTAATTGACATTTGGCACTCCTTATTGACAGGGGGCCCTCCTTATTGACAGGGGGCATTCCTCAATGACAGTGGGACCCGCTAATTAACAGGCTTCACTCTATTTGACAGGGGGCATTCCAATTGACAGGGGGCACTCGAATTGGCAGGGGGGGAATCCAATTGACAGGCGGGACTCCTAATTGAAAGGGGCCACTCCAAACTGACAAGGGGTACTCCGAATTGATAACGGGAACTCCTCATTGACAGGGGCCTCCTCGTTGACAGGGGCACTCCTAATTGACAGGGCACTCCAAATTGTTGGGGGCACTACTCACTGACAGGGGCACTTCTAATTTACATGGGGCACTCCTGATTGACTGTTGGCACTCATTATTGACGGGAGGGGCTCCTTATTGACAGGGGACACACCTTCGTGACAGAGGGGACTCCAAATTGAAAGGGGGCACTCTCATTAACAGGTTTCACTCCAATTGACAGGGGGCACTCCAATTGACAGAGGCCACTCCTAATTGCAATGGGGCACTCCTAGTTGGCAAGGGAACTCCTAATTGGCAGGGGGCACTCCTAATTGGCAGGGGAACTACAAGTTGACAGGGGTTCTCCAAATTGTCAGGGCCCTCCGTTTTGACAGGCGGTGCCCCCAATTGGAAGGGGTCACTCCTAATTGGCAGGGGGCGCTCGTAAATGACAGGGGGCACTCTTAACTGACAGGGGCAGCTCCTAAATGACAAGGGGCACCCCAAATTAAAAGGGGGTACTCCTCATTAACAGGGGACTCTCCTCATTGGCAGGGCAGGCACTCCTAATTGACACGCGCCTCTCCTCATTGGCAAGGGGCACTACTCATTGACAGAGGTTACTCCGCATTGACAGTGGACACTCCTCATTGACGGGGCACTCCTAATTGACAGGGGGCACTCCTAATTGACGGAGGGGTCACTCCTTGGTGACAGGGGGCGCTCCTCAATGACCGGGGCACTCCTAATTGTCAGCGGGCACTCCTTACTGACACGGGTCACTCCTAGTTGACGGGGGCGCTCCTAATTGACAAGGGGATCTCCTCATTGACAGGGGCCACCTCATTGACAGGGGGCACTCCGAATTGACAAGGGGAACTCGGAATTGTCAAGGGGAACTCCTGATTGACAGGGGCCTCCTTATTGACGGGGGCACTCCGAATTGAGAGCGGGCACTCCTAATTGACAAGGGGCACTCGTAATTGACATGGGGCTCACCTAATTGGCGGTGGGGCACTCTTAATTGATAGGGGGAACTCCTAATTAACACGGGGAACTCCTCATTGACAGGGTGCTTCCTGATTGACAGGGGGCACTCAAAATTGATTGTGGGCACTCCTCATTGACAGGGGGCATTCCTAATTGACAGGGGCACTCCTAATTGACATGGGACACTATTCATTGACGGGGCACTCCTAATTGACAGGGGAGTTTCCCAATTGTCAGGGGGCACTCGTAACTAACATGGGCACTCATAATTGACATGCGGCACTCCTAATTGACACGGGGCACTACTAATTGACGTGGGAGACTTCTCATTGAAAGTTGGCGCTCCTATTTGACAGGGGGCCCTCCTTATTGACAGGGGGCGATCCTTATTGACAGGGGCACTCCTAATTGACAGGGGGCACTCTAATGAACAGCTTTCACTCCAATTGACAGGTGGCACTCCAATGGACAGGGTGGACTCCAACTGGCAGGGAGGGAATCCAATTGACAGGCGGGATTCCTAATTGACAGCGGCCACTCCTAGTTGGCAGGGGGCACTCTTAATTGATAGGGGGCACTCCTAATTAACAAGGGGAACTCCTCATTGACAGGGTGCCTCCTAATTGACAGAGGTCACTCCTAATTAACATGGCCACTCCTAATTGTTGCGGGACGCTATACATTGACAGGGGCATTCCTAATTTACAGGGGAGTCTCCTCATTGACAGGGGGCACTCCTAATTGACATGGGGCACTCATAATTGACATGGGGCATTCCGAATTGAAGGGGGGTACTCCTCATTGACAGGGGACACTCCTCATTGACATGGCAGGCACCCCTAATTGACAGGGGTCTCTCCTCATTGGCAGGGGGCACTACTTATTGGCAGAGGTTACACCGCATTGACAGTGGACACTCCTCATTGACAGGGGGCAATCCTAATTGACGGGGGTTATTCCTTGGTGACAGGGGGCGCCCCTCATTGACAGGGAGAACTGCTCATTGACAGGGGGCAGAACTAATTGACTAGGGGCACTCCTCGTTGACAAGGGGAACATCTACTTGACAGGGGCACTCCTAATTAACAGGGGGCACTCCTAGTTGACAGCGGGCACTCCTAATTGACAAAGGGAACTCCTCAGTGACAGGGGCATCCTCGGTGACAGGGGCAGTCCTAATTGACAGGGCACACCAAATTGTTGGGGGCACTACACACTGACAGGGGCACTTCTAATTTACATGGGGTACTCCTCATTGACTGTGGGCACTCATTATTGACGGGGGGGTCTCCTTATTGTCAGGGGACACACCTTCGTGACAGAGGGGACTCCTAATTGACAGGGGGCACTCTAATTAACAGGTTTCACTCCAATTGACAGGGGGCACTCCAATTGACAGAGGCCAATCCGAATTGCAATGGGGCACTCCTAGTTGGCAAGGGAACTCCTAATTGGCAGGGGACACTCCTAATTGATAGGGGGAACTACAGGTTGGCAGGGGTTCTCCAAATTGTCAGGGCACTCCAAATTGACAGGCGGCGCTCCCAATTGGAAGGGGTCACTCCTAATTGGCAGGGGGCGCTCGTAAATGACAGGGGCACTCCTAATTGACATGGGACACTGTTCATTGACGGAGCACTTCTAATTGACAGGGGAGTTTCCCAATTGTCATGGGGCACTCCTAATTGACATGGGCACGTATAATTGACATGGGGCACTTCTCATTGAAAGTTGGCGCTCCTATTTGACATGCGGCCCTCCTTATTGACAGGGGGCACTCCTAATTTACAGGGGGCACTCTAATTAACAGGTTTCACTCCAATTGACAGGTGGCACTCCAATGGACAGGTTGGACTCCAATGGGCGGGGGGGGGGAATCCAATTGACAGGCGGGATTCCTAATGGACAGCGGCCATTCCTAGTTGGCAGGGGGTACTCTTAATCGATAGGGGGCAGTCCTAATTAACAAGGGGAACTCCTCATTGACAGGGTGCCTCCTAATTGACAGGGGTCACTCCTAATTCACATGGCCACTCCGAATTGTTGGGGGACACTATTCATTGACAGGGGCATTCCTAATTGACAGGGGAGTCTGCTCATTGAAAGGGGGCACTCCTAATTGACATGGGGCACTCAGAATTGACATGGGACGTTCCGCATTGAAAGGGGGTACTCCCCATTGACAGGGGACACTCCTCATTGACATGGCACGCACCCCTAATTGACAGGGGCCTCTCCTCATTGGCAGGGGGCACTACTTATTGGCAGAGGTTACACCGCATTGACAGTGGACTCTCCTCATTGACAGGGGGCACTCCAATTTGACAGGAGGCGCTCCAAATTGACGGGGTCATTCCCTGGTGAGAGGGGGCGCTCCTCATTGACAGGGAGAACTGCTCATTGACAGGGGGCAGTACTAATTGACAAGAGGCACTCCTCGTTGACAAGGGGCACATCTATTTGACAGGGGCATTCCTAATTAACAGGCGGCACTCCTCGATGACAGCTGGCACTCCTAATTGACAAGGGGATCTCCTCATTGACAGGGGCCTCCTCGTTGACAGGGGCACTCCTAATTGACAGGGCACTCCAAATTGTTGAGGGCACTACTCCCTGACAGGGGCACTTCTAATTTACATGGGGCACTGCTCATTGACTGTGGGCACTCATTATTGACGGGGGGGGGGGGCTCCTTATTGACAGGGGACACACCTTATTGACAACGGAGACTCCTAATTGACAGGGGGCGCTCTAATTAACAGGTTTCACTCCAATTGACAGGGGACACTCCAATTGACAGAGGCCACTACTAATTGCAATGGGGCACTCCTAGTTAGCAAGGGAACTTCTAATTGGCAGGGGGCACTCCTAATTGACAGGGGGAACTACAAGTTGACAGGGGTCCTACAAATTGTCAGGGCCCTCCAAATTGACAGGCGGCGCTCCCAATTGGAAGGGGTCACTCCTAATTGGCAGGGGGCGCTCCTAAATGACAGGGGGCACTCCTAACTGACAGGGGCAGCTCCAAACTGACAAGGGGCACCCCGAATTGAAAGGGGGTACTCCTCATTAACAGGGGACTCTCCTCATTGGCAGGGCAGGCACTCCTAATTGACACGCGCCTCTCATCATTGGCAGTGGACACTCCTCATTGACAGGGCACTCCTAATTGACAGGGGGCACTCCTAATTGATGGGAGTCACTCCTTGGTGACAGGGGGCGCTCCTCAATGACAGGGGGCACTCCGAATTGACAAGGGGAACCCCGAATTATCAAGGGGAACTCCTGATTGACAGGGGTCTCCTTATTGACAGGGGGCACTCCGAATTGAGAGCGGGCACTCCTAATTGACAAGGGGCACTCCTAATTGACAAGGTGCTCACCTAAATGACGGTGGGGCACTCTTAATTGATAGGGGGAACTCCTAATTAACACGGGGAACTCCTCATTGACAGGGTGCTTCCTGATTGACAGGGGGCACTCCAAATTGACATGGGGCACTCATAGTTGACATGGGGCACTCCTAATTGACATGGGCACTACTAATTGACGTCGGGCACTTCGCATTGACAGTTCGCGCTCCTATTTGACAGGGGGCCCTCCTTATTGGCAGGGGGCGATCCTTATTGACAGGGGGCACTCCTAATTGACAGGGGGCATTGTAATTAACAGGTTTCACTCCAATTGACAGGTGGCACTCCAATGGACAGGGTGGACTCCAATTGGCAGGGGGGGAATCCAATTGACAGGCGGGATTCCTAATTTACAAGCGGCCACTCCGAGTTGGCAGGGGGCACTCATAATTGATAGGGGACAGTCCTAATTAACAAGGGGAATTCCTCATTGACAGAGTGCCTCCTAATTGAAAAGCGGCATTCCTAATTAACATGTCCACTCCAAATTGTTGGGGGACACTATTCATTGACAGGGGCATTCCTAATTTACAGGGGAGTCTCCTCATTGACAGGGGGCACTCCCAATTCACATGGGGCACTCATAATTGACATGGGGCACTCCGAATTGAAAGGGGGTACTCCTCATTGACAGGGGACACTCCTCATTGACATGGCAGGCACCCCTAATTGACAGGGGCCTCTCCTCATCGGCAGGGGGCAGTACTTATTGGCAGAGGTTACACCGCATTGACAGTGGACACTCCTCATTGACAGGGGGCACTCCTCATTGACAGGGGCACTCCTAATTGACATGGGACTCTATTCATTGACGGGGCACTCCTAATTGACAGGGGAGTTTCCCAATTGTCAGGGGGCACTCCGAATTGACATGGGGCACTCATAATTGACATGCGGCACTCCTAATTGACACGGGGCACTACTAATTAACATTGCCCCTCCTAATTGTTGGGGCACACTATTCATTGACAGGGGCATTCCTAATTTACAGGGGAGTCTCTTCATTGCCAAGGGGCACTCCTATTTCACATGAGGCACTCATAATTGACAAGGGGTACTCCTAATTGACATGGGGCACGACTGATTGACGTTGGGCCCTCCTCATTGACAGTTGGCACTCCTTATTGACAGGGGGCCCTCCTTATTGACAGGGGGCATTCCTCATTGACAGGGGGTTCTCCTAATTGACAGGGGGCACTCCAAATTGACATGGGGAACTCAACATTGACAAGGGGCACTCCTAATTGACATGGGGCACGACTAATTGACGTTGGGCACTCCTCATTGACAGTTGGCACTCCTTATTGACAAGGGGTCCTCCTTATTGACAGGGGGCACTCCTCATTGACAGTGGGACAGTCCAATTAACAGGTTTCACTCCAATTGACAGGGGACACTCCATTTGTCAGGGGGCACTCCAATTGGCAGGGGGTGAATTCAATTGACAGGCGGGACTCCTAATTGACAGGGGCCCGTCCTAGTTGACAAGGGGCAGCTCCAAACTGACAAGGGGCACTCCGAATTGATAAGGGGAACTCCTCATTGACAGGGGCCTGCTTATTGACAGGGGGCACTCCGAATTGAGAGCGGGCACTCCTAATTCACAGTGGGCACTCCTAATTGACAAGGGGCTCACCTAATTGACGGTGGGGCACTCTTTATTGATAGGTGGCACTCCTTATTAACACGGGGAACTCCTCATTGACAGGTTGCCTCCTAATTGACAGGGGGCACTCCTAATTGACAGGGGGCACTCCTCTTTGATAGGGGCGTCTCCTAATTGACAGGGGCGACTCCTAATTGATATGGGGGACAAGTAATTGACGTTGGGCACTCCTCATTGACAGTTGGCACTCCTTATTGACAGGGGGCATCCCAATTGACAGTGGGCACTCGAATTGGCAGGGGGGGAATCCAATTGACAGGCGGGATTCCTAATTGACAGGGGCCACTCCTAGTTGACAAGGGGCAGCTCCAAACTGACAAGGGGCACTCCGAATTGACAAGGGGAAATCCTCATTGACAGGGGCCTCCTCGTTGGCAGCGGCACTCCTAATTGACAGGGCACTCCAAATTGTTGGGGGCACTACTCACTGAAAGGGGCACTTCTTATTTTCATAGGGCACTCCTCATTGACTGTTGGCACTCATTATTGACGGGGGGGGGGGCCTCCTTATTGACAGGGGACACACCTTATTGACAGAGGGGACTCCTAATTGAAAGGGGGCACTCTAATTAACAGGTTTCACTCCAATTGACAGGGGGCACTCCAATTGACAGAGGCCACTCCTAATTGCAATGGGGCACTCCTCGTTGGCAAGGGAACTTCTAATTGGCAGGGGGCACTCCTAATTGATAGGGGGAACTACAAGTTGACTGGGGTTCTCCAAATTGTCAGGGCCCTCCATTTTGACAGGCGGCGCTCCCAATTGGAAGGGGTCACTCCTAATTGGCAGGGGGCGCTCGTAAATGACAGGGGGCACTCTTAACTGACAGGGGCAGCTCCTAACTGACAAGGGGCACCCCGAATTAAAAGGGGGTACTCCTCATTAACAGGGGACTCTCCACATTGGCAGGGCAGGCACTCCTAATTGACACGCGCCTCTCCTCATTGGCAGGGGGCACTACTCATTGACAGAGGTTACTCCGCATTGACAGTGGACACTCCTCATTGACGGGACACTCCTCATTGACATGGGGCACTCCTAATTGACGGGGGTCAATCCTTGGTGACAGGGGGCGCTCCTCAATGACAGGGTGCACTCGTAATTGACAGAGAGCACTCCTAACTGCTATGGGACACTATTCATTGACGGGGCGCTCCTAATTGAAAGGGGGTACTCCTCATTGACAGGGGACCCTCCTCATTGACATGGCAGGCACCCCTAATTGACAGGGCCCTCTCCTCATTGACAGGGGGCACAATGTATTGGCAGAGGTTACACCGCATTGACAGTGGACACTCCTCATTGACAGGGGGCCCTCCTAATTGATAGGGGGCATTCCTGATTGACGGGGGTCATGCCTTGGTGACAGGGGCGCTCCCCATTGACATGGGGCACTCCTAATTGACAGAGGGCACTCAAAATTGACAAGGGGAACTCCTCATTGACAGGGGCCTGCTAATTGATAAGGGGCACTCCGAATTAAGAGCGGGCACTCCTAGTTGACAGCGGGCACTCCTAATTGACAGGGGGCACTCCTAATTGACATGGGGCACGACTAATTGACGTTGGGCACTCCTCATTGACAGTTGGCACTCCTTATTGACAGGGGGCCCTCCTTATTGACAGTGTGACACTTTAATTAACAGGTTTCACTCCAATTGACAGGGGGCACTCCAATTGGCAGGGGGTGAATCCAATTGACAGGCGGGACTCCTAATTGACAGGGGCCAGTCCTAGTTGACAAGGGGCAGCTCCAAACTGCCAAGGGGCACTCCGAATTGATAAGGGGAGCTCCTCATTGTCAGGGGCCTGCTTATTGACAGGGGGCACACCGAATTGAGAGCGGGCAATCCTAATTGACAGTGGGCACTCCTAATTGACAGGGGGCACTCCTAATTGACAAGGGGCTCACCTAATTGACGGTGGGGCACTCTTAATTGATAGGTGGCACTCCTAATTAACACGGGGAACTCCTCATTGACAGGGTGCCTCCTAATTGACAGGGGGCACTCCTAATTGACAGGGGGCACTCCTCATTGATAGGGGAGTCTCCTAATTGAGAGGGGCCACTCCTAATTGATATGGGGCACTCATAATTGACATGGGGCACTCCTATTTGACATGGGGCACAACTAATTGACGTTGGGCACTCCTAATTGACAGTTGGCACTCCTTCTTGATAAGGGGCTCACCTAATTGACGGTGGGGCACTCTAAATTGATAGGTGGCACTCCTAATTAACACGGGGAACTCCTCATTGACAGGGTGCCTCCTAATTGACAGGGGGCACTCCTAATTGACAGAGGGCACTCCTCATTGATAGGGGAGTCTCCTAATTGACAGTGGCCACTCCTAATTGATATGGGGCACTCATAATTGACATGGGGCACTCCTAATTGACATGGGGCACAACTAATTGACGTTGGGCACTCCTCATTGACAGTTGGCACTCCTTATTGACAGGGGGCCCTCCTTATTGACAGGGGGCACTCCTCAATGACAGTGGAACCCGCTAATGAACAGGTTTCACTCTAATTGACAGGGGGCATTCCAATTGACAGGGGGCACTCGAATTGGCACGGGGGGAATCCAATTGACAGGCGGGACGCCTAATTGAAAGGGGCCACTCCCAGTTGACAAGGGGCAGCTCCAAACTGACAAGGGGTACTCCGAATTGACAAGGGGAACTCCTCATTGACAGGGGCCTCCTCGTTGACAGGGGCACTCCTAATTGACAGGGCACTCCAAATTGTTGGGGGCACTACTCACTGACAGGGGCACTTCTAATTTACATAGGGCACTCCTCATTGACTGTTGGCACTCATTATTGACGGGGGGGGGGCTCCTTTTTGACAGGGGACACACCTTATTGACAGAGGGGACTCCTAATTGAAAGGGGGCACTCAAATTATCAGGTTTCACTCCAATTGACAGGGGGCACTCCAATTGACAGAGGCCACTCCTAATTGCAATGGGGCACTCCTAGTTGGCAAGGGAACTCCTAATTGGCAGGGGGCACTCATAATTGGCAGGGGGAACTACAAGTTGACAGGGGTTCTCCAAATTGTCAGGGCCCTCCAAATTGACAGGCGGTGCTCCCAATTGGAAGGTGTCACTGCTAATTGGCAGGGGGCGCTCGTAAATGACAGGGGGCACTCTTAACTGACAGGGGCAGCTCCTAACTGACAAGGGGCACCCCGAATTAAAAGGGGGTACTCCTCATTAACAGGGGACTCTCCACATTGGCAGGGCAGGCACTCCTAATTGACACGCGCCTCTCCTCATTGGCAGGGGGCGCTACTCATTGTCAGAGTTTACTCCGCATTGACAGGGGGCACTCCTAATTGCCGGGGGGGGTCGTCACTCCTTGGTGACAGGGGGCGCTCCTCAATGACAGGGGGCACCCCTAATTGTCAGGGGGCACTCCTAACTGACACGGGTCACTCCGAGTTGACGGGGGCACTCCTAATTGACAAGGGGAACTCCTCATTGACAGGGGCCACCTCATTGACAGGGGGCACTCAAAATTGACAAGGGGAACTCGGAATTGTCAAGGGGAACTCCTGATTAACAGGGGCCTCCTTATTGACGGGGGCACTCCGAATTGAGAGCGGGCACTCCTAATTGACAATGGGCTCACCTAATTAGCGGTGGGGCACTCTTAATTGATAGGGGGAACTCCTAATTAACACGGGGAACTCCTCATTGACAGGGTGCTTCCTGATTGACAGGGGGCACTCCAAATTGATAGTGGGCACTCCTCATTGACAGGGGGCACTCCTAATTGACAGGGGCACTCCTAATTGACATGGGACACTATTCATTGACGGGGCACTCCTAATTTACAGGGGAGTTTCCCAATTGTCAGGGGGCACTCCTAATTGACATGGGGCACTCATAATTGACATGCGGCACTCCTAATTGACACGGGGCACTACTAATTGACGTGGGGCACTTCTCATTGAAAGTTGGCGCTCCTATTTGACAGGGGGCCTTCCTTATAGACGGGGGGCGATCCTTACTGACAGGGGGCACTCCTAATTGACAGGGGGCACTCTAATTAACAGGTTTCACTCCAATTAACAGGCGGCACTCCAATGGACAGGGTGCACTCCAATTGGCAGGGGGGGGAATCCAATTGACAGGCGGGATTCCTAATTGACAGCGGTCACTCCTAGTTGGCAGGGGGTACTGTTAATTGATAGGGGACACTCCTAATTAACAAGGGGAACTCCTCATTGACAGGGTCCGTCTTAATTGACAGGGGGCACTCCTAATTAACATGGCCACTCCGAATTGTTGAGGCACACTATTCATTAACAGGGGCATTCCTAATTTTCAGGGGAGTCTCCTCATTGACAGGGGGCACTCCTAATTCAAATGGGGCACTCATAATTGACATGGGGCATTCCGAATTGAAAGGGCGTACTCCGCATTGACAGGCGACACTCCTCATTGACATGGCAGGCACCCCTAATTGACAGGGTGCTCTCCTCATTGGCAGGGGCACTACTTATTGGCAGAGGATACACCGCATTGACAGTGGACACTCCTTATTGACAGGGGCACTCCTAATTGACAGGGGGCATTCCTGATTGACGGGGCTCATTCCTTGGTGACAGGGGGCGCTCCCCATTGACAGGGGGCATTTCTAAATGACAGGGAGCACTCCTAATTGACAAGGGGAACTCCTCATTGACAGTGGCCTGCCTCTTGACAGGGGGCACTCCGAATTGAGAGAGGGCAGTCCTATTTGACAGCGGGCACTCCTAATTGACAGGGGGCACTCCTAATTGACAACGGGCTCACCTAATTGACGGTGGGGCACTCTTAATTGATAGGGGGCACTCCAATTAACAGGTTTCACTCCAATTGACAGGGGGCACTCCAATTGACAGAGGCCACTCCTAATTGCAATGGGGCATTCCTAGTTGGCAAGGGAACTCCTAATTGACAGTTGGCACTCCTTCCTGACAGGGGGCCCTCCTTATTGACAGAGGGCACTCCTTATTGACAGGGGGCACTCCTAATTGACAGGGGACACTCTAATTAACAGGTTTCACTCCAATTGACAGGGGCCACTCCAATTCACAGGGTGCACTACAATTGGCAGGGGCGGAATGCAATTGAAAGGGGGGACTCCTACATGGCAGTTGCACTCCTAATTGGCAGGGGCACTCCTAATTGACAGGGGGCACTACAAATTGACAGGGGTACTGCAAATTGTCAGGGCACTCCAAATTGACAGGGGTACTCATAATTATCAGGGGTCACTCCTAATCGGCAGGGGGCGCACCTAAATGGCAGTGGGCACTCCATCTGACAGGGGGAGCTCCTAACTGACAAAGGGCACGCCTAATTGAAAGGGGGCACTCCACATTGACAGGGGACACTCTTCATTGACATTGCGGGCATTCCCAATTGACAGGGGCACACGCCTCATTGACAAGTGGGCACTCCTCATTGACAGGGGGCACACCTCATTGACAGGGCGGGCACTCCTAATTGACAGGGGGCACTCCAAAGTGATGGGGGTCACTCCTAGGTGACATGGGGCACTCCTCATTGACAGGGGGAGCTCGTAACTGACAAGGGGCACTCCTAATTGAAAGGGGGTACTCCTCATTGACAAGTGGGCAGTCCTCATTGACAGGGGGCAATCCTTTTTAAACGGCGGACATTCCTAATTTACAGGGAGCACTCATTGACAGGTGGCACTGCTCATTGACAGGTGGCACTCCTCATTGACGGGGGGGGTGGGGCACCCATCATTGACAGGGAGAAGTCCTGATTGACTGGGGGTGCTACTAATTGACAGGGGCTCTCCAAATTGACAAGGGGAATATACAATTGGCAGGGGCACTCCTCATTGACAGGGGGCACTCTTAATTGACAGGGGGTACTCCTAATTGACAGGGGCCACTCCTAACTGACGGGGGGCACTCCTAGTTGACAGGGGGCACTCCTAATTGACAAGTTAAACTCCCCATTGACAGGGGCGTCCTCATTGACAGGGGGCACTCCGAATTGACAAGGGGAACTCTTCATTGACACGGGCCTCGTTATTGAGAGGGGGAGCTCCGAATTAAGAGGGGGGACTCCTAATTGACAAGGGGGCATTCCTAATTGACAGGGGGCACTCTAAATTGGCAGGGTGCAATCCGTATTGACAGGGGGCACTCCTAATTAACAGGGGGCACTCCTAACTGGCACGGGGCCCTCCTAATTGGCAGGGTCTCTTCTGATTGGCAGGGTGCACTCCTAATTGACAGGGGGCACTCCTAACTGCCAGGGGTACTCCAAATTATCAGGGGGCACTGCAAATTCACTGGGGGCACTCCTAATTAGCAGGGGTCAATCCTAAAAGGCAGGGGGCGGTCGTAAATGAGAAGGGGCACTCCTTACTGACAGCGGGAGCTCCTAACTGAGAAGGGGCACCAATAACTGAAAGGGGGTACTCCTCATTGAGAGGAGACACTCCTCATTGACAGGGCGGGCACTCCTAAATGACAGGGGGCACTCCAAATTGACAGGTGTCACTCCTTGGTGACATGGGAGCACTCCTCATTGATTGGAGGTACTCCCCATTGCGAGGGGGCACTCCTCATTGACAGGGGGCACTCCTCATTGACAGCGGGCACTCCTCATTGACAGGGGGACTCCTAATTGGCAGGGGTCACTCCTAATTGGTAGGGGGCACTCCTAACTGACAGGGGGAGCCCTTAGTTGACAGGGGGCACTCCTCATTGACAGTGGGCTCTCCATTTGACAGGGGCACTCCTCCTTGACAGCGGGATCTCCTAATTGACGGTTGTGCACTCCAAATTGACAGGGGACAATCCGAATTGACCGGGGGTCACTCCTAATTGAAAGGGGGCACTCAAAATTGTTAGGGGCACTCATCATTGACAGTGGGAACTCCTCATTGACAGGGGGAACTATTAATTGACAGGGGCACCCGGAATTGACATGTGAAACACACAATTAACAGGCGCTCTCCGAATTGACAGGGGGCACTGCGAATTGACACAGGGCACTCCTCATTGACAGGGGGCATTCCTAATTGACAGGGGGATCTCCTAACTGGCAGAGGGCACTCCTCATTGATAGGGGGCACTGCTAATTGACAGGGAGAACTCATAATCGACAGGGGTCACTCCATGGTGACAGGGGGCCCTCCTTACTCACAGGGGGCACTCCTCATTGACGGGGGGGGGGGGGGGGAGGGGGCACTCATCACTGACAGGGGGAACTCTTCATTGACAGGGAGCACAAATTGGCAGGGGTACCCCGAATTGACAGGGGGCACACCTAATTGACAGGGGCACTCCTCATTGACAGGGGGCACTCTTAATTGACAGGGGGTACTCCTCCTTGACAGGGGGCACTCCTAGTTGACAGGGGGCGCTCGTAATTAACAATGGGCACTCCTAGTTGATAGGGGGCACTCCTAATTGACAAGGGGAACTCCTCATTGACAGGGGCCTCCTTATTGACAGGGGGCACTCCGAATTGACAGGGGGCACTCCGAATTGACAGGGGGCACTCCTAATTGACAGGGGGCACTCTTAATTAACAAGGGGAATTCCACATTGACAGGGTGCCTCCTAATTGACAGGGAGCATTCCTAATTGTCATGGCCACTCCTAATTGTTGGGGGACACTATTCATGCACAGGGCACTCCTAATTGACAGGGAAGTCTTCTAATTGATAGGGGCATTCCTGATTGACGGGGGTCATTCCTTGGTGACAGGGGGCGCTCCCCATTGACAGGGGGCACTCCTAATTGACAGGGGGCACTCAAAATTGACAAGGGGACTCCTCATTGACAGTGGCCTGCTTATTGACAGGGGGCACTCCGAATTAAGAGCGGGCACTCCTAGTTGACAGCGGGCACTCCTAGGTGACAGGGGGCTCTCCTAATTGACAAGCGGCTCACCTAATTGACGGTGGGGCACTCTTAATTGATAGGCGGAACTCCTAATTAACACGGGGAAATCCTCATTGACAGGGTGCCTCCTAATTGACAGTGGGCACTCCTCATTGGCAGGGGGGACTCCTAATTGACAGGGGCACTCCAAATTGACATCGGACACTATTCTTTGACGGGGCACTCCTAATTGACACGGGAGTTTCCCAATTGTCAGGGCGCACTCCTAATTGACATGGGGCACTCATAATTGACATGCGGCACTCCTAATTGACACGGGGCACTATTAATTGACGTGGGGCACTTCTCATTGAAAGTTGGCGCTCCTATTTGACAGGGGGCCTTCCTTATAGACGGGGGGGGGCGATCCTTACTGACAGGGGGCACTCCTAATTGACAGGGGGCACTCTAATTAACAGGTTTCACTCCAATTAACAGGCGGCACTCCAATGGACAGGGTGCACTCCAATTGGCAGGGGGGGAATCCAATTGACAGGCGGGATTCCTAATTGACAGCGGTCACTCCTAGTTGGCAGGGGGTAATCTTAATTGATAGGGGGCAGTCCTAATTAACAAGGGGAACTCCATATTGACAGGGTGCCTCCTAATTGAAAGGGGGCACTCCTAATTAACATGGCCACTCCGAATTGTTGGGGCACACTATTCATTGACAGGGGCATTCCTAATTTTCAGGGGAGTCTCCTCATTGACAGGGGGCACTCCTAATTCACATGGGGCACTCATAATTGACATGGGGCATTCCGAATTGAAAGGGCGTACTCCGCATTGACAGGCGACACTCCTCATTGACATGGCAGGCACCCCTAATTGACAGGGTCCTCTCCTCATTGGCAGGGGCACTCCTAATTGACAGGGGGCACTCATAATTGATCGGGGGCACTCTAATTAACAGGTTTCACTCCAATTGACATCGGGCACTCAAATTGACAGAGGCCACTCCTAATTGCAATGGGGCATTCCTAGTTGGCAAGGGAACGCCACTTGACAGTTGGCACTCCTTCCTGACAGGGGCCCTCCTTATTGACAGAGGGCACTCCTTATTGACAGGGGGCACTCGTAATTGACAGGGGACACTCTAATAAACAGGTTTCACTCCAATTGACAGGGGGCACTCCAATTCACAGGGTGCACTACAATTGGCAGGGGCGGAATGCAATTGAAAGGGGGCACTCCTACATGGCAGGTGCACTCCTAATTGGCAGGGGCACTCCTAATTGACAGG
Source organism: Mustelus asterias (assembly GCF_964213995.1). Lineage (NCBI taxonomy): Eukaryota > Metazoa > Chordata > Chondrichthyes > Carcharhiniformes > Triakidae > Mustelus > Mustelus asterias. The sequence continues at coordinate 1,238,935 of NW_027590133.1, forward strand.
GGGCACTACAAATTGACAGGGGTACTGCAAATTGTCAGGGCACTCCAAATTGACAGGGGTACTCCTAGTTGATAGGGGGCACTCCTAATTGACAAGGGGAACTCCTCATTGACAGGGGCCTCCTTATTGACAGGGGGCACTCCGAATTGACAGGGGGCACTCCGAATTGACAGGGGGCACTCCTAATTGACAGGGGGCACTCTTAATTAACAAGGGGAATTACACATTGACAGGGTGCCTCCTAATTGACAGGGAGCATTCCGCATTGTCATGGCCACTCCTAATTGTTGGGGGACACTATTCATTCACAGGGCACTCCTAATTGACAGGGGAGTCTTCTAATTGACAGGGAGCATTCCTATTTGACATGGGGCGCTCTTAATTGACATGGGGCCCTTTGAATTGACAGTGGGCACTCCTCATGGACATGGGGCCCTCCTAATTGACAGTGGGCACTCCTTATTGAGAGGGGGCCCTCCTTATTGAAACAGTGCACTCCGTATTGACAGGGGGCACTCCTAATTGACTGGGGGCACGCTAAGTAACAGGTTTCACTCGAATTGACAGGTAGCAGTCCAATTGACAGGGTGCACACCAATTGGCAGAGGGGGAATCCAATTGACAGGGGGGACTCCTATTTGACATACACCACTCCTAATTGGCAGGGGGCACTCCTAATTGGCAGGGGGCACTCCTCATTGACAGGGGTCACTCCTCATTGACAGGGACCTCCTTATTGACATGGGGCACTCCGAATTGACAGGGGGCACTCCTAATTGACAGGGCGCACTCCAAATTGACAGGGGACACTCCTAATTGACAATGAGCTCATCTACTTGACAGTGGGGCACTCTTACCTGATAGGGGGCGCTCCTAATTAACAATGGGAACTCCTCATTGACAGGGTGCCTACTAATTTATTTATTTTTCAGTTAAATTTGTGTTAAAAATCGGAGGGTTTTTTTTGCAAAACAGGAAGTAGGCCCAGGTGGGCTGGGAAGATTTTTGGAGTGTTTAAAAGCAGGCCGCACTTTTGAGCGGGCAGCGTCGGGAGCGGGTCGTGGAGTGAGTGGGAAGTTGAGTGAGAACTGACGGGCTTTGGCTCATCGGGCTTCGGCGTAAACAGGCAGAGGTGGGGTAGGTTTTGACAGGTTTTTTTTTCTGTGTCATTGGAAGAAAGGGGGAATTATGATTGTGAGGCCAGTTTGTTGTTCTCAGTGTCTGACGTGGGAGGTCCTGGAGTCAGCTAGCCTCCCGGACGTCCATATCTGCGCCAGGTGCGTCGAGCTGCAGCTCTTAAGGGTCCGCGTTGGGGAACTGGAACTGCAGCTCAATGACCTTCGTCTGGTTGGGGAGAGTGAGGAGGTGATAGATAGGAGTTACAGGCAGGTGGTCACACCGGGGCCACGAGAGACGGACAAGTGGGTCACGATTAGGAAGGGGAAGGGGAAAGGTCAGTTACTAGAGAGTAGCCCAGTGGCTGTGCCCCTTAAAAATAAGTACTCCTGTTTAAGTACTGTTGCGGGGAGAAGGCTGGGGGAAGCATCAGTGGCCGTGCCTCCGGTGCAGAATCCGGCCCGGCAGCTCAGAAGGGGAGGGAAAGGCAGGATGAGCAAACTGACCACATCACCAAGGTACAGGGAGCCATCCAAGTGGGGGGAGAAACAAAAAATTTCGTAGAAATTTCGGATAGTACACTTTTGGATGCTGTTGAGGGGGGACGACTTAGCAGGGGTCAGCCATGGTGTACAGGTCATTGGCTCAGATTCTGTCCTTGTGGCTCAGAAGGGAAGGGGGAGAGGAGTAGAGGATTAGTCATTGGAGACTCCATCGTTAAAGGGACGGACAGGAGATTCTGCGGGAACGAGAGAGACTCGCCGTTGGTGTGTTGCCTCCCCAGGAACCAGAGTGCGCGATGTCTCGGATCGTGTTTTCGATATCCTTAAGGGGGAGGGGGACCAGCCCCAAGTTGTGCTTCACATAGGCACTCAACACATAGGTATGAAAAGGGATGGGGTTGTAAGGCAGAAATTCAAGGAGTTAGGGTGGAAGCTTAGGGCTAGAACAAACAAAGTTGTTATATCTGGTTTGTTACCTGCGCCACGTGATAGTGAGGAGAGGAATAGGGAGAGAGACCAGTTGAACACGTGGTTACAGGGATGGTGCAGGAGGGACGGATTCAGATACCTGGACAATTTGGGCTCTTTCTGGGGTAGGTGGGACCTCTACAAACAGGATGCTCTGCACTTGAACCAGAGGGGTATCAATATCTTGGGGGGGGGGGGATTTGCTAATGATCTTCTGGAGGGTATAAACTAATTCAGCAGGGGGGTGGGTACCTGGATTGTAGGTCCGGTGTACAGGAGGTTGAGAGTAGTGAGGTCATGGATGAGGTTTCAGAGTCGCAGGAGTGTACTGGCAGGCAGGAAGGCGGTTTGAAGTGTGTATACTTCAACGCTAGGTGCATCTGGAATAAGGTGGGTGAGCTTGCAGCATGGGTTGGTACATGGGACTGCGATGTTGTGGCCACCTGGGAGACATGGATAGAGCAGGGACAGGAATGGTTGTTGCAGGTTCCGGGGTTAGATGTTGCAGTAAGTGCAGGGAAGGTGGTAAAAGAGGGGGAGGTGTGGCATTGTTAGTCAAGGACAGTATTACGATGGCAGAAAGGGCATTTGATGAGGACTTGTCTACTGAGGTAGTTTGGGCTGAGGTTAGAAACAGGAAAGGAGAGGTCACCCTGTTGGGAATTTTTTATAGACCTCCGAAAACGTCCAGAGATGTAGAGGAAAAGATTGCAAAGATGATTCTGGATAGGAGCGAAAGTAACAGGGTTGTTGTCCTGGGGGACTTTAACTTTACAAATATTGACTTGAAAAGCTATAGTTCGAGTACTTTAGAGGGGTCGCTTTTTGTCGAGTGTGTGCAGGAAAGCTTCCTGACGCATTATGTAGATAGACCAACAAGAGTCGATGCCACATTGGATTTGGTACTGGGTAATGAACCAGGCCAGGTGGTAGATTTGGAGGTATCCTGTTTGGACTGAAAAATGGCAAATGGAGTTTAACCCTGACAAATGCGAGGTGATATATTTTGGTTGGAAAAATTTAAATGTGGATAGACAATTCGATTCCGTTTATTTTAGCGATGGAAAAGGATAGGTATATCCCAATGGGCAAGAGTTATAGCTGGGGGAAAGGAAAGTATGATGCGATTAGGCGAGATTTAGCTGGCATATGTTCGGGAAGGAAACTGCAGGGGATCGGCACAATTGTAATGTGGAACTTGTTCAAGGAACAGCTACTACACGTCCTTGATAAATATCGACCTGTCAGGCAGGGAGGAAGCAGACGTGTGAGGGAACCGTGGTTTACTGAGGAGGTTGAATATCTTGTGAAGAGGAAGAAGGAGACTTATGTTAAGATGAGACTTGAAGGCTCAGTTAGGGCGCTTGAGAGTTACAATTAGCCAGGAAGGACCTCAGGAAAGAGTTCAGAAGAGCGAGGTGGGGACATGAGAAGTCTTTGGCGGGTAGGATCAAGGAAAACCCTAAAGTTTTCTACCGGTATGTCAGGAGTTAAAGAATGACGAGGGTAAGATTAGGGCCAGTCAAGCACAGGAGTGGGAAGTTGTTCGTGGAGTCTGAAGAGATCGGAGAGGCACTAAATGAATATTTTTCGTCGGTATTCACACTGGAGAGGGACAGTGTTGTTGAGGGGAGTACTGAGATGCAGGCTGTTGGACTGGATGGGATTGATGTTCATGTGGAGGAGGTGTTAGCAATTCTGGAAAGGGTAAAAATAGATAAGTCCCCTGGGCCGGGGGCATTTATTCTAGGATTCTCTGGGAGGTTAGAGAGGAGATTGCAGAGCCTTTAGCTTTGATCTTTGTGTCGTCATTGTCTACAGGAACAGTGCCAGAAGACTGGAGGATAGCAAATGTTGTCCCCTTATTCAAGAAGGGGAGTAGGGACAACCCTGGTAATTATAGACCGGTGAGCCTTACTTCTGTTGTGGGCAAAGTATTGGAAAGGGTAATAAGAGATAGGATTTATAATCACCTAGAAAGGAATAATTAGGGATAGTTAGCACGGTTTTGTGAAGGGTAGGTCGTGCCTCACAAACCTTATTGAGTTCTTTGAGAAGGTGACCAAAGAGGTGGATGAGGGTAAAGCGGTTGATGTGGTGTATATGGATTTCAGCAAAGCATTTGATAAGGTTCCCCACGGTAAGCTTTTGCAGAAAATACGGACACATGGGATTGAGGGTGATTCAGTGGTTTGGATCAGGAATTGGCTAGCTGTAAGAAAACAAAGGGTGGTGGTTGATGGGAAATATTCATCCTGGAGTTCAGTTACTAGTGGTGTACCGCAAGGATCTGTTTTGAGGCCACTGCTGTTTGTCATTTTTATTAATGACTTGGATGAGGGCGTGGAAGGATGGAGTAGTAAATTTGCGAATGACACTAAAGTCGGTGGAGTTGCAGACAGTGCGGAGGGAAGTGGCAGGTTACAGAGGGACATAGATAAGCTGCAGAGCTGGGCTGAGTGGTGGCAAATGGAGTTCAATGCGGAAAAGTGTGAGGTGATTCACTTTGGAAGGAGTAACATGAATACAGAGTACTGGCCTAATGGTAAGATACTTGGTCGTGTGGATGAACAGAGGGATATGGGTGTCCATGTGCATAGATCCCTGAAAGTTGGCACCTAGGTTGATAGGGTTGTTAAGAAGGTGTACGTTGTGGTAGCTTTTATTGGTAGAGGGATTGAGTTTCGGAGCCAGGAGGTCATGCTGCAACTGTAAAAAACTGTGGTGTGGCGGCATTTGGAGTAATGCGTTCAGTTCTGGTCGCCGTATTATAGGAAAGATGTGGAAGTGTTGGAAAGGGTGCAGAGGAGATTTACAAGGATGTTGCCTTTTATGGTGGGAAAATCGTATGAGGAGAGGCTGGGGGGCTTGAGGTTGTTTTCGTTAGAGAGAAGAAGGTTAAGAGGTGACTTAATAGAGGCATACAAGATGATCAGAGGAATAGAGAGGGTGGATAGTGAGAGCCTTTTTCCTCGGATGGTGTTAGCGAGCACGAGGGGACAGAGCTTTAAATTGAGGGGTGAGAGATATAGGACAGATGTCAGAGGTAGGTTCTTTACTCAGAGAGTAGTAAGGGCGTGGAACGCCCTGCCTGCAGCAGTGGTGGACTCGTCAACGTTGAGAGCGTTCAAGTGGTTATTGGATAAACATTTGGATGATATTGGAATAGTGTAGATTAGAGGGGCTTTAGATTGGTACCACTGGTCGGCGGAACATCGAGGGCCGAAGGGCCTGTACTGCTCTGTAATGTTCTATGTTCTAATTGACAGGGGGCACTCCAAATTGACATGGGCACGCCTAATTGTTGGGGGACACTTTGCATTGACAGGCGCTCTCCTAATTGACAGGGGAGTCTCCTAATTGACAGGGGACACTCCTAATTGACATGGGCACTCATAATTGACGTGGGGCACTCCTAATTGACAGGGACACTCCTAATTGAAATGGGGCACTCCTAATTGACGTGGGGCACTCCTCATTGAAAGTGGGCACTCCTTATTGACAGGGTGCCCTTCTCATTGACAGGGGGCACTCCTTATCGACAGGTTTCACTCCAATTGACAGGGGGCACTCCAATTGATAGGGTGCACTACAATTGGCAGAGGGGGAATCCAATTGACAGGTGGTCTCCTAATTGACAGGGGCACTCCTAATTGTCAGGGGGCACTCCTTTTGACAGGGGGCACTACAAATTGACCGGGGTACTCCACATTGTCAGAGGGCACTCCAAGTTGACAGGGGCACTCCTAATTAGCAGGGGTCATTCCTAATTTGCAGGGGGCGCACCTAAATGACAGGGGGCACTCCAAACTGACAGGGGAGCTGCTAACTGACAAGGGGCACTCCTAATTGCAAGGGCGTTCTCCTAATTGAAAGGGGACACACCTCATTGACAGGGCGGGCATTCCTAATTGACAGGGGCGCACTCCTCATTGACAAGGGGGCACCCCTCATTGACAGGGGACACTCCTCATTGACAGGGCGGGGACTCCTAATTGACAGGGGGGGCACTCCAAATTGACAGTGGTCACACCTTGGTGACATGGGGGCACTCCTCATTGACCGGGGGTACTCCTTACTGCGAGGGGGCACTCCTAATTGACAGAGGGCACTCTTCATTGGCAGGGGACACGCCTCATTGACAGGGAGCACTCCTCATTGACAGAGGGATCTCCTAATTGGCAGGGGTCGTTTCTAATTTGTAGGGGGCACTCCTAAGTGACAGGGGGCGCTACTTAGTGACAGGGGGCGCTCCTTATTGACAGGGGGCACTCCTCATTGAAGGGGGGGCACTCATCATTGACAGGGGACACTCCGAATTGGCAGGGGGCACTCCTAATTGGCCGGGGCACTCCTAATTGGCAAGGGGCACTCCTAATTGGCAGCGAGCACTCCTAATTGACCGGGGCCACTACAAATTGACAGGGGTACTCAAATTGTTAGGGGGGACACCAAATTGGCAGGGGCACTCGTAATTAGCAGGGGTCACTCCAAATTGCAGGTTGCGCTCCTCAATGACATGGGGCACTTCTAACTGACAGGGGGAGCACCTAACTGACAACGGGCACTACTAATTGAAAGGGGGTTTCCTCATTTACAGGGAACACTCCTCATTGACAGGGCGGGCACTCCAAATTGACAGGGGTCACTCCTTTGTGACATGGGGGCACTCCTCATTGACCGGGGGTAATCGCCTTTGCGAGGGGGCACTTCTCGTTGGCAGGAGGCACTCCTCATTGACAGGGAGCACTCCTCATTGACAGGGGAGACGCCTCATTGACAGGGCGGGCACTCCAAATTGATAGGGGTCACTCCTTTGTGACATGTGGGCACTCCTCATTGACTGGGGGTAATCCTCTTTGCGAGAGGGCACGCCTCATTGGCACGGGCACTCCTCATTGACAGGGGGCACTCCGCATTGACAGAGGGAACTCCTAATTGGCAGGGGGCTCTCGAATTGACAGGGGGCACTCCGAATTGACAGGGGGCAATTCTAATTGACAGGGGGCACTGCTAATTGACAGGGGGCCCTCCGAATTGACACGGGGGCACTCTGCATTGACAGGGGCCTGTCCATTTGACAGGGGGCACGCCTCATTGACCGGGCCCTCTCCTAATTGAAGGTGGGGCACTGTTAATTGATATTGGGCAATTCTCATTGACCGTGGATACTCCTCATTGACTGTGGGGCACTCCTCATTGACGGTGGGACACTCCTCATTGACGGTGGGACACTCCTCATTGACGGGGTGGCACTCTTCATTGACGTGGGGGCATCCTCATTGACGGGGGTGCACGCCTCATTCACCGGGGGGCACTCCGCATTGACGGTGGGGCACTCCTCATTGACAGGGGGCACTCCTCATTGACAGGGGCACTACTCAGTGACAGGGGATACTCCACATTGACAGTGGACACTCCTCATTGACAGGGGGCATTCTTAATTGACAGGCGGGCACTCATAATTGACAGGGGTCAGTCCTTGGTAACAGAGGCCTCTCCTCATTGACAGGGGGCACTCCTCATTGACAGGGGACCTCCTCATTGACAGAGGGCACTACTTATTGAAAGGGGCACGCGTAATTGACAAGTGGAACACCTAATTGACAAAGGCACTCCAAATTGGGAGGGGGCACTCCTAATTGTCTGTGGGCGCTCCTAAATTACAGCGGGCACTCCTAACTGGCAGCGGGAGCTCCAAACTGACAAGGGGCACTCCAAATTGAAAGGGGGTACTCCTCATTGACAGGGGACACTCCTGATTGACAGGGGATATCCTCATTGTCAGGGCGGGCACGCCTAATTGACAGTGGGCACTCCAAACTGACAGGGGAAACTCCTTGGTGACATGGGGGCACTCCTCATTGACCGGGGGTACTCCTCAGTGACAGGGGGCACTCCTCATTGATAGGGGGAACTCCTAATTGGCAGGTGTCACTCCACATTGACAGGGGTGGCACTCTTCATTGACGTGGGGGAATCCTCATTGATGGGGGGAACGCCTCATTCACCGGGGGGCACTCCGCATTGACGGTGGGGCACTCCTCATTGACAGGGGGCACTCCTCATTGACAGGGGCACTACTCAGTGACAGGGGATACTCGACATTGACAGTGGACAATCCTCATTGACAGGGGGCACTCTTAATTGAGAGGGGGCACTCATTATTGACAGGGGTCACTCCTTGGTGACAGAGGCCTCTCCTCATTGACAGGGGGCACTCCACATTGACGAGGGGGGGCACTCATCATTGACAGGGGGACCTCCTCATTGACAGGGGGCGCTACTGATTGAAAGGGGCACGCGTAATTGACAAGTGGAACATCTAATTGACCGAGGCACTCCTAATTGACAGGGGGACTACAAATTGACTGGGGTACTCCAACTTGTCAGGGGGCACTCCAAATTGTCAGGGGGCACTCCTAATTGGCAGGGGTCACTCCTAATTGTCTGTGGGCGCTCCTAAATGACAGCGAGCACTCCTAACTGACAGCGGGGCTCCAAACTGACAAGGGACACTCCAAATTGTAAGGGGGTACACCACATTGACAGGGGACAGTCCTGATTGACAGGGGATACTCCTCATTGTCAGGGCGGGCACGCCTAATTGACAGTGGGCACTCCAAACTGACAGGGCTCACTCCCTGGTGACATGGGGGCACTCCTCATTGACCGGGGGTACTCCTCAGTGACAGGGGGCACTCCTCATTGACAGGGGGAACTCCTAATTGGCAGGTGTCACTCCACATTGACAGGGGGCACTCCGAATTGACAGAGGGCACTCTTCATTGGCAGGGGGCACTCCTCATTGACAGGGGGCACTCCTCATTGACAGGGGGAACTCCTAATTGGCAGGGGTCGTTCCTAATTGGTAGCGGGCACTCCTAATTGACAGGGGGCGCTGCTTGGTGACAGGGGGCGCTCCTCATGGACAAGGGGCACTCCCGATTGACGTGGGGGGGGCCCCTCATCATTGACAGGGGACACTCTTCATTGACAGGGCGGGCACTCCTAATTGACAGGGGGACGCCAAATTGACAGGGGTCACTCCTTGGTGACATGGGGGCACTCCACATTGACCGGGGGTACTCCTCATTGCGAGGGGGCGCTCCTCGTTGACAGCGGGCACTCCTCATTGACAGGCGGCACTCCTCATTGAAGGGGGAACAGCTAATTGGCAGGGGTAACTCCTTGGTGACATGGGGGCACTCCTCATTGACAGGGGACATTCCTCATTGACAGGGCGCACTCCTCATTGACAGGGCGAACTCTTATTTGGCAGAGGTCACTCCTAATTGGTAGGGGGCACTCCTGATTGACAGTGTGCACTCCTTGGTGACAGGGGGCAATCCTTAGTGACGGAGGGGGCACTCCTAATTGACAGGGGGCACTACAAATTGACAGGGGTACTCCAAATTGTCAGGGGGTACACCAAATTGACTCGGGCACTCCTAATTAGCAGGGGTCACTCCAAATTTGCAGGGTGCGCTCCTAAATGACATGGGGCACTCCTAACTGACAGGGGGAGCACCTTACTGACAACGGGCACTCCTAATTGAAAGGGGGTTTTCTCATTGACAGCGAACACTCCTCATTGACAGGGCGGGCACTCGAAATTGAAAGGGGTCACTCCTTTGTGACATGGGGGCACTCCTCATTGACCGGGGGTAATCTTCTTTGCGAGGGGCCACTTCTCATTGGCAGGGGGCACTCCTCATTGACAGGGAGCACTCCTCATTTACAGGGGACACGCCTCATTGACAGGGCGGGCACTCCAAATTGACAGTGGTTACTCCTTTGTGACATGTGGGCACTCCTCATTGACAGGGGGTAATCCTCTTTGCGAGGGGGCACGCCTCATTGGTACGGGCACTCCTCATTGACAGGGGGAACTCCTAATTGGCAGGGGTCACTCGTAAATGGTCGTGGGCACTCCGAATTGACAGGGTGCACTCCTAACGGACACGGGGATCTCCTAATTGACAGGGGGCTCTCTAATTGACAGGGGGCACACCGAATTTACAGGGGGCACTTCTAATTGACAGGGGGCACTCCTAATTGACAGGGGGCCCTCCGAATTGACACGGGGCCACTCTTCATTGACAGGGGCCTCTCCATTTGACAGGGGGCACTCCTCATTGACCGGGAGCTCTCCTAATTGACGGTGGGGCACTCTTAATTGATATTGGGCACTTCTCATTGACCGTGGGTACTCCTCATTGACTGTGGGGCACTCCTCATTGACGGTGGGACACTCCTCATTGACGGTGGGACACTCCTCATTTACGGGATGGCACTGTTCTTTGACGTGGGGGGATCCTCATTGACGGGGGGAGGGGGCACGCCTCATTCACCGGGGGGCACTCCGCATTGACGGTGGGGCACTCCTCATTGACAGGGGGCACTCCTCATTGACAGGGGCACTACTCAGTGACAGGGGATACTCGACATTGACAGCGGACAATCCTCACTGACAGGGGGCACTCTTAATTGACAGGGGGCACTCATAATTGACAGGGGTCACTCCTTGCTGACAGAGACCTCTCCTCATTGACAGGGGGCACTCCACATTGAAGGGGGGGGGGCACTCTTCATTGACAGGGGGACCTCCTCATTGACAGGGGGAACTACTGATTGAAAGGGGCACGTGTAATTGACAAGTGGAACATATAATTGACAGAGGCACTCCTAATTGACAGGGGGACTACAAATTGACAGGGGTTCTCCAACTTGTCAGGGGGCACTCCAAATTGTCAGGGGGCACTCCTAATTGGCAGGGGTCACTCCTAATTGTCTGTGGGCGCTCCTAAATGACAGCGAGCACTCCTAACTGACAGCGGGGCTCCAAACTGACAAGGGGCACTCCACATTGAAAGAGGGTACTCCTCATTGACAGGGGACACTCCTGATTGACAGGGGATACTCCTCATTGTCAGGGCGGACACGCCTAATTGACAGTGGGCACTCCAAACTGACAGGGGTCACTCCTTGGTGACATGGGGGCACTCCTCATTGACCGGGGGTACTTCTCAGTGACAGGGGGCACTCCGCATTGTCAGGGGGAACTCCTAATTGGCAGGTGTCACTCCACATTGACAGGGGGCACTCCGAATTGACAGGGGGCACTTCTCATTGACACGGGGGAATTCCTGAAAGACAAGGGGAGCTCCTAATTGACAGGGGGCACTCCAAATTGACAGGGGGCAATCCTAATTGACAGTAGGCACTCCTGTTCCCAGGAGCAGGCTGAGGGTAAGATATTTGGTTTTCTGACTTGAATTAATTATTTATTTTTACAGTTAATTTTGGGTTTAAAATCGGAGGTTTTTTTCAAAACCGGAAATAGGGCCAGCAGGGGCCTGGGGAAGTTTTTGGAGGCTTTAAAAAGGGCTTACCTTGGAGGTTCAGCTTCATTGTTCCCAGGAGCAGGCTGAGGGTAAGAGAGTTGGTTTTATGACTTTAATTAATTATTTATGTTTCAGTTAATTTTGGGTTGAAAATCGGAGGTTTTTTTCAAAACCGGAAGTAGGGCCAGGGGCCTGGGGAAGTTTTTGGTGGCTGTGAAAGCGCACCAAAGTATACAGCGGGCAGCAGAGTGAGTGGGAAGTTGAGTGAGCTCTCAGGGCTTTGGCTCACAGGGCTTGGACGAGCAGGGGTGAGTTTTTTTGTTTCCTTACATTCTTATTAACTTTTCACTGTCTTACCTGACATAAAGTGTCCAGTATGAGTGTGAAACCAGTGCGTTGTTCCCAGTGTAGGATGTGGGAGGTCCTAGAGGCATCTGGCCTCCCGGATATCCACATCTGTGAGGGGTGTGTCGAGCTGCGGTTCCTGAGGGACCGTGTTAGGGAGCTGGAACTGCAGCTTGAGGATCTTAGGCTGATGAGGGAGAATGAGGAGGTGATAGACAAGAGCTATCATCAGGTGGTCACACCAGGGCCCCGGGCGGAGGCCAAGTGGGTGACGGCCAGGAAGGGTAAGGCTAGGGTGGTTGAGAGCACCCCAGTGGTTTTGCCCCTGCACAACAAGTACTCCTGCTTGAGTACTGCTGGGGGGAAAGCCCGCCTGGGGGAAGCAGCAGTGGCCGTGTCTCCGCAGTGGAGTCCAGCCCTGTAACCAAGAGGGCTAAGGAAAAGAGGAGGAAGGCGGTATTAATCGGGGACTCGATGGTGAAGGGGACAGACAGGCATTTCTGCGGAGGTAGGCGGGATTCTCGCACGGTGGTCTGTCTCCCTGGGGCCGGGATCCAGGATGTCGCTAGTCGCGTCCCGGAAATCCTGAGGTGGGAGGGAGAGGAGCCTGAGGTAGCGGTACATATTGGTACCGCTGATGTGGGTAGGAAGGGAGAAGGGGTCATGAAAAGGGAGTACAGGGAATTAGGGAGACAGCTGAGAAAGAGGAAAGCAAAGGTAGTAATCTCAGGATTACTGCCTGTGCCACGGGAAGGTGAGGGCAGGAATGGAGTGAGGTGGAAGATGAATGTGTGGCTGAGGGACTGGTGCAGGGGGCAGGGATTCAGGTTCCAGGACCATTGGGACCTCTTTAGGGGCAGGGGTGATCTGTATACAAAAAACGGGTGGAACTTGAATCACAGGGGGACCAATCTCCTGGCCGGTAGGTTGGCTAAGGCTACTGGGGAGAATTTAAACTAGATAGGTTGGGGGGAGGGGAGCTAGAAGAGTTGACTAGGATCAAGGAACTAATTGATGGGGGGGGGGAGGATGCAGGGGTAAGGGGAATTACAAAATTAATGGCAGAGGAGAGGGTGCAAGTGAATGAAGGCGGTAATTTAGATAAGGGAGTAGAGGGAGAGGGTGTTCGCGACTCATCAAAGCGGTTCCAGATAAAAGCTGGAATAAGGACACTTTGCCTGAATGCACGAAGCATTCGGAACAAGGTAAATGAGTTGATGGTGCAAATCAGCACAAGTGGGTACGATCTAGTGGCCATTACAGAAACGTGGCTGAAAGGTGACCAGGACTGGGAGATGAATATCCAGGGGTATCAGGCGTTTCGGAAGAATAGACAGGAAGGAAAAGGTGGTGGGGTCGCGCTTTTAATAAGAGATAATATCAGGGTAGTACTGAGGGATGACATAGGCTCTGAGGAACAAAACGTGGAATCATTATGGGTAGAGATGAGGAATAGTAGAGGGAGAAAGACACTAGTAGGTGTGGTATATAGGACCCCAAATAATAATGTTGAGGTAGGGAGGGCTATAAACAAGCAGATAAGGGATGCGTGTAAAAACGGAACGGCAATAATCATGGGGGCTTCAACATGCACATTGACTGGCAGACTCAAGTCGGTAAGGGTGGAATGGAGGAAGTGTTCTTAGAATGCTGTCGGGGTAGTTTCCTTGAACAGCATGTTACGGAACCGACGAGGGAACGAGCTATTTTGGATCTGGTATTGTGCAACGAGGTAGGTAGAATTAAGTATCTAATTGTGAAGGACCCTCTTGGGTCTAGTGACCACAATATGGTCGAATTTCTGATTCAGATGGAAGAGGAGAAAGTTTGGTCTCAAACCAGTGTCCTCTGTTTGAACAGAGGGAAATATGTTAGGATGAGGGATGAATTGGCGAAGGTAGACTGGGAGAGCAGGCTGGCAGGTAGGATAGCTGGGGAACAGTGGAGGATTTTTAAGGAGATCCTTTTCAGTTCTCAGCAAAAATATATTCCAGCAAAAAACAAGGATTGTAAGAAAAGGGAGAACCAGCCGTGGATAACGAAGGAAATAAAGGAGAGTATTAAAATAAAAACAGCTGCGTACAGAGTGGCCAAAAATTGTGGAGAAACAAGTGATTGGGAAAAATTTAAGAAACAACAAAGAGAGACTAAGAAAGCGATAAAGAAAGGAAGGATATACTATGAAGCTAGGCTAGCAATTAATATAAAAAATGATAGAAAAAGTTTTTATAAATATATAAAAAGGAATAGAGTGGCTAGAGTAAATGTTGGACCCTTGGAGGAAGAGAGGGGGGAGTTAATAGTGGGAAATGAGGATATGGCTGAGTCTTTAAATAAGTTTTTTGTGTCGGTCTTCACGGTGGAGGACACAAATAGTTTGCCAAATATTAACGATAGAGGGTTGGCAGCAGGAGAAATACTTAATACAATTAATGTTACCAGAGAGGCAGTGCTGGGTAGACTAATGGGACTGAAGGTGGACAAGTCCCCGGGTCCGGATGGAATGCATCCCAGGGTATTGAAAGAAATGTCAGAGGTAATAGTGGATGCGTTAGTGATTATTTATCAAAACTCGTTGCATTCTGGGGTAGTGCCGGTTGATTGGAAAACGGCTAATGTTACGCCGCTGTTTAAAAAAGGAAGGAGACAAAAGGCGGGTAACAATAGGCCGGTCAGCTTAACGTCTGTAGTAGGGAAAATGCTGGAATTCATTATTAAAGAAGAGATAGCAGGGCATCTGGATAGAAATGGTTCGATCAATCAGACGCAGCATGGATTCATGAGGGGAAAGTCGTGCTTGACGAACATGTTGGATTTTTATGAAGATGCGACTAGGGCGGTTGATGGAGGAGAACCGGTGGATGCGGTGTTTTTGGATTTCCAAAAGGCGTTTGATAAGGTGCCCCATAAAAGGCTGCTGAAGAAGATTAGGGCACACGGAGTTGGGGGTAGTGTGTTAAAGTGGATTGGGGACTGGCTATCCGACAGGAAGCAAAGAGTCGGAATAAATGGGTGTTTTTCCGGTTGGAGGAAGATAACTAGTGGCGTGCCGCAGGGATCGGTACTCGGGCCGCAACTATTTACCACTTATATAGATGATCTGGAGGAGAGGACGGAGTGTAGGGTAACGAAGTTTGCAGACGACACAAAGATAAGTGGAAAAGTGAATCGTGTGGAGGACGGAGAAGATCTGCAGAGAGATTTGGACAGGCTGAGTGAGTGGGCGAGGATATGGCAAATGGAGTATAACGTTGAGAAATGCGAGGTTATACACTTTGGAGGAAATAATAACAAATGGGATTACTATCTCAATGGAAACAAATTAAAACATGCTACCGTGCAAAGGGACCTGGGGGTCCTTGTGCATGAGACGCAAAAGCCCAGTCTGCAGGTACAACAGGTGATCAAGAAGGCAAATGGGATGTTGGCCGAAATTGCGAGGGGGATAGAATATAAAAGCAGGGATGTCTTGATGTACCTGTACAGGGCATTGGTGAGGCCGCAGCTGGAATACTTTGTGCAGTATTGGTCCCCTTATATGAGGAAGGATATATTGGCATTGGAGGGAGTGCAGAGAAGGTTCACCAGGTTGATACCGGAGATGAGGGGTTTGGATTATGAGGAGAGGCTGAGGAGATTGGGTTTGTACTCGTTGGAGTTTAGAAGGATGAGGGGGGGATCTTATTGAGACTTATAAGATAATGCGGGGGCTGGATAGGGTGGAGGCGGAGAGATTCTTTCCACTTAGTAAGGAAGTTAAAACTAGAGGACACAGCCTCAAAATAAAGGGGGGTCGGTTTAAGACAGAGTTGAGGAGGAACTTCTTCTCCCAGAGGGTGGTGAATCTCTGGAATTCTCTGCCCACTGAGATGGTGGAGGCTACCTCGCTGAATATGTTTAAAGCGCGGATGGATGGATTCCTGATCGGTAAGGGAATTAAGGGTTATAGGGATCAGGCGGGTAAGTGGTACTGATCCACGTCAGATCAGCCATGATCTTGTTGAATGGCGGGGCAGGCTCGAGGGGCTAGATGGCCTACTCCTGCTCCTATTTCTTATGTTCTTATGTTCTAACTGACAGGGGGCACTCCTCATTGACAGGGGGCTCTCCTCATTGACAGGGGGCACTCCCAATTGACAGGGGGGACTCCTAATTGGCAGGTGTCACTCCACATTGACAGGGGGCACTCCTAATTGACAGGGTGCACTCCTCATTGACACGGGGGAAATCATGAAAGACAGGGGGAGCTCCTAATTGACAGGGGGCACTCCTCATTGACGGGGGCACTCCTCATTGACAGGGGGCACTCCTCATTGACAGGGGCACTCCTCATTGACAGGGGGAACTCCTAATTGGCAGGTGTCACTCCACATTGACAGGGGGCAGTCCGAATTGACAAGGGCACTCCTAATTGGCAGGGGGCACTTCTCATTGACACGGGGGCACTCCTCATTGACAGGGGGCTCTCCATTTGACAGGGGGCAATCCTAATTGACAGCGGGCGCTCCTTACTGACGGTGGGGCACTCTTAATTGATAGCGGGCACTCCTCATTGACCATGGTTACTCCTCTTTTACTGTGGGGCACTCCTCATTGAAGGTGGGACACTCCTCATTGACGGGGGGACACTGCTCATTGACCGGAGGGAGGGGGGTACTCTTCTTTGACGTGGGGGGATCCTCATTGAAGGGGTGGCATGCCTCATTAACCGTGGGGCACTCCTCATTGACGGTGGGGCACTCCAAATTGGCAGGGGTCACTCGTAAATGGTAGGGGGCACTCCGAATTGACAGGGGGCACTAGTAATTCACAGTGGGCACTCCTAACTGACAGAGAGAGCTCTTAACTGAAAGGGGGCACTCCTAAATGAAAGGGGGTAACCCTAATTGACAGGGGGCACTCTTTATTGACAGGGGGCTCTCCTAATTGACAGGGGGCTCTCCTAATTGACAGGGGGCACTCCTCATTGACAGGGGTACTCCTCATTGACGGGGGCACTACTCATTTACAGTGGTTACTCCGCATTGACAGTGGACACTCCTCATTGACAGGGGGCATTCCTACTTGTCAGGGGGCACTCCATATTGACAGGGAGCACTCATTATTGACACCGAGACGGCTCCTCATTGACAGTGGTCGTTCCTATTTGGCAGGGATCGCTCCTAATTGGCAGGGGGCGCTCCTCATTGACAAGGGTCGCTCCTAATTGACAAGGGGAGCTCCAAACTGACAGTCGACGCTCCTACCATACAGAAGGCACTCCGAATTGAAAGGGGGTACTCCTAATTGACTGAGGGCACTCCACAATGCCAAGGGGCGCTCCACGTTGATAGGGGGCAAACCTCATTGACAGGGGGAACTCTTCATTGAAATGGGGTCACACATAACTGACAGTGGGAGACTCCTCATTGACGGTGGGGCACCACTCATTGACGGCCGGGCACTCATCATTGGCTGGGGCGCTCTCCCCATTGGCGGGTAGCACTCCGCTTTGACGTGGGGGGAATCCTCATTGACGGGGATGCACTCTTCATTGACAGTGGGGCACTCCTCTTTGAGCGGGGGGGGGGTAGCACTCCTCATTGACTGGGGACACTAAATATTGACTGGGGGATCTATTCATTGACACGGGGCGCTCCTAATTGAGAAGGGGAGCTCCTCATTGACAGGGGTCACTCCGCATTGACTTGGGGCACTCCTCATTTACATGGGGTGCTCCTAATTGACATGGGGCATTCCAAATTGACAGGAGCTCCTCTTTTTTGACAGTGGGCACTCCTTATTGACAGGGGGCACTCCAATTGACAGTGAGTACTCGAATTGACAGAGCGACTCCAATTGACATGGGGAAATCCTACCTGACAAGGGGCACTACTCATTGACAGGGGGCAATCCTATTTGACACGGGCAGATCTAATTGACAGCGGGCGCCCTTCATTGACAGGGTTCGGTCCCATTTGGCTGGGATCTCTCCTAATTGACAGCGGGCGCTCCAAATTGACAAGGGGCGCTCTTAATTGACAGGGGCCGCTCCTACCTGACAGGGGGCGCTCCTAACTGACAGGGGGCACTCCTAATTGAAAGGGGGTACTCCTAATTGACTGAGGGCTCTCCTCATTGACAGGGGGGCATTCCTTATTGACAAGGGGCGCTCCACATTGATAGGGGTCAATCCTCATTGACATGGGGCACGCAGAAACGACAGGGAGAGACTCCTCATTGACGTCGGGGCACCCGTCATTGACGGGGGGGGGGGGCTCGTAATTGACTGGGGCGCTCTCCTCTTTGACGTGGGGGGAATCCTCATTCATGGGGGTGCTACCCTCATTTACAGTGGGGCAATCCTCTTTGAGCCGGGGGGGCACTCCTCATTGACAGGGGACACTACATATTGACTGGGGGAACTCCTCATTGACTGGGGGCAATCCTAATTGACAGGGGCGCTCCTAATTGCAAGGGGGCACTCGTCGTTGACTTGGGGCACTCCTCATTGACTGGGGGCACTCCTCATTGACTGGGTGCACTCCTGATTGCATGGGGCCCTCCGAATTGACATGGGGTACTCCTAATTGACATGGGGCACCCCGAATTGACAGGAGGTACTCCTTATTGACAGTGGGCACTCCTGATTGAGAGGGGGCACTCCCTCTTGACAGCGGGCACTCATATTGACAGTGGCACTTCTAATTGACAGGGGGAACTCAAATTGACAGGGGGTGCCCCAATTGACAGGGGGTACTCCAATTGACGCGGAGTACTCCAATTGACAGGGAGTACTCCAATTGACAGGGGATCTCCAATTGACATGGGGAACTCGTAACTCACAGGGGGCACTCCTCATTGGCAGCGGGCACTCCTAATTGACAAGGGGCACTCGTAACTGGCAGGGGGCAGTCCGAATTGACACTGTGCACGACTAATTGACAGGGGGTACTCCAAATTGACAGTGGTAACTCCTAATTGTCAGTGGTCACTCCTTGGTGTCAGGGGACACTCTAAAATGACAGCGGGCACACCTAATTGACAGGGGGCACTCCTAACTGACAGAGGGAGCTCCTAACTGACAAGGGGCACGCTTAATTGGAAGGGGGTACTCCTAATTGACAGGGGGTACTCCTAATTGACAGGGGGCACTGCTAAATGACAGGGGGCACTCCGAATTGACAGGGGCCACTCCTCACTGAAAGGGGGCACTCCTCATTGACAGGGTGTACTCCTCATTGACAGGGGTGCTCCTCATTGACAGGGGACACTCCTCATTGTCAGGGGGCAATCCAAATTGACATGGGTCTATCCAAATTCATAGGGGGAACTCCAAATTGACAGGCGTCAGTCCTAATTGTCAGGGATCACTCCTAAGTGTCAGGGCCAGTGCAACCCTACTGCGGGCATTCCTAATTGACAGGAGGCACTCCAAACTGACAGGGGTAACTCCGAACACACGGGGCACTCACAATTGAAAGGGGGAAATCCTCATTGACAGAGCGCACTCAAATTGACAGGGGGCACTCCTCATTGACCAGGGGCACTCCATTTGACACGGTGGCGCTCCAAATTGACAGGAGCACTCCTAATTGACAGGGGCAGTCCTAATTGACATGGGGCACTCCTCATTGACAGTGGGCACTCCTAATTGACAGGGGGCACTCTTCATTGTCAGGGAGCACTCCTCATTGACAGGGGGCACTCCCTATTGACAGGGGGCACTCCTTATTTACAGTGGGCACTCCAAATTGACGGGGCAATTAAATTGACAGGGGGCACTCCTCATTGACAGGGGGCACTCCTCATTGACAGGGGGCACTCCCTATTGACAGGGGGCACTCCTTATTTACAGGGGGGACTCCAAATTGACGGGGCACTTAAATTGACAGGGGGCGCTCCAATTAAGAGGAGGTGCTCCAATTGACACGGGGTACTCCAATTGACAGGTAGTACACTAATTGACAGGGGGACTCCAATTGACATGGGGAACTCCTCATTGAAAGGGGGCACTCCAATTGACACGGTTTCACTCCTAACTGACGGGGGACACTCCTCATTGACAGGGGGCACTCCTCATTTACAGGGGGAACTCCTCATTGAAAGGGGGCACTCCATTTGACACAGTAGCACTCCTAATTGACAGGGGGCACTCCTAATTGACAGGGGCACTCGGAATTGACAGCGGGCGCTCCTCATTGACAGTGGTCGCTCCTGTTTCGCAGGGGTCGCTCCTAATTGGCAGGGGGCGCTGCTAATTGACAAGGGGCGCTCCTAATTGACAAGGGGCGCTCCTAATTGACAAGGGGCGCTCCTAACTGACAGGGAGCACTCCGAAATGAAAGGGGGTACTCCTAATTGACTGAGGGCACTCCTCATTGACAACGGGCGCTCCACATTGATAGGGGGCACACCTCATTGACAGCTGGAACTCTTCATTGACATGGGGGCACTCATAACTGACAGGGGGAGACTCTTCATTGACGGTGGGGCACCCCTCATTGAAGGCGGGCACTTATCATTGGCTGGGGCGCTCTCCCCATTGATGGGTGGCACTCCGCTTTGACGTGGGGGGAATCCTCATTGACGGGGATGCACTCCTCATTGACAGTGGGGCACTCCTCTTTGAGCGGGGGGGGGGTAGCACTCCTCATTGACTGGGGACACTAAATATTGACTGGGGGAACTATTCATTGACACGGGGCGCTCCTAATTGATAAGGGGAGCTCCTCATTGACAGGGGTCACTCCTCATTGACAGGGTGCACTCATCATTGACATGGGCTGCTCCTAATTGACATGGGGCATTCCAAAGTGACAGGAGGTACTCCTTTTTGACAGTGGGCACGCCTTCTTGGCAGGGGGCACTCCAATTGACAGGGAGTACACCAATTGACAGAGGAACACCAAATGACATGGGGAAATCCTAACTGACAAGGGACACTACTCATTGACAGGGGGCAATCCTATTTGACACATGCAGATCTAAGTGACAGCGGGCGCCCCTCGTTGACAGGGGTCGCTCCTATTTGGCAGGGATCTCTCCTAATTGACAGCGGGCGCTCCTAATTGACAGGGGGCGCTCCTAATTGACAAGGGGCACTCTTAATTGACAGGGGGCGCTCCTACCTGACAGGGGGCACTCCAAACTGACAGGGGGCACTCCTAATTGAAAGGGGGTACTCCTAATTGAATGAGGGCTCTCCTCATTGACAGGGGGCACTCCTCATTGAGAGGGGGCATTCCTCATTGACAAGGGGGGCTCCATATTGATAGGGGTCAATCCTCATTGACATGGAGCACTCAGAAATGACAGGGAGAGACTCCTCATTGACGTCGGGGCAGCCCTCATTGACGGGGGGGGGGGCACTCGTAATTGACGGGGGCGCTCTCCACATTGACGGTTGGGCACTCCTCTTTGACGTGGGGGGAATCCTCATTGATGGGGGTGCACTCCTCATTTACAGTGGGGCACTCCTCTTTGAGCGGGGGGGGGGCACGCCTCATTGACAGGGGAAACTACATATTGACTGGGGGAACTGCTCATTGACTGGGGGCAATCTTAATTGACAGGGGGCGCTCCTAATTGCAAGGGGGCACTCCTCATTGATTTGGGGCACTCCACATTGACTGGGGGCACTCCTAATTGACTGGGCGCACTCCTCATTGACTGGGTGCACTCCTCATTGACTGGGTGCACTCCTCATTGTCATGAGGCCCGCCTAATTGACATGGGGTACTCCTAATTGACATGGGGCACTCCTAATTGACAGGACGTACTCCTTATTGACAGGACCACTCATCATTGACAGTGGGAACTCCACATTGACGGGAAGCACTCCTCATTGACAAGGGGAATTCTGCATTGACAGGGGCCTCCCAATTGACAGGGGGACTCCTCATTGACAGGGGGCACTCCTAATTGAAATGGGGCACTCCCAATTGACAGTGGGAGTGCAAATTTTCAGGTGCACTCCTAATTGACATGGGACACTCCTAATAGACAGGGGGCACTCCGAATTGACCGGGCCACACCTCATTGACAGCGGGCACTCCTCATTGACAGGGGACACTCCTCATTGACAGCGGCCTCCTAATTGACAGGGGGACTCCAATTGATATGAGGGATTCCTAATGGACAGGGGGCACTCATCATTGGCAGGGGGGACTCAATATTGACATGGGGCACTCCTGATTGGCAGGGGGTAGTCCAAATTGACAGGGGGCATTCCAAATTGACAGGCGGAAATCCAAGTTGACCGGAGGCACACCTAATTGTCAGGGGTCACTTCTAATTGGCAGGGTGCAATCCAAAATGACAGGGGG
This sequence comes from Mustelus asterias, assembly GCF_964213995.1. NCBI lineage: Eukaryota > Metazoa > Chordata > Chondrichthyes > Carcharhiniformes > Triakidae > Mustelus > Mustelus asterias. The sequence continues at coordinate 1,261,021 of NW_027590133.1, forward strand.
CACTCCTATTTGACAGGGAGCTCTCTAACAAGGGGAGCTCCTAACTGACATGGCGTACTCCGAATTGACAGGGGCACTCCTAATTGACAGTGATCACTCCTAAGGTGACGGGGGCGACTCCTCATTGACAGGTGCACTCCGCAATGATGGTTGGTCTCTCCTCATGGATTTTGCAGCACTCCTCATTGACGTTGGGGCACTCCTCATTGACGGGGGGACACTCCACATTGACGTGGGGGGAATCCTCATTGACGAGGCGGGCACTACTCATTCACGGGGTGGGGGGGTGAGGGCGGGGAGGGGCACTCCTCATTGACGGTGGGTCACTTCTCATTGACAGGGTGAAGTCTTCATTTACAGGGGGCTCTCCTAATTGACAGGGGGCACTCCTAATTGACAGGCGACACACCCCATTTGCAGTGAACACTCCTCATTGACAGGGGACACTCCTCATTGACTGGGAGCACTCCTCATTGATAAAGGGCATTCCTCCTTGACAGGGGGCACTCCTCATTGACAGGGGGCTCTCCTCATTGACAGGGGCACTCCTCATTGACAGGGGGAACTCGTAATTGATAGGTGCAAGTCTTAATTGACAGGGGGAGCTCCAAATTGTCAAGGCGCTATCCGAATTGACAGGGGGCAGACCGAATTGACAGGGGGCACTCCTAATTGATAGGCGGCACTCCTCATTGACAGGGGGCATTCATACTTAACAGGGGGCACTCCTCATTCCCAGGGCGCACTCCTAATTGACAGTTGTCAATCCTCATTGTCAGGGGGCACTCTTCATTGATAGGGGGCACTCCCCTTTGACGGTGGGGCACTCCTCATTGACTAGGGGTCACTCCTCGTTGACGGTTGAGCACTCGTCATTGACGCGAGGGGGGGAGGTCACTCCTCATTGACAAGGAGAACTCCTAATTGACACGGGCGTCCTAATTGACAGGGGGCATTCCTAATTGCCAGGCGACAAAATTCATTGACAGGGGGCATTCCTCCTTGATAGGGGGTACTCATAAATGAAAGGGGGCACTCCTCATTGACAGGGGGCACTCCTAATTGATATGTGCCATTCCTAATTGACAGGCGGAGCTCCTAATTGACAATGCGCTGTCCTAATTGACAGGGGGCAGACCTATTTGACAGGGGGCATTCCTAATTGATAGGCGACACACCTCACTGACAGGGGACATTCCTCATTGACAGGCGGCACTCCTCATTGACAGGGGGCACTCCTCATTGACAGGGGGCACTCCTCATTGACAGGGGACACTCCTCATTGACAGGGGGTACTCCTAATTGACAGTGGAAACGCCTCATTGACAGTGGCGCACTCCTCATTGGCAGGGGGCACTCCCCTTTGAAGGTGGCGCACTTCTCAGTGACTAGTGTTCACTCCTCATTGTTGGTGGGGCACTCGTCATTGACTAGGGATCACTCCTCATTGACACGGGCGTCCATATTGACAGCGGCACTTCTAATTGACAGGGGGCACTCCTAATTGACAGGGGGAGCTCCTAACTGACAAGGGACACTCCTGAATGAAAGGGGGCACTCCTAATTGACAGGGCTAATCCTCATTGATGGGGGGCAGTCTTCATTGACGGGGGGCACTCCAATTGACGAGAGGGCTCTCCAATTGACAGGGGGCACTCCAATCGACACGGGGCACTCCAATTGACTGGGTGCGCTCCAATTGACATGGGGGTTCCTAATTGACAGGAGGCACTCCTAATTGGCTGCGGACACTCCTCATTGACAGGGTGCACTCCTAATTGACAGGGCGCCCTCCTAATCTACATGGGGCACTCCTCATTGACGTTGGGGCACTGCTCATTGCCAACGGGAATTCCTCATTGACAGGGGCCTCCCAATTGACTGGTGGCACTCCTAATTGACAGGGGGCAATCGTAATTGACAGGGGGCATTCCTAATTGACGTGGGACACTGCTAATTGTCAGGGGGCACTCCTAATTGACATGGGGCACTCCGAATTGACAAGGGGACTCCAAACTGACACGGGGAGCTTGTAATTGATAAGGGCCACTCCTAATTGAAAGGGGGACACTCCTAATGAGTGGCTGGCACTCCTAATTGATAGGGGTCACTCCTAGGTGACGGTGGCCACTGCTCATTGACAGGGGCCACTCCTCATTGACAGGGGGCACTCCCCAGTGACAGGGGGGACTCCTCATTGACAGGGGGCACTCCTCACTGACGGTGTGGCACTCTAATTGACGGGGGGGGGGGGAGGGCTCTCCAAATGACAGGGGGCACTCCAATCGACATGGTGCACTCCAATTGACATTGGGGATTCCAAATTGACAGGGGTCACTCCTAGGTGACGGGGGCCACTCCTCATTGACAGGGGCACTCCGCATTGATGGTGGGGCCCACCTCATTGACGGGGGCAGTCCTCATTGATGTGTGGGGAATCGTCATAGACGTGGCGGGGGGGGGGGGGTGCGTGGCGGGGGGGAGGCACTTCTCATTCACAGGGTGGCACTCCTCAATGACTGTGGGGCAATCCTCATTGACAGGGTGAAGACCTCATTGACAGGGGGCTCTCCTAATTGACAGGGGTCACTCCTAATTGATAGGGGCCACTCCTAATTGACAAGGCGCAATCCTAATTGACAGAGAGCAGACCTAATTAACAGGGGGCATTCCTTGTTGGCAGGCGGCACACTTCATTGACACGGGGCACACCTCATTGACAGGGGGCACTCCAATAGCCAGGGGGCACTCCAATTGATAGGGGGCACTCCAATTGACAGGGGGCACTCCAATTGACAGGGGGCACTGCAATCGACAGGGGGCACTCCAATTGATAGGGTGTACTCCAATTGACGGCGGGGACTCCTTATTGACAGGGGGCCCTCCTAATCTACATGGGACACTCCTCATTGACGGTGGGGCAATCCTCATTGACAGGGTGAAGTCCTCATTGACAGGGGGCTCGCCTAATTGACAGGGGTAACTCCTAATTGATAGGGGCCACTCCTAATTAACAAGGCGCAATCCTAATTGACAGAGAGCAGACCTAATTAATAGGGGGCATTCCTTGTTGACAGGCGGCACACTTCATTGACACGGGGCACACCTCATTGACAGGGGGCACTCCAATAGCCAGGGGGCACTCTAATTGATAGGGGGCACTCCAATTGACAGGGGGCACTCCAATTGACAGGGGGCACTGCAATCGACAGGGGGCACTCCAATTGATAGGGTGTACTCCAATTGACGGGGGGGACTCCTAATTGACAGGGCCCACTACTAATTGGCAGGGGCATTACTATTTGCCAGGGGGCATCGCTAATTGACAGAGGGTACTCCAATTTGACAGGGGGCACACCAAATTGACAGGGGGAGCTCCAAATGGACAGGGGGCACTCCTAATTGGCAGCGGCACTCCGAATTGGCAGGGGGCCCTCCAAAATGACAGGGAGCACTCCTAATTGATGGTGGGCACTCCTAACTGACAGTGGGAGCTCCTAACTAACAAGCCGCACTCCTAATTGCAAGAGGGTACTCTTAATTGACAGGGGGCACTCCTACTTGACAGGGGGTACTCCTAATCGACAGGGGGCACTTCTCATTGACAGGGGCACTCCTAATTGATATGTGCCACTCCTAAGTGACAGGCGGAGCTCCTAATTGACAAGGCGCTGTCCTAATTGATAGGCGACACATCTCACTGACGGGACATTCCTCATTGACAGTCGGCACTCCTCATTGACAGTGGGCACTCCTCATTGACAGGGGGCACTCCTCATTGACAGTGGGCTCACCCCTTTGAAGGTGGGACACTTCTCAGTGACTAGTGTTCACTCCTCATTGTTTGTGGGGCACTCCTCATTGACTAGGGATCACTCCTCATTGACACGGGCGTCCTTATTGACAGGGGCACTCCTAATTGACAGGGGGCACTCCTAATTTACAGGGGCAACTCCTAATTGACAGGGGGAGCTCCTAACTGACAAGCGACACTCCTATATGAAAGGGGGCACTCCTAATTGACAGGGGAGCCTCGTACTTCACAGTGGGCACTCCTCATTGACAGGGTCAATCCTCATTGATGGGGGGCAGTCCTCATTGACGGGGGGCACTCCAATTGACGAGAGGGCTCTCCAATTGACAGGGGGCACTCCAATCGACACGGGGCACGCCAATTAACATGGGGGTTCCGAATTGACTGGAGGCACTCCTAATTGGCAGCGGACACTCCTCATTGAGAGGGGGCACTCCTCATTGACGGTGGGGTACTCCTCATTGACGGTGGGGCACTCCTCATTGCCAACGAGAATTCCTCATTGACAGGGGCCTCCCAATTGACTGGTGGCACTCCTAATTAACAGGGGGCAATCCTAATTGACAGGGGGCATTCCTAATTGACGTGGGGCACTCCGAATTGACAAGGGGACTCCGAACTGACACGGGGAGCTTGTAATTGATAAGGGCCACTCCTAATTGAAAGGGGGACACTCCTAATGACAGGGTGGCACTCCGAATTGACAGGGGTCACTCCAAGGTGACGGTGGCCACTGCTCATTGACAGGGGCCACTCTTCTTTCACAGGGGCACTCCGCATTGATGGTCGGGCTCTCCTCGTGGATGGTGCGGCACTCCTCATTGACGGTGGGGCACGCCTATTTGACGTGGGGGTACTGCTCATTGACGTGGAGGGAAAACTTATTGACAGGGCGGGCACTACTCATTCACGGGGTTGGGGGGTCACTCCTCATTGACAGTGGGGCACTCCTCATTGACAGGGGGCACTCCTCATTGACAGGGAGCACTCCTCATTGACAGTGGGCACTCCTCATTGACAGGGAGCAAACCTCATTGACAGGGGGCACTCCTCATTGGCAGGTTGAAGTCTTCATTGACAGGGGGCTCTCCAAATTGCCAGGGATCACTCCTCATTGATAGGTGCCGCTGCTCATTGATTGTTGCCGCTTCACATTGACAGGGGGAGCTCCAAATTGACAAGGTGCTATCCTAATTGACAGGGGACAGACCTAATTGACAGGGGGCACTCCTCAAAGACAGGCAGCACACCTCATTGACAGGGGACAGTGCTCATTGACAGGGGGCACTCCTCATTGACAGGGGACACTCCTCATTGACAGGAGCCTGCAAATTGACAGGGGGACTCCAATTGTTATGAGGGACTCATAATTGACAGGGGGAACTCATCATTGGCAGGGAGCACTCATCATGAGCATGGGGCACTGGTAATAGGCAGGGGGCAGTCCTAATTGCCTGGGGGCACGACTAATTGACAGGGGATACTCCAATTTGACAGGGGACACTCCAAATTGACAGGCGGATCTCGAAGTTCATCGGGGGTTTCCTCATTGTCAGGGGTCACTCCTAATTGGCAGGGGGCAATCCAAAATGACAGGGAGCACTCCTGTTTGACATGGGGCACACTAACAGACAGGGGGAGCTCCTAACTGACAAGGGGCACTCCGAATTGACAGGGAACACTCCAAATTGACAGGCGACACTCCTAATTGACAATGGGCTGTCCTCATTGACAGGAGGGCTCTCCTCATTGACAGGGGACTCTCCTCATTGAAAGGGGCCACTGCTCTTTGACATGGGGCACTCCTCATTGACAGGCGGCACACCTCATTGACAAGGGGCACTCCTCATTGACAGGGGGCACTCCTCATTGGCAGGGTGCACTCCTCATTGACAGGGGGCACTCCTCATTGGCAGGGGGCACTCCTCATTTACAGGGAGCAATCCTCATTGACAGGGGGCACTCCTCATTGACAGGGGGCACTCCTCATTGACAGGGGGCACTCCTCATTGACAGGGGGCACTCCTAATTGATAGGTGCCAGTCCTAATTGACAGTGGAAGCTCCAAATTGACAAGGCGCTATCCTAATTGACAGGGGGCAGACCTAATTGACAGGGGGCACTCCTCATTGACGTGGGGGGAAACCACATTGACGGGGCGGGCACTACTCATTCACGGGGTGGTCACTCCTCATTGACGGTGGGGCACTCCACATTGACAGCGTGAAGTCTTCATTGATAGGTGCCGCTCCTCATTGATTTTTGCAGCTTCTCATTGACAGGGGGAGCTCCAAATTGACAAGGCGCTATCCTAATTGACAGGGGGCAGACCTAATTGACAGGGGGCACTCCTCAAAGACAGGCAGCACACCTCATTGACAGGGGACAGTGCTCATTGACAGGGGGCACTCCTCATTGACAGGGGACACTCCTCATTGACAGAAGCCTGCTAATTGACAGGGGGACTCCAATTGATATGAGGGACTCATAATTGACAGGGGGCACTCATCATTGGCAGGGGACACTCATCGTTAACATGGGGCACTCGTAATTTGCAGGGGGCAGTCCTAATTGACTGGGGGCACGACTAATTGACAGGGGATACTCCAACTTGACAGGCGGATCTCCAAGTTCATCGGGGGTTCTCCTAATTGTCGGGGTCACTCCTAATTTTGCAGGGGGCAATCCAAAATGACAGGGGGCACTCTAAGAGACAGGGGAAGCTCCTCACTGACAAGGGGCACTCCGAATTGACGGGGGCACTCGTAATTGACAGGGAGACTCCTAATTGACAATGGCAGTCCCCATTCACAGGGAGGCACTCCTCATTGAAAGGGGCCATTGCTCATTGACATGAGGCACTCCTCATTGACAGGGGGCACTCCTCATTGACAGGGGGCACTCCTCATTGGCAGGGTGCACTCCTCATTGACAGGGGGCACTCCTCATTGACAGGGGGCACTCCTCATTGGCAGGGTGCACTCCTCATTGACAGGGGTCACTTCAAGGTGACAGGGGGCACTCCTGACTGACAGGGGGCACTCCTAATTGACAGGGAACACTCCTGACTGACAGGGGGAGCTCCGAATTGACAAGGGGCACTCCTAATTGAAAGGAGGTTCTCCTAATTGACAGGAGGCACTGCTAATTGACAGGGGTCACTCCTAATTGACACGGGGCACACCTGACTGACAGGGGGAGCTCCGAATTGACAAGGGGCAATCCTAATTGAAAGTAGGTTCTCCTAATTGACAGGAGGCACTGCTAACTGACAAGGGCTCTCCTAATTCACATTGTACACACCTCATTGATAGGGGGGCACTCCTGATTTACAGGGATCACTCCCAGATGACGGGTGCCACTCCTCATTGACAGGGGCCACTCCTCATTGACAGGGGCCACTCCTCATTGACAGGGGCACTCCGCATTGATGGTGGGGCTCTCGTCATGGATCGTGTGGCACTCCTCATTGACGGTGTGGCACTCCTCATTGACAGGGGGCACTCCACATTGGCATAGGGCACTCCTCATTGACGGGGGGCAATCCTAATTGACATGGGGCACTCCTAATTGACATGGGGCACCCCTGACATTCATCATTGACAGGGGCACGCCTGATTGACAGGGGGAACTCCTAATTGACAAGGGGCATTCCTCATTAACAGGTGCACTCCTCATTGACAGGGGGCAATCCTCATTGGAATGGGGCATTCCTCATTGACATGGGGCACTCCAGATTGACAGGGGAATTCCTATTTGACAGGAGGGACTCCTAATTGACCCGGGACTCTACTCATTGATGCGGGGTCACTTCTAATTGGTAGGGGGCTCTCCTAATTTACAGGGAGAGCTCCTAGTTGACAAGGGGCACTCCTAATTGAAAGGGGGCAGTCCAGATTCACAGTCGAGGCTCCTAATTGACAGGGGGCACTCCTAATCGACAGGGGCACTCCTCATGGACAGTGCGCACTCCTCATTAACAGAGGGCACTACTCATTGGTAGGGGCACTCCGCATTAACAGGGGGCCCTCCACATTGACAGGGACCTCCTAATTGACAGGGGGCACTCCTAATTGACAGGGAACACTCCTAATTGACAGTGGACACTCCTCCTTGTCAGGGGTAGCACTCTTAAGTGACAGAGGGCATACCTAATTGACAGGGGTCACTCCTCATTGCGAGGGGGCACTCCGCATTGACGGTGGGTCACTGCTCATTGACGGTGGGGCACTCTTCATTGACGGGGTGGAGGCTGTCCTCATTGACTGTGGGTTGGGGGGCCCTCCCTATAAACAAGGGGACCTCCTCATTGACAGCGGCCTCCAAATTGACAGGGGGCACTCCTATTTGACTGGGGGCACTCCTAATTGTCGGGGGCACTACTCAATGACAGGGGACACTCCTCATTGATAGGGGCCACTCCTTATTAGCATGGGGCTCTCCTAATTGACATGGGGCACTCCTAATTGATATGCGGCATTCGTCATTGACAGGGGGCACTCCTCATTGACAGTGCCACTCCTTATTGACAGTGGGCACTCCTTATTGACAGGGGGCACGCGTACTTGACAGGGGGCACTATTAATTGACGGGGGCATTCCTCATTAAGAGGTTCACTCCTAATTGGAAGGGGTCACTCCAAATTGACCGGGGCCACTCCAAATTGACAGGGGGAGCTCGTAATTGGAAGGGGGAACACCAAATTGACAGGGAAAACTCTTAATATCCAGGGGGCAGTCCTTATCGACAGGGAGCGCTCTTAATGGAAAGTGGGCACTCCTCATTGACAGGGGGAAATCCTCATTGGCAGCGGGCACGCCTCATTGACTTGGGGCATTCCTAATTGACATGGGGCACTCCTAATTGACATGGGACATTCCTCATTGACAGGGGCATTCTTCATTCACAGGAGGCACGGATTTCGAGCGGGGCACTCCTAATTGACAGGAGGGACTCCTAATTGACACGATACGCTACTCATTGATGGGGGGCACTAATTGAAAGGGGTCAATCCTAATTGACCGGTGTCTCTCCTGATTGACAGGGGCACTCCTAATTGGCAGGCCTCACTCCTAATTGGCAGGGGTCACTCCTAATTGACACGGAGCTCTCCCAACTGACAGGGGGATCTCCTAATTGACCAGGGGCACTCCGAATTGAAAGGGGTTACCCCTACTTGACAGGGGGCACCCCTAATTGACAGGGGGCACTCCTAAATGACAGCGCGCCCTCCTCATTCGCAGGGGGCACTCCTCATTGATAGGGGCACTCCTCATTGGCATGGGGCACTCCTCATTGACAGGGGCACTCGTCATTGAACGTTGGGTCACTCCTCATTCACGGTGGGCACTCCTCATTGACAGGGGCACTCCTCATTGACAGAGGCACTCCTCATTGGCATGGGGCACTCCTCATTGCGAGGGGGCACTCCTCATTGACTGTGGGTCACTCCTCATTGACGGTGGGGCACTCCTCATTGACGGTGTGGGTGCAGTCCTCATTGACAGGGGGCATTCCTGATTGACAGGGGGCAATCCGGATTGACAGGGGGCACTCTTCATTAACAGGGGGCACTACTAATTGACACGGGACACTACTCATTGACGGGGGGCACCACTAATTGAACGGGGTCACTCCGAATGGACTGGGGCCACTCCTAATTGACAGGGCGAGCTCCTAATTCACAAGTGGCACTCCTGATTGAAAGGGGGCACTCCAAATTGAAAGGGGGCACTCCAAATTGACAGGGGTGACTCCTAATTGACAGGGGGCACCCCTATTCGACAACAGGCACTCCCCGTGGACAGTGGGCACTCCTATTTGACAGGGGGCAATCCTCATTGCATGGGGCACACCTAATTGACATGGGGGATTCCTAATTGTCATGGGGCACTCCTTATTGACAGTGGGCATTCCTTATTGACAGTGGGCATTCCTTATTGACAGGGCGCACTCCTTATTGACAGGGGCACTCCAATTGTCAGGGGCCTCTCCTAATTGCCAGTGGGAGCATCACATTGACAAGGGGCACTTCTAATTGAAAAGGGGGTACTCCTAATTGGCACAGGACACTATTCATTGATGGGGGGCACTACTAATTGACAGGGGCAATCCTAATTGACAGGGGCCAATCCAAGTTTAAAGGGGGGAGCTCCCAATTGACAAGGGGGACTCCTAATTGAAAGGGGGCACTCCAAATTGACAAGGATGACTCCGAATTGACAGGGGGCACTCCTGATCGACAGGGTGCACTTCTCATGGACAGTGGGCACTCCTCAGTGACATGGGGCACTACTCATTGACAGGGGGCACTCCTCATTGACAGGGGGAACTCCTCATTGACGGTGGGCCTTCCTCATTGACGGTGGGCAGTCCTCATTGACGGTGGTGCACTCCTGATTGACGGCAGGCACTCCTCATTGACAAGGGGAACACCTCATTGACAAGGGGAACTCCTTATTGACAGGGGCCTCCTAATTGACGGGGTCACTCCTCATTGACAGGGTGCACTCCGCATTGACATGGGGCACTCCTAATTTAAATGGGGCAGTCCTAATTGACAGGGGGCACTCCTTATTGACTCCTAATTGACCGGGGCCAAGCTGAATTGACAGGGGGCATTCCTTATTGGCAGTGGGCTCTCCTAATTGACATGGGCCGCTCCAAATTGAGAGGGCGAGCACCTAATTGACAACGGGCATTCCGAATTGAAAGGAGGCACTCCTAATTGTCAAGGGCAACTCCTCATTGACAGAGGACTCCTCATTGACAGAGGACTCCTCATTGACACGGGGCACTCCTAATTGACTGGGGTCACTCCTAGGTGACAGGGGGCACGCCTCATTGAGATGGGGCACTCCTCTTTGACGGGGGTGGGGGGCTCCTCATTGACAAGCGGAACTCCTCATTGGCAAGGGGAACTCCTCATTGACAGGGGCCTCCAAATTGACAGGGGGCACTCCTCATTGATAGGGGGCACTCTTAATTGTCGGGGGACACTACTCAATGACAGGGGGCACTCCTCATTGACGGGGGGCACTCCCCATTAGCATGGGGAACTCATAACTAACATGGGGCACTCCTAATTGATATGGGGCATTCCACAATGACAGGGGGCACTCCTCATTCACAGTGGCACTCCTCATTGACAGAAGGCCCCCCTTATTGACAGGGGGCACTCCTAATTGACAGCGGGCCCTCCTCCCTGACAGGGGGCACTCCTAATTGAAAGGGGTCACTCCTAATTGACCGGGGCCCAGCTGAATTGACAGGGGGAGCTCCTAATTGACAAGGGACACTCCAAATTGAAAGGGGGCACTCCTAACAGACAGGGGAGAGTCCTAATTGACAGCGGGGACTCCTAATCGAAATGGGGCACTCCTAATTGACAGGGGGCACTGCTGATTGACAGGGGGCACCCCTCATTGACAGTGGGACACTCCTAATTGGCAGCGGTCACTCCTAATTGGCAGCAGTCACTCCTAATTGGCAGGGAACATTCCTAACCGACAGGGGTAGCTCCTAATTGAAAGGGGGTACTCCAATTTGACAGGGGGCTCTCCTAATTGACAGGGGGTACTCATAATTGACAGGGGGCACTCCTCATTGACAGGGCGCAGTCCTCAATGACAGGAGGCACTCCGAATTGGCAGGGGTCAACCGGATTGTTAGTGGCACTCCTAATTGAAATGGGGCACTCCGAATTAACAAGGGTCATTTCTCATTGACAGGGGGCATTCCCCATTGAGAGGGGGCACTCCTGATTGACGTGTGACACTCCTTATTGACGGGGGGGGCACCCCTAATTCAAAAGGGTCACTCCTAATTGACCGGGGCCACTCCTAATTGACAGGGGGAGCTCCAGATTGACACAGGAGACTCCTAATTGGAAGTGGGCACTCCAAATTGATAAGGGGAGACTCTTGATTGACAGGGGGCACTCCTCATGGACATTGGGCACTCGTCATTGACAGGGGGCACTACTCATTGATAGGGGACACTCCGCATTGAAAGGGCACACTCCTCATTGACAGCCGGCCCTCCTTATTGACAGGGGGCACTCTGAATTGGCAGGGTTCACTCCTAATTAGCTGGGGTCACCCCTAATTGATGGGGCGAATTACTAGTTGACACGGAACACTCCTAACTGACCGGGAGATACTAATTAAAAACTGAAATTTAAAAAAAAAGTTAAGCATGCACCATGCAGCTTAAAGGAGCATTGCCTTCAGGGAGAATGTTTGGCAAATGAGGAGTGGCCCTGCTCAATTCGGAGTGGCTCCTTTCAATTAGTAGTGCCCCCCGTCAATGAGTAGTGTCCCGTGTTAATTAGGAGTGCCCCCTGTCACTGAAGAGTGCACCCTGTCAATTAGGAGTGCCCCCTGTCACTGAGGAATGCCCCCGGTCACTAGGGAGTGTCCCATGCCAATGAGGAGTGCCCCTGTCAATGAGGAGTGCCCCCTGTCAATGAGGAGTGCCCCTGTCAATGAGGAGTGCCCCCTGTCAATGAGTGCCCCCTGTCAATGAGGAGTGCCCCCTGTCAATGCGGAGTGCCCTCTGTCAATGAGGAGTGCCCCCTGTCAATGAGGAGTGCCCTCTGTCAAGTAGGAGTGCCCCCTGTCAATTAGGACTGCATCCTGCCAATTAGGAGTGCCCCCTGTCAAGGAGGAGTAACCCCTTTCAATAGGAGTGCCCCTTGTCAATTAGGAGATCCTCCTCATTGACATGGGGGACTCTTAATTGACTTGGGGCACTCCTAATTGACATGGGGCATTCCTTATGGACAGGGAGCATTCCAGCTTGAAGGGCGCACTCCTGATTGACAGAGGGCACTCCTAATTGACACGGGACACTACTCATTGAAAGGAGGCACTACGAATTGTAAGGGGTGAATCCTAATTGACCGGGGCCACTCCTAATTGACAGGGGGCACTCCTAATTGACGGGGGTCACTCCTAGCTGACAGCGGGCACGCCTCATTGAGTGGGGGCACTCCTCATTGACGGTGGGGCACTCCTCATTGACAGGGGACAGTCCCAATGGTCGGGGAACACTACTCAATGACAGGGGGCACGCCTCATTGACAGGGGGCACTCCTCATTAGCATGGGGGACTCCTAATTGACATGGGGCACTCCTAATTGATACGGGGCATTCCTCATTAACAGGGGGCACTCCTCATTGACAGTGGCACTCCTTATTGACAGGGGGCGCCACTCATTGACAGGGGGCACTCCTAATTGACAGGGGGTACTCCTGATTGACAGGGGGCTCTCGTAATTGACAGCGGGCACTCCTAATTGACACGGGACACTACTCATTGAAAGGGGGCGCTACTAATAAAAAGGGGTGACTCCTAATTAACCGGGGCCACTCCTAATTGACAGGGGGAGCTCCTCGTTGACAAGGGGCACTCCTAATTGAAAGAGGTCAATCCAAATTGACAAGGGGGACGCCTAATTGTCAGTGGGCACTTCTGATCGACAGGGGGCACTCCTCATTGACATGGGGCACTACTCATTGACAGGGGGCACACCTCATTGACAGGGGCATTCCTCATTGACAGGGGGAACTCCTCAATGACGGTTGGGTAATCGTCATTGACGGTGGGGCACTCCTCATTGACAAGGGGAACTCTTCATTGACAAGGGGAACTCCTCATTGACAAGGGGAACTCCTAATTGACAGGAGCCTCCTAATTGACAGGGGGCACTCCTAATTGTCAGGGGGGAATTTTTAATTTTCGGGGAACACTACGCATTGACAGGGGCCACTCCTCATTGACAGGGGGAACTCGGCATTGAAATGGGGCACTCCTCATTGACAGGGGGCTCTCGTTATTGCCGGGGGCACTCCTTATTGACAGGGGGCACTCCTTATTGGCAGGGGGCACTCCTAATTGAGCGGGTCACTCCTAGGTGACAGCGGGCACGCTTCGTTGAGAGGGGGCACTCCACACTGACGGTGGGGCACTCCTCATTGACAGGGGCAGTCCCAATTGTCGGGGGACACTACTCAAATACAGGGGGCACTCCTCATTGATTGGGGGCATTCCTTATTCGCATGGGGAACTCCAATTTGAAATGGGACACTCCTTAATAATACGGGGCATTCCTCATTAACAGGGGGCACTCCTCATTGACAGTGGCACTCCTTATTGACAGGGAAAACTCCTTATTGACAGGGGGCACCACTCATTGACAGGTGGTACTACTAATTGACAGGGGGCACTCCTCATTGACATGGGGCACTCCTGATTGACATGGGGCATTCCTCATTGACAGGCGGCATTCCTGATTGAAGGGGGCACTCCTGATTGACAGGGGGCACTCGTAATTAACAGCGGTCACTCCTAATTGACACGAGACACTACTCATTGAAAGGGGGCACTAATAATTGAAAGGGGTGACTCCTAATTGACCGGGGCCACTCCTAATTGACAGGGGGTGCTCCTAGTTGCGGCAGGGGATTGCCCCCTATCAATGAGAAATGTCCCATTCCAATTAGGAGTGCCCCATGTCAAAAAGGACCCCTTACAATTAGTAGTGCCCCCCGTCAATGAGTAGTGTCCCGTGTCAATTAGGAGTGCCTCCTGTTAATGAAGAGTGCCCCCCCCCGTGAATGAGGATTCCTCCCACGTCAATGAGGATTCCCCACCCACCCCACGTCAATGAGGAGTACCCCACCGTAAAGGAGCAGTGCCGCACCATCCATGAGGAGAGCCCTACCATCAATGCGGAGTGCCCCTGTCAATGAGCAGCGCCCCCTGTCAATCAGGAGTGCACCCTGTCAATGAGGAGGGCCCCCTGTCGATTAGGAGTACCCCCTGTGAATTAGGAGGCCCCTGTCAATGAGGACTTCCCATTGTCAATGAGGAGTTCCCCCCTCAATGCGGAGTGCAACCCCCCGTCAATGAGGCGTACCCCCTGTCAATGAGGAGTGTCCCCTGTCAATGAGGAGTCTCCACTGTCAATGAGGAGTGTCCACTGTCAATAAGGATTGCCCTCTGTCAATTTCGAGCGTCCCTTGTCAATTAGGAGTTCCCCCTTTCATATAGGAGTGCCCCTTGTCAGTTCGGAGCTCCCCCAGTCAATTAGGAGTTGCCCCTGTAAATTAGGAGTGCCCCCTGTCAATTAGGAGTGCCCCCTGTCGATAAGGACGCCCCTGTCAATGAGGAGTTCCCCGTATCAATGAGGAGTGCCCACCCCCGTCAATGACGAGTGCCCCACCAACAATGAGGAGTGACACCTAGTCAATGGGGAGTGCCCCCTGTCAATGAGGAGTGTCCACGATCAAATAGGAGTACCCCCTGTCAATGAGGAGTGTCCCTTGCCAATGAGGAGTGCCCCCTGTCAATTGAAGTGCTCCATGTCGATTGGAGTACCCCCTGACAATGAGAAGTGCCCCCCCCCCCGACAATTGGAGTGTCCGCCGTCAATGAGGAGTGACCCCTCTCAATGAGCAGTCCCCGCCCCCCCCCCCCACACCGTCAATGACGAGTGCCCCAACGTCAACGAGGAGTGACCTCTAGTCAATGAGGAGTGTCCCACCGTCAAAGGGGAGTGCCCCCTGTCAATGAGGACTACCCCCGTCAATGAGGAGTTACCACTGTCAATTAGGAGTGCCCCCTGTCAATGAGGAGTGCCCCCTGTCAATCAGGAATGCCCCCTGTCAAGGAGGAATGCCCCCTGTCAATGAGGAGTCCCCCTGCCAATGAGGAATGCCGCCTGTCAATGAGGAGTGTCCCCTGTCAATGAAGTGTGTCGCCTGTCAATGAGGAGTGCCCACTGTCAATTATGTCTTCCCCGTGTCAATTAGGAGCTCCCCCTGTCAATTAGGAGTGGCACCTATCAATGAGGAGTGCCCCCTGTAAATGAGGAATGTCCCCTGCCAATGAGGTGTGTCGCCTTTCAATTAGGAGTGGCCCCTGTCAATTAGGACGCCCCTGTCAATGAGAAGTTCCCCTTGTCAATGAGCAGAGTCCCCCCGCTCCCCCCCCCCCCCGCCCATGAATGACGAGTGCCCCATCGTCAATGAGGAGTGCCCCACGTCAAAGGGGAGTGCCTCCTTCACTCCTAATTGGCAGGGGACATTCCGAACCGACAGGGAGAGCTCCTAATTGAAAGGGGATACTCCAACTTGATAGGGTGCTCTCCTAATTGACAGGGGACACTCGTAATTGGCAGGGGTCACTCCTCATTGACAGTGGGCCCTCCTCATTGGCATGGGGCACTACACATTGACAGGGGGCACTCGTAATTGGCAGGGGTCACTCCTCATTGGCATGGGGCCCTACTCATTGTCAGGGGGCACTCATCACTGACAGGGGGCACACCTCATCCAGGACCTGTCAATTACGAGTCTCCCCTGTCAAATAGGAGTGCCCCCTTTCATAAAGGAGTGCCCCATGTCAGTTAGGAGCTCCCCCTGTCAATTAGGAGTTGCCCCCGTTAATCAGAAGAGCCCTCCAGCCACAAGTAGAGATAAAAACCGCATCGCTACAGCGCCAGCACTGTGGCTCTGAGGAATATCCATCTGAACCAGAAATCCACTAATCTTTTCATCCAGAAACTGCGCTCCCAACGCCCGGTGCGAGAGATAAATCAGGAGTGCCCACTGTCAATTAGGACGCCTCTGTCAATGAGGAGTTCCCCTTGTCAATGAGCAGTTCCCCCCCCCCCTTCTTTCCACAACATATGGTAGAATATGATTACAACTCATACATATACCCTCCATAAAGATATTAATGTCCTGAATCTTCGATAACTTCCATGCTATTGCATCCATTGGAATCATTGGAACCCCTAATGTTTATCCTAAATCGTTATGTAATGTTCCACCACAATTAACCTAAAATCAAAGCTTGGCCAATTGTCGAAACTGACATCGAGACACTTTAACATGTCCTCGTCCACGGCTTAAATAATCTAACAGTACATTACTAATGCACGAAGGGAAATTTCCTGATTTGCCTGTTCCACATTCTCTCTAACTTTCTCTAACATCCAGTTCTCATAAACACGGCATAAAGTTCAATTCTGTTGTGTCGCCTTGTCTTTAATCATTTCATTAATTAGTTTTGCATGTCCATCTAACGCTGTTAACATACATTCATCAGCATTCTGTAGAAACCAAGATCCTCACGCTGCATCCTGATAATTAGTATTCACTTCAGCCATTACTTGTTTAACCTGCCGGGTTAATGCTTCAAGTTTAATGTCTAGATTTGCCAAATCAAGAGTGTTAACCGTGGGCACTCTTGCACTATAGATGATTGCTATATCATTAATTAACTTCTTCCTCTTGCGATCTTTTAAATAACAAGCCCACATCAGCTCCTGATCTGGTGCTTCATGATTTAACAACCGTTGTGTTCAGTCAAATATAATTTCCGAAATTGAATGGGGCACCATTCGGGTGAACGTATTTGCCTGAAGTGCAATATTACTGGTACCAATTCATAGTAATCATTGTCATTGCATACCTTGTTCAAATTCCTGATGATTAAATCATTATATGTCGAAGGTTATGCACAGTACATAAGCATTCCATTGGAGAAGGTGGAGTAGTGGAATTAAATTTAAATGTGTCATTAAAGTGTCATCTTTCATTGAAGGCACTGCTGGTTTAGGTTTAACTCTCCAAACTCTTCGATATTTGAAATAATCCTAATCTGAATAATGAAGCAGTTGCAAATACCCCGTTCACACTTATCAGGAATTTGCTTTGGAATCTGAATTCTACCAATTTCATCTCGAGGGATATAGGATCCACATAATATTGCACATCTAACACAGTGATCACTAAAATATATTAAATACCCTGACATAACAAAAACCCTTATCAATTGAAACATAGCACAATGAGTTTGATTAAACCATTGCATAGCAAACTCCAATTTTAAAATTTACGACACCCAAAGATAACTGTCACATCTTTATTCACCCATAGCTATCCATCTTCACACCGTGCAGCATTTCACGGAGGAAATCATGGAACATGGAGTTGTTCTTCCTCATGTTCTCGTGATATCAAGAAAGGTTTGGACGGACTGGATACTGCAAATGCAATGGGCCCTGATGACACTGCAGAAATTTTACTGACGACTTGTACCCCAGAACTTTCCGGATTCACAGCCAAGCTCTTCAAGTTCAGTTACAACCCTGGCATCTACCCACCAATGTGGTAAATTTCCCGACGTACGCCTTGCAAACAAAAGGCAGCACGAGTTCAACCTGGCCAATTACTGCCTGATCAGTCTCCTGTCGATCATCAGTAAAGTGATCGAAGGGGTTATCAACAGCGCTATCAATCAGCACCTGCTTAGCAGCAAACTGTTCAGTGACGCCGAGTTTGAGTTGCGCAAGATTCGCTCAGCTCCTGACCTCATTCCAGCCTGGGTCCAAACGTGGCTGAATGAGATGAATTCCAGAGGTGAAGTGAGAGTGACAGACCTTGACATCAGGACCTTCACACTTTCGACCGAATGTGGCGTCAAGGAGCCTCAGTACAATTGGAATCCATGGGTATCAGGGGGATAACTCTCCGCTGGTTGGAGTCACCAGCTGGTCAGGGTAGCCTGTCCAGCGGATAAGTGGAGGCCGGTAGCAGGTGGACCCGCCGCTCCTCCAGCACAGGATTATAATGGGGGACGGTGGACACATGCACTCACCCTAACATCCGAGATAGATGCCCAACAGGCACCCATCACCCAGTTTAAAACAGAGATTCAGAGGGTATTATGGAATGCACCCACTAACTGGAGCAGAATTACCACACCAAACCAGTTAAAGGGGGAAGCAGCTTCTGAATACGGGGAACGGTTGTTCCAGGTATATCAAGAGTGCTCAGAATAAGGGAACCCAGGTCGAAAGGATCGAGTGTCCATCCAGGCTTTTAAGGTTGGATTCTCCAGCACTCGCCAGGTTATCCTAAAAAAATGGAAGTGATTATATCCCAAGATTATGATGAATTGGTAGAGTGAGCTATTGGAGTACCGGGAGCAGGGAAATCCCACGGAAGAACAAGGCTAGAAAGAGTAGCAGCCTATTGTAATGGGAATGGAACAAAGTCTAAACTGACTTGCCACAATTGTGGCCGGCAAGGACACTTTGTGAGGGACTGTGGGACTCCACGGAAAGGAAACAGATTTGGGAACAGCGGGAAACATTGCAGCCACTGTAATAAAAATGGACACACAGAAGCATTGTGTTGGAATGAGCATGGGAAACCCCCGACCCGATTCATGACCACAGCAGAACGGGAAGAACTACTGGATCTCCGGGGTCAGATAGATTGACGGTCTGCAGCCCCCATTCACAAGGGTAAGAAGGAGAGAAGGATTTACGTGTCAGCACGTGTAGGCGGCAGGCAATGTGAGATGCTCGTGGACACAGGAGCATGCATATCTGTCACCGACCTACCCTTACCCCATTACAAATAAAATGGTTTACCTGACCGTGATAGGAGGGAACAAAGCACACGGCTCCCTGCGCGAGACCACGTTAGTAGAGATAAATAATCTGGATATACCAATGAGTTTTATGTGTGCAAACATAACGAGGGTACAATAATGGGAAATGATCTGATGGAAGAATATGAGATTCTGATAGACTGTGGAAAGGGAGAATTAATCTGGCCAAGACAGGACGTTCGGAAAACGAGAATAGGGAAACTTACACGTCACCTCGATACTAATAGGGTGGCCACACTCATCACCAGAAATTGGGAATTAGAAACATGAGGGTTCGGAGCCATTTGTTCCTCCGTCCCCGGGGTAGGGGCGAAAACGAAGGTAGATACGGGTTTGACTAAAATGTAGCTAATAAATTTACCGGGACCGGAGCATAAGCGACAACGACAATACCCAATCAAACCAGAGGCAGAGAAAGCTGTCGTGGAGATATTTAAAGGGTTAGTGGAAAGGGGGATTCTGAGAGAAACCACAAGCACCACTAACTCCCCAAGATGGCCTCTGAGCAAGCCTGAGGTAAGCTATAGGCTCACGATAGATTACACCGAACTCAATAAAGTCACGTCCAAATTGCACCCCATTGTAGCAAGCCCTTCGACAATCCTGAATGGACTGTCACAGGAGCATAAAATATTCACAGTATTCTGGTCCTTACCATTGGTTCCTAAATCCCAAGACAAATTCGCCTTTACAGTAGGAGACAGCCAGTACACTTGGACTCGTTTACCACAGGGATTCCACAACAGCCCCGCTGTATTCCATCGAGCAATGAGTGACATCCTGAACATGGTAGAACTGCCAGAGGGTAGTACGATCCTGCCATATGTAGACGATATCCTGATAGCTTCAGAGTCCAAGTCAGGACATCAAGAAGCCTTATATTTAGTTCTGAATGAATTAAAAGCCGCAGGGTTAAAGGAGAGCCCCAAAAAGGCACGAATCGGGAAAACACAGGTCCCATACCTATGACTATTTATATCCAAAGCACTTAAAGAAACGCCAACGGACCGAAAGAAGGCAATACAACAAATGTCGCCACCCGTCACCGTAAGAGTGGTCAGAAAGGTGCTAGGACTATTCATCCACAGCCTGAGTTTCATCCCAGGGTTCACAAAATTAGCAGAACCCATACAAGTACTGGTAAAAGGGGGAAAACCAGCTTTAGATCCCGTAGAATGGGGACCGAGCAGGATGAGAGCCATACAATTGTGAAGATATAGTTAGGGATGAAGAAGAGGGTAAGATAAAGGATATACCCTTAATAACAGCTGAGGAGACCCTATTTGTGGATGGGTCACGCAAATATGTGGAAGGATCACCCCGAACAGGCTGGGCAGTAGTGAATGACAAATTAGAGACAGTAATGTCAGGAACGATTGACGGAGGTCTATCCGCACAAGTGGCACTCAGACAGGCACTAGAGTTATCTGAAGGTAAAACGGTAAACATCTATACAGACTGTCGCTATGCATGCGGAATCATACATGAATACATGTTAGCATGGGGAAGAAGATGTTTCATAACCACAGGACGGAACCCGATTAAGCACCAGCAAAGAATTGAGGCATTATTGAGAACTGGCGAGAAACCTCGAGAAACCGCAGTAATCAAAATTAAAGCGCACCAGAAAGAGCCAGGAAGAGATAACCCGGACTGCTTACATTTCAAAGGGAACCAAACCACTGACAGGGCGGCACGGTTTGCCTTAGGACAGGAGACAATTGGCGCGCTGCCAATAGCAGCAACAGAACAGACCGGAGACGAAATAGATATTCAGGACTTACATGAGGATATCCCAAGGGAGGAAAATGAGAAATGGGAAGCACAGGGAACAGCCAAAGGAAATGATAACATTTGGAGACGGGAAGATAAGGTAATAGCACCAGAGTGCATACAAAACACCCTATTGGAACTACACCATGGACTCTCACATGTGGGTAGAGAGGCCATGATAACTAGTATAGGAAAGGAATGGTGGTGGGAAGGAATGGGAAGATATATAGCCCGACACTGTCACCGATGCGTGACGTGCGCTCAACACAACCCTGGTAGACCCATTAAAATTAAAATGGGACACCAGCGGAGACCAAAGGACCCTGGGAACATCTGCAAATAGATTTCACAGGGCCACTACCACAATCCCATGGCAAAACGTATTGTCTCGTTGTTATAGACCAGCTCACCAGGTGGGTAGAAGCGTTCCCTACGACAAATTGTACTGCTACCACGGTGGCTAGAATATTGGCAGAAGAGGTAATCCCTAGATGCGGTGTACCCCTACAAATCGATTTGGACCCTGGGACGTACTTCACCAGAAAGGTGGTAAAAACGTTATGCCAATTAATGGGAAGAAAACAGAACTTTCACATCCCTTACCACCAACAGAGTTCTGGAATCGTGGAACGTATGAATAGAACACTAAAAAATGCATTAGCTAAAGCCATATAAACATCTGGGAAAATGTGGACAGAGGTATTGCCCACGCTACGAATGAGATTAAGAGCTACCACAAACCGGACAACTGGATTCACCCCTTATGAGCAAATGACAGGACGGGTGATGCAATTACCCGAAAGCATCATAACAGGGGGAACGTTATCGGTCCACTAAAAGATAAAATCAGGAGATATGTTCTGGAACTAAGCACCCAAGTAAAAGCGATGCGCAAATTCGTAAAGGACAGTCAGGAAATAAAAGACGCAGAGAGAGATCTTGAAATGCTCCCTGACGTCCCAACAGCGGGAAGTCGCGCCGTAGTATAAACATTACCTTGCAAACCAGGGTTTGCACCACAATGGAATGGGCCGTATGAAGTTATAATTAGTGCGGACACGTGTGCCTGGATAGACATAAGAGGCAAAGGGGTCTGGAAGCATTGGGCACAGCTAAAAAGATACAAGGGGACAAATAAGGAATTAAATTGATGAACTAACTAAAATGCTTTCCTCAACACAGCCAAAGACTGCAAGCAAGAACGACTGGCGCACGCGGTTTGATAGATAATATAACTTGTAAAAATTTTATGAATTATAGTGTTAGGTTTGATATTCGATCGTTGCGAATAAGTATGTAATCGCATATGTAACTGTACTACTTTGCCTTGTCGCGGCTGTAAATTTAACTGGATTGGAGGATAACTAGTTTTATAAAGCTCACATACATTTATACGGGAATCGAACTGTATATTACCCGTTCGCAGAATCGGTAGAAGCGCAGTTTGTCGCCACCCCTGGGTGGAGCCCTCATGACTCATATACTGTAGATAGATCAGAAACACCCGGTCAGGGACAAATTGGCAAATATAAAAGAGGTATACAGGGGAGATGTGTGGGACTTATGAACCCCACAGATCCTGTGTGCAGGGGGTTCAAACAGCTGGGAGGAAAAGCTTGTTCAGATACTGCAAGCTATCCGCTTTGTTTTACTGGACAGGGATGGGGATGTGCTTCTGCCTTGTTCCCTAAGAATGATTCCTGCGTACAGACGCAGTGCGTGTTCGTCAACATTGTCGGGTAAATAAGGGACAGTTTACTTGCACTTGTGATGAACAGAAATGTCTGAATATCACCGCGGGAAGACAGCCTATTTGTGGACAATGCAATGGAACTCACGTAAGCTCAGACAAATGGACATACCCATTTGATACTTACGAGGTGGTGGGATCAAACGGGGAGTCAAGTAAACCGAACAATTGGCAATATGAACACACTCATAATCAAGACAATAAATGTTACCGGGCTAAGAAGGGATATGCGTCCCTCTTCAATGGTACTTACATGGCAGAAACACCAAACATCCCAAACCGTTGTGCAGTAGGAACAATCGGACCATTGACTGTTCCATGCCCTCAGAAGGGGCATATTCGGAGGAGAATAGTAACTCGGTCTATCAGCAAAGAATTCTGCGCTGACTGGGAAGCCCCGGGCACAATGGGACCCTCACTGGGATATGGGTTCCTTGGAACCTTATCTCTGAGGGGAGGCGGGGGCAGCAGGAGTGATTCGTGCAAAGAACAGGAATCATATTGTTTGTGGACTAACAGTCCTGGGAAACAGCACTTGAAAAGCACTGGAGGCTGTTAACCAAGGAGGGGCTGAACTGAGATTATATGCACAACAGACACGATACGCAGTGGACTATCAGTTAGCACAACAAGGGGGTGTGTGTACAATTGTAGGCAATAAATGCATACCCATGTCACAGACGAGTCCTATAACATTACACAAGCCATCAATAGCATCAGAGAACAACTTGATAGCTTCAGACAGGGACCCAAGAAAGGAAGTAATTGGCTGGAATGGCTATTGGGTGTGGGGGGGGGGGGGGGGAGGGTACTGGGAATCTTACTTATTACAAGGATTTGTCATGCTCATTTCAATTGTAATTGTCTGTTGTCTCATTGTTGGATGCCTAAAAGTCTGTTGCAAGGTGATGGTGACTAGAATTCTGCCAGGGGCCAGTCTATACATCGAAGAAGAAACCCCGATGAAGATTCCCCAAGACTTCAGAAGAAACGAAGAAGGAAAGAAGAAGAACAAAGAATTATACATGTAAAGATTGTATTGTTGGTCTAAGGATTAGTGAAACTCATAATCCGACCAAAAGTGGGGATTGAAGGAGGCCAAATATACAGATGGGTACACATAAGACGGTTGCCTGGCACACAAACTGTCAGCTGGGAAAGAGACATTCAATGGGCACTGACTTTCAGTACAGGCAGCCACCTGAGATTAAAACATAAAGGGCAGACAGCTATCCGAAGTTAAACATGCAGGAATCGAATCCTACAGGAAGCCAGCAAGGGCTTAAAGATAAGGACACTCGGGGAAAATAATGAGATTAACTACAGGTGGAATGGGGAATAGATAACTGCAGGAAAATCAATTACTGTAAATTACTATATGAATAGGCCGAAACTAAAAACCATTGATAGCCACTGACGTAGGAAATGTATCTATTCCTAAGACAATGCGATGTGAACATGTTCATATCTGTATCTCTCTGTATTTGTCTATAACGATGTGTTAACGAACGATCACCTACTTGATTACAACGGTGTGATAATGACTAGATGCCCATCCTTCAATTATGTAAAGGGTATAAAGATGGACTGCTCCTATTGTTTCATTGGGAGAAGGTTTTGCTGCCTGTTAGTGCCTTTTCTCCACGAAGCTTCGTTAAAATAAAACTGTGTTCTTGAAAGCTTCAAGCCTGACCATGTGGTTCTTTTCCCAAAAAGCCTCGACAGCAGAGGCACTTATGCCAGACTCCTAAGTATTGACTACAGGTCAACTTTAAATACCAGTACTCCAACAAACCCGCCTCCAAATGCCGTGGCCGAGGGCTCAGCTCCTCCCTTTGCGACTGGATCCTGGACTTACTAACCCACTGACTGTAATCAGTAAGGATAGACAACAATACCACCTCCACGATCATCCTTAACACTGGTGCCCCACAAGGCTCTGTCCACGGCCCCTTAGTCTACTCCTTATACACCTATGATTGCGTGGCCAAATTCCCCTCCAACTCAATTTTCAAGTATGCTGGTGACATCACCGTTGTGGGTCAGATCTCAAACAACCATGCAACAGAATACAGGAAAGAGATAGAGAATCTGGTGAATTAGTGCGATCACAATAACCTCTCCCTCAATGTCAGCAAAACTAAGGGAATAATCATTGACTTCAGGAAGCGAAATGGTGGACATTTCCCTGTCTGCATCAACAGGTATGAAGTGGAAATGGTCAAGAGCTTCATGTTTCTCTGTGTCCAGATTACCAACAGCCTGTCCTGGTCCCTCCACGCCACCGCTACGGCTAAGAAATCGCACCAACGCATCTACTTTGTCAGGAGGATAAGGAAATTTGAAATGCCTGCTACGACTCTCATCATCCTTGACCAATGCACCGGAAAGCATTATTTCTGGTTGTATCCCAGCTTTGTATAGCTCCGCTCCGTCCAAGTCCGCAAGAAACGACAAAGAGTCGTAAGCAAAGTTGAGTCCAACATGCAAAGCAACCTACCTACAATTGGCATGGTCTACAGTTCGCCGTGCCTCGGAAACGCAGCCAGCATAATAAACAAATCCACACATGACATGTTCTCTTCCTCTTTCGTCTGTCGGGAAAAAAGTACAAAAGTCTGATATCAAATACCAAACGACTCAAAACAGCTTGGTACCTGCTGCCATCAGACTTTTGAACAGACCTATGTTAAATTATTCTTTCACCACAACCTATCTATGACATTATGTAACACATTATGTAATATATAATATACTATATTACATTTTGCACCCCCACCTTTTCCTTCTCAATGTACGGTTTGCTTTTTCCGTTCAGCACTCAGGAAAAAATACTCTTCACTGCATACTAATACATGTGACAATAATAAAACAAATCAAGGCAAATCAAAGATCCTTATCCAAATTGGGCTATCAACGTAATCCTTTCATTCATCCAGCCGTTATTTCAGTTCCCTGATGACTCTGCATATCATGGTATCAGTAAGTAATTTGATTATGATCTTGAGTTGACACCACATACACCCCACTCTTATGAACAAGCCTATCCTGCAACTGGAACGTAACTTTCAATTTGCATAAGAATCAGTACATGTTCCTCCTGTATTTGCTTTAAATCAACATCACTATACTGAGCCTGATTAAGATCTTTCGTATTAACGTGACGAACGGTGGCAGCATCTATCCGTTCACTTACTGGAGCCTGCCACAATTCTGCCTCTTGAGCACCGCGTTTTGCCAATTCACCTGCTCGGAAATTCCCAACAGGTGAGGTTAACCTAATCGAAGTGGGAAACATATACAGATGGGTACACATAAATTGGTTGCATGGCACACAAAGAGTCACCTGGGAAAGAGACATTAAACAGGCAATCACTTTCAGTACAGATAGCCACCTGAGATTAAAACATAAAGGACAGACAGCTATTCAAAATTAAACATGCAGGCATCAAATCCGACAGGAAGCCAGCGAGGGCTTAAGGATAAGAACAATAGGGGTAGATAATGAGATTAGCAGCAGGTGGGATCGGGAATACATAACTGCAGGAAAACCAATTACTGTAAATTACAATATGAATAGATGGAAACTAAAACCATTGATAGCCACTGACTTAGGAAATGTAACCATTCATAGAACAATGCGATGTTAACATGTTCATGTCTCTATCTCTCTGTATTTGTCTGTAACGATGTGTTAACGATCGATCACCAACTCGATTACAACGATGTGACAATGGCTAGATGTCCGGTCCATCTGTTTTGTAAAGGGTATAAAGATTGACTGCTCCTATTGTCTCATTGAGAGAAGGTTTGCTGGTTGGTAGTGCCTTTTCTCCACGAAGTTTCGTTAACATAAAACTGTATTCTTGAAACCTTCAAGCCTGACTCAGTGGTACATTTCCCAAAACAGAAAATGATGCCAAATTCCCGTCCTTGGGCAATTTGAAAGTGTGTTTTAGTAACGGGTGCTGACGGAAAACATTTTCGATCGGCTGAAACAAAACCTCTTGCTTCCCATAGTAGCTAGCATAGTAGCTAGTTAATGTATTGGAAACAACCATGTGCTCCGAGTGTTTATCTGCAGGAGGTGCAAAGTTATCATGGTAACGAACAGCATAATCCACAACTGCCAATTCGGCTGCATGAGCATTCGTCTCGCTGAGTAATGTTAAAGCCAATTCAACAAGAGGTATTCCTTGACGATCCTCTACAAATATGCACATCCTGTCATTCTGTTAGCATCCTCCACCATAGCAGATCCATCAGCAAAAATATTCAGAGCCTGCTTCGTGGCTCATCTGCGTGAGAGTATTTCCTGATCGAGCAAAATTTGCACTGGAGTTCAGAAAATTCGAATTTTTGAATTGAGATACTTCTCACCTGTTGTATTGGAACAGATGGTCCATTGGGATCGTTTGTTGCCATTGTAATTTAAATTATCCACTCTCCCGTGGGCATCTTTGTCCGTTTCACTTCATCTTATGCCCTAACGAAGAGAAGATGGTTAACAATTAACCTCACAATTGAAGATTTTCATCTCTAGTGCTCGTTTGCAGCAGAAGATCATCTATATATTGAATCAAACCATTAAGTCGTGAAAAGCTCTCCATACCTGTTGCGAACCTCCAATGGAAAATTGATCAAGAATTATGAAACACTGAGGGCAAACATGTCCATTTGTACTTTTGGTTTGGAAATGTAAACACAATCTTATATTGACATTGCCGATTTAAAGGAATAGACGAAAACCCACTACAGTGTCCATAACTGTAATGAAACTCACCTGTGCAGTGTGTTTCATCATAATTTGAGGGCTGGGAGCTATCGTTGGCGCTGTGAACGGACTGACTTTATTTAATTCTCTCCAAGCACTTTCCAGCCTCCAAGAGCCGCCTGGTTTCCTAACCTGCCAAATGGATGAATTGTTTGTAGAAGGAATAGGTTGCAAATCTCCCTGCTGCAAATACTTGAAATTACTTTCCCTCCTTCCTCTTCTGCATGCTTAGGAATCACGTACTCCTTTTTCAATTTTAGATCTGAAACCTCAATAATCACACCCCCATTTATTCGCCCACAATAATGCCTATGCCTCGCCAATGCAGCCTAATGCCGAGCAATCATCTCATGTACTCTTAACTCCTGAGATATTTCAGCAGACTTCAGCCAAACTTCCTCAGCAGCACAATCCTTCCCTGCACATGTCCCAACAGCAATTTCTGTCGTTATCTCACTCACATTAGACATTTGCCAAATAAAGCGATTCGCCGGATCAAAAGACAAATTATATTGGGTCATAAAATCAAAACCCATATTGTGCTCTGCTGTTTTGGAAAGACGCAATGATGTAGATGGTTCATAACAAACTACATGCCCCAAGCTGAACGTCATTGGTTCAGTTTCATATCCTTCCTGCAGATGCCTAGTAAAACCATTCAGAATAATTGTTCCTTCCATCGTCAATTTAAACCAGGTTCGTTGGATGTCTTAAGGTTAGTGAGGGAAGCACATGCATCCCATAGGAATACAGCAGAGCGGCCTCATACCTCGCCTTCAATTAAATGTCTCCGTATACTATTCAATTTTACATCCCACACGATGGAGACGTTAGGCATGATAATGTCCTCAGATTTGAATCTGCTAGCGGCAGGGAAATGGACACAGATAATTTCACTTCCCAAAGAGGTGCCTCTGAGGAAAATAATTGATATCCCTGCCCTGGTGCCTGCCCTGGTCTCAGGGAAGCTTGTATCCCTTTCGCTGTCGGTATTGGCTAGGCCATTAGCAGCAAAATACTGAATCGACCATAAAACCTAACACTGCCCTGTCAGTCTGGTGTCCCCTTGTGGTTGGCCTCTCCCTCTACCCAGAGGCGATGTTTATGGAGGCAGAAAATGAATAGTAATTCCCCCACCTTTCTATCTCTACCTCGTTCATTTCTCCACACAGGGCCAGCATTTTTACCTCTCACAGGAAACATCTTCCCACTTTCACTAGTTTTGTTTTTTCCTGCCTCGTTAATTTTCTTTCCCTCTGTTTGCACCATTCGTCTTAATATCCACGGCTCAGAATGTGTATCTTCCGTTCCATCAAAATCCTCACAAACTTTCCTTCACCCTTCTGAAGCGTGTGTCATGAACTTTCATTTCCTTCACAGGTCACGGTCACCCAATCGCACACATCAGGGACCCATGTTTGATGTCTTGCTTGGGTCACTGTCTGTACGGAGTGTGCACCTTCCCCCGTTTCTGTGTTGGTCTCCTCCGGTTGCCTCTCACATTCCAGAGGTGTGCTGGTTAGGTTCATTGGCCTGTTAAATTCTCCTTTACTGTACCCGAAGAGACGCAGGAGTTTGGCGACTAGGAAATTTTCACAGCAAATTCATTGCATGTTAATATAAGCCTATTTGCGACACTAATAAATACATTTTACAAGAACCTCTTCCCACTCTTTGGATGCTCGCATTCTGTAGACTTAGTCAATGGAACACGAGAAGTAACTGAAGGGGTACGTTAATTTCTCAGTCAGTCCCTCTAATCAATTTGTATCGGATGCACGACAAACAACCAGTCCGACTGGAAGAGTTAGTCGTTAATAAAGCCTCCTTGTCAAATATAGATGTTACTCTTCTCCCTGACTAACCTCACTGAAAAACGGGCCGTTGTGTCGTCCCAATTAATTCAATATCCGGGTCACTTGTAATCAGGTTGGAAATTAAAGGTCCGATTTCTGAGGAGCAGCACCTATTTCTAATCAAAAGCCAAAAAGCCGAAATTGCTCTTCAGCTGCCAATTTGACACGCCCTCTAGATATTTTCGATTAATGTAACAAAGGCAGGAGTTGACTTTTAATTTTTTAAATAATCTCCTTTTATTTTACATTTCAGGTACCAACTCAACCTCAAAGAGCTGCAAGACTTTAACTCGTTTCCTGGATGTTATTTCTGAACTGAACATGGAGTCAGACAATTGGACTGAAAACAGATACTACCAGGTTTCAGGAACAGCTGTCCAGGTCCGTTCGTGATGTACAATCTATCATCGTAACCTTTTCTAATGTTGTTCAGGACACACTTCTGCGATACTGGATCTCCAGAGTTATCCCTACAGACAGAAGACAGCACGTGCATTTTATATTCAAATTCTTTCCACTTTTCCAGAAGGTTTTCTGACATCCCACCAATGGTGTAACCGGAAACTGATCACATGACTCGAACAACTTACAATCTACATACAACCTACAAAATTCGGTACCATCATGTTTAGTTCATTTAAAACAACTTTCCATATTTGGTCAAAACATGAAGCTTCAAATCTCAGTTCCGAGATCAGGACATGGCGCATGGAGTATTAAGTCTGTCTGGAATTATGGTTCTCCTGGACTTTCACCCATCAGTGGGTCAAAATGACCGACCTGCTGGGCTTACCCTTGCCAGTCGTTTGAACAAGCGTTGATTTTAACCAAATTGCCTGCCCTATGGCACCACCCTTGAGTTCATAAAGACTAACTCATTATGGCCTGTGCTTATGCAATTTCTGCTCCCTCATCCCTTGGTATCCTTGGTTGTATATTTTGTAAGTTTATGGGCCAACAGCCTATTCAATACTTCAATAATATTAAGAACGATGTTTACTAACAAACCCTGAAAGTGACTGAATTTCATTACCTTTCTCCATGGTCTGGGCAGCATGTTTTTGTTGGCAAAAACAGATGTAAATTATTTACTTTATCTGCCATGTCTCCTGTAAATGTGAGTTTGTTTCCTGAACACATTTTTAGAGAGGAAAACAACTGGAGAGATTAGGGTTTAGAAGCCAATGGGGGAACTGTTCATTGCGGGTTCCAATATGTTTCAGTCCAGAAGGATAGAATAACTGTAAAGATGCAAAATCAATGTTATGGACATGAAAGTATATTAAGAATCGATTGAATATCCACAAGTATGGAAAAACAGCTAAAGCTACGTTGCCCCTTGGGGTTTGTATCACTATCCACCTGTACATTTTCTATCGGTCATCCGAAGGCTTTACAGCATATTTCCCACTGCATATTTTTCCATTTGAAAATCTCTGCTCATCTATTTCCGCCCATCAGAATGACTGCACTTTCTCTTGACTCAGTGCCATTCTGTCCCTGATGCTAACATGAATCACAACAGTGAAGGCAGGAATCATTCTGGCAGAAGTCAGCACAGTCACCTTGATTTGATTTGATTTGATTTATTATTGTCACATGCATTGTTAACCAGTGAAAAGTATTGTTTCTTGTGCACAATACAGATAAAGCATGACGTCCATAGAAATGGAAAGGAGGGAGTGCAGAGTGCAGTGTTACAGTCACAGCTAGAGTGTAGATAACGAGTAACTTATTTCGAGTTTCAAAAATCTGATCGGAGCGGGGAAAGCTCTTTTTTCCCGACGGGAGAAGGTGGAGGAGAGTATATCCAGGTTGTGTGGGGTCCTTCATTATGGTGGCTGATTTTCCGAAGCAGCGGAAAGTGTAGACAGAATCAATGGATGGGAGGCTGGTTTGCTATTGTTGCCATCAACATGACTTCAGGGTGGTATGTTGGTATGAGAAAGTTTGGTCTCAAACCAGTGTCCTCTGTTTGAACAGAGGGAAATATGATAGGATGAGGGATGAATTGGCTAAGGTAGACTGGGAGAGCAGGCTGGCAGTTAGGATAGCTGAGGAACAGTGGAGGATTTTTAAGGAGATCCTTTTCAGTTCTCAGCAAAAATATATTCCAGCAAAAAACAAGGATTGTAAGAAAAGGGAGAACCAGCCGTGGATAACGAAGGAAATAAAGGAGAGTATTAAAATAAAAACAGCTGCGTACAGAGTGGCCAAAAATTGTGGAGAAACAAGTGATTGGGAAAAATTTAAGAAACAACAAAGAGAGACTAAGAAAGCGATATAGAAAGGAAGGATAGACTATGAAGCTAGGCTAGCAATTAATATAAAAAATGATAGTAAAAGTTTTTATAAATATATAAAAAGGAATAGAGTGGCTAGAGTGAATGTTGGACCTTTGGGAGGACGAGAGGGGGGATTTAATAGTGGGAAATGAGGATATGGCTGAGTCTTTAAGTAAGTTTTTTGTGTCGGTCTTCACGGTGGAGGACACAAATAGTTTGCCAAATATTAACGATAGAGGGTTGGCAGCAGGAGAAATACTTAATACAATTAATGTTACCAGAGAGGCAGTGCTGGGTAGACTAATGGGACTGAAGGTGGACAAGTCCCCGGGTCCGGATGGAATGCATCCCAGGGTATTGAAAGAAATGTCAGAGGTAATAGTGGATGCGTTAGTGATTATTTATCAAAACTCGTTGCATTCTGGGGTAGTGCCGGTTGATTGGAAAACGGCTAATGTTACGCCGCTGTTTAAAAAAGGAAGGAGACAAAAGGCGGGTAACAATAGGCCGGTCAGCTTAACGTCTGTAGTAGGGAAAATGCTGGAATCCATTATTAAAGAAGAGATAGCAGGGCATCTGGATAGAAATGGTTCGATCAATCAGACGCAGCATGGATTCATGAGGGGAAAGTCGTTGGATTTTTATGAAGATGTGAGTAGGGCGGTTGATGGAGGAGAACCGGTGGATGCGGTGTTTTTGGACTTCCAAAAGGCGTTTGATAAGGTGCCCCATAAAAGGCTGCTGAAGAAGATTAGGGCACACGGAGTTGGGGGTAGTGTGTTAAAGTGGATTGGGGACTGGCTTTCCGACAGGAAGCAAAGAGTCGGAATAAATGGGTGTTTTTCCGGTTGGAGGAAGGTAACTAGTGGCGTGCCGCAGGGATCGGTACTCGGGCCGCAACTGTTTACCATTTATAAAGATGATCTGGAGGAGGGGACGGAGTGTAGGGTAACGAAGTTTGCAGACGACACAAAGATAAGTGGAAAAGCGAATCGTGTGGAGGACGGAGAAGATCTGCAGAGAGATTTGGACAGGCTGAGTGAGTGGGCGAGGATATGGCAAATGGAGTATAACGTTGAGAAATGCGAGGTTATACACTTTGGAGGAAATAATAACAAATGGGATTACTATCTCAATGGAAACAAATTAAAACATGCTACCGTGCAAAGGGACCTGGGGGTCCTTGTGCATGAGACGCAAAAGCCCAGTCTGCAGGTACAACAGGTGATCAAGAAGGCAAATGGGATGTTGGCCTATATTGCGAAGGGCATAGAATATAAAAGCAGGGATGTCTTGATGCACCTGTACAGGGCATTGGTGAGGCCGCAGCTGGAATACTGTGTGCAGTATTGGTCCCCTTATATGAGGAAGGATATATTGGCATTGGAGGGAGTGCAGAGAAGGTTCACCAGGTTGATACCGGAGATGAGGGGTTTGGCTTATGAGGAGAGGCTGAGGAGATTGGGTTTGTACTCGTTGGAGTTTAGAAGGATGAGGGGGGATCTTATGGAGACTTATAGGATAATGCGGGGGCTGGATAGGGTGGAGGCGGAGAGATTCTTTCCACTTAGTAAGGAAGTTAAAACTAGAGGACACAGCCTCAAAATAAAGGGGGGTCGGTTTAAGACAGAGTTGAGGAGGAACTTCTTCTCCCAGAGGGTGGTGAATCTCTGGAATTCTCTGCCCACTGAGGTGGTGGAGGCTACCTCGCTGAATATGTTTAAAGCGCGGATGGATGGATTCCTGATCGGTAAGGGAATTAAGGGTTATGGGGATCAGGCGGGAAAGTGGTACTGATCCACGTCAGATCAGCCATGATCTTATTGAATGGCGGGGCAGGCTCGCGGGGCTAGATGGCCTCCTCCTGCTCCTATTTCTTATGTTCTTTTGTTCTTATGTTGTCTCTGTGTTGCTAGGGTTCGGGACTTCACTTAATGGCTGCACGACATTCTGAAGGGGTGTCTGTTAAGACATAGGTCATGCTACATGTTGGTAGCAATGAGATAGGAAGAAAGAGGGATAAGGTCCTGCATCAAGAATTCAGGGAGTTAGACAGTAGAATGAAAAGTAAGATATCTCGGATTATAATCTCGGGATTACTCCCAGTGCCACGTGCTAGCGAGCAGAGGAATATAAGGGTATTCCAGGTCAATGTGTGACTTAAAATCTGTTGCAAGATGGAGCGCTTTAAATTACTGGATCAATGGGAATATTTTTGGGGAATGTGGCATCTGTGCAATCGGGACAGTCTGCATCTTAACCAGAAAGGGAATCACATCCTGTGCGACATCGTGCTAGTGCTGTTGGGAGGAGTTTAAGCTAATTTGGCAGTGAGAGAAGCAAAAGCCTAGAAGCAGAATGAGGGAAGATAATCATATAGTAGAACGAACAAGTCAGAGGGCATGCAGCTGTATTAAGTTTTAAAAGAGTATGGCCAGGCTGGATGGCTGTTAATTTAACGCCAGAAGTATTGCCAGTAAAACGATGGGTTGAGGTCAGAGATTGACTGTGGGTGT
This sequence comes from Mustelus asterias, assembly GCF_964213995.1. NCBI lineage: Eukaryota > Metazoa > Chordata > Chondrichthyes > Carcharhiniformes > Triakidae > Mustelus > Mustelus asterias. The sequence goes on from NW_027590133.1 coordinate 1,295,260, forward strand.
GTGATATATTAGCCATCTCAGAGACATGACTGAAGGAAGGGCACGATTGACAACTCAACATTCGGGATATGGAATCTTCAGGTGAGACAGAGGAGGAGGTGAAAGAGGAAATGCATTGCATTATAAGAAGATTATACGGTGCTTGTAAAACCATTACAAGATTCCGTCAAAGGAGGCAGCGACAGCAAAGAGAGTTGAATGGGGAAAGAGGGAGAACCAAGCTTTTACAGATTTAAAATTGGACATGATTAAAGCCCCAGCATTAGGGTTGCCGGAGCTCACTAAAAGTTTTCACATTTCCTGTTAGGAAAATGACGGAATGCAAGCTGCCATCGTAACACAACGACATGGAAATTAATTAATACAAGTCGGTTTTCATGGGAAAAATAATTCTTCACAGCCCACATGCAATAGTGCAGCCTTCATACGTTCGTTACACACATTCGGAAGGAGGTTGAGAAACTCAAACAACCAACATATTTTTCTGTAACTGGGCAAATGGTTGGAGAGGGTAAAGAGGGATCAGTATATTGCAAGGTATATTACCTCTTTCCATTTCATTCTGCTGAGCCTTGTGACTGTGTAAATGTTCAAATGTTGTTGTTCTCTGGCAACCAAAACAGCGGCGAAGACAGTATCAAGCAAGGTGAAGAAGAAGACAAGAAATGGCCAAGTGCTCCAGCGTATGAGAACATATACTGTCAGATATCCATCTAATGACATACATGAGATGACATTACTATTCTTACGGTCTTCAGCATTAATGAGCATCAAGACTCAGATGCAATTAGATACAATCAACATGAAGTTACACGTTTCTCTCATTCAGGATAAATATGTGTTTGAATTCAATTAATCGTCCAATTCTGTAATTGAATATAAACTTGAAAGATCAGTTCCCACCAATTTGTCCGAACGCCTGCACATATCACCAGAACCAAGATGTGCCTTTCGCTCAGTGAATTATTTCATCACGAGGAGGAGCACCTCTAATTCAGTGACATACAAATCTCACTTTCATGATGCAGAGAACAAACCGAGGTGCTCATCTTAATAGAATGTGGTAATGACACACATGGTTAACTTCTCACAATTCTGATACCATTCTGGTTAAAATAATGACACACTACCCAATGAAGTTGCATTTGTTTTTGAAAGATACAGAAGACACGAGATAGAGCAATTTCAGTGTTGTACAACTAAGTTTCTATGTTTTTAATCTCAGTATTTCTTCAGTTCCATTCCTCCAGAGGTTAACGGGAGATGTATGTTTCTTTAGTTGTGTATGGATGGCTTTCTTAACGTGTTTCTATTCGAAATGAAGTGCGAATCTGCGGCCTTGAAAGGTAAATATGTCAAACCTATTCAGCCGCTTATGATTTCCAAGGACTGTTTTTTCCAATAAAAGTACAACACATGAGTTTGAGCAACGTTGCCATTATTTTGTAATTGAAATGTCAATTCTGCAATTATCATTAGTTATGACTAATAATGGATTTAACTTTTTCGGTGTATTCTTCCGCGATATTCACTGTGCTGTTAATTTGGATTTCCCTTCAAAATTTGAAATTCTGCTTATTCTTTCCAATCCCATATAATGCATGTGTTTGGTGAGTGTCAATGATTCCTGTGCAGTTCGTTGTGGATAATCACTTCCCATCTGCCGCCAATCTGAATAAATATCGTTAATCCCAACTACCTGCAAAATGCTTTTGCAGCCAATTTGCAGTCCATTCTGCAACTTGTCCCCAAAGCTCGACTTGCTATGAGATTAGCCTTAAATCTGTTGTCTGCTGCATTATCAGAAGACTTTAGAAAATGTAAAAAAAATCACCATGTCCTGAGAAAGATTTGAACCTATGGATGCCCGCTCTCTGGCTAACCTAATCCATGCAGATACATTTTTATCTTGGGAAGGGATCTCTGAAACATGGGAATGCTGATCCATGCGGCTGAATATTGATGGAGAAGGGACCTATCCCATGAAGGAAATGTCTATTTCCGGGCGGAGTTGTAAATTTAGGGGGTGACTGTAAGACATGATTGTTCCACTCACTAATGCAGTGCATCTCTGCATGTGTTGTGCAGTCTAATTTTAAACTTCACCCACCTCCTTTAATTAGAGTTAAGCGAGTAAGCAAGTTAAATCAGAGAATTCCAGCTCCCTGGAGCTGGTGTCTGTCCAATCTTCTGTTCTTATTGCATTAAACTCTGTGGTCGGCTGTAGAGGAAGATTCCTAACCAGCTAATAAGATTTACAGGCAGAATGCAGTCTTTCAGACGATAGGATTAGTAAGCAGTTAAATGGTTCTTAAAAACGAGATAACAAAAAGAGTTTACACAGATGTGAATGCAGTAAAATTATCACAACAAGTAGTTATGATTTTAAAGCATATATGCTGATGTTTTAAATGTGTTTTAAATGTATTGTTAGCTTTGGCTAAGAGCAGAAGTATCCGTAAGTCATGATGGTCAAAGTAAAATTTTTATGACCCAATGACCGGGAACCTGCTGGTCAGCAGTACTCTTATAGGGATGGCTCACATAAGGTAACATAATTTTTCACCAATAATGAATCAGCGCATTCACTGTCCAGACAGTCTAGATATGACACTGGACGCAAGACTACATGGCTATTCAGCTTGGCAGTGAGCCGGTGGTCTGCCAAGAAACTAGGGAAGAAGGAAATAAATAGAGCAAGGAAGTGGGTTAACGCCCGGACTGTTTGGACCAATAAGAAAACACCATGCGATTAAGAACAAATGCGATTGTCTGAGCTACTTGACAGAGATTTGTATTGGTGTTTGGACACAAAATGAAATTGATTTTAATCTAATGACAGACGGAATTATTGGTAAGGGACAACTGTAAACGATCTGTATTTTGGCTGTATGCCTTAGATCACTTGGTTCTGTTGTTGTTCACCCAAAGCTGCACAACTTTTTCTGTGGGGTTCTCCGGACAGCCAGACATTACATTCGTTAGTTTCGTTTTATATTTTACTTTTCAAATAGACGTGTTACGTCTTTTGGAAAGAGATATTTGCCATGCAAGATTTTTCAATTCTTTTAGTTAAGGCACAATTGGCCACCTTTTGAATCTTTCCCCACAATATAGTCACATTAGAGTCGCGTTGGGCTCGTGGTTCTTATCAAAAGAAACATTAAATCTCTCACGCCCTCTCAACTCACCTGTTTTTGGCTCTGAAATCCTGGGTCAGACACCGAGAATATTTGGACCATCATGATCACTTTTCACTCTCTTACAGTCAATGTATTGGTGATTTTGATCCTATCGCGGGGAAATGCGGACTTTCTTGTACCATTTGAAACGTGGTGGCAATGGCATCAGCAGATCGACTGATCATTTTCACTAAAGATCGTCTATATCAGGTCAATTTTTATTATTTTGAAAAATATTTCCTGGATATCACTCCTAAGTGTCGTGTTATCTATGTTCTGCATGCAGCCACAAAATGGTCTTTTTGCTTCTTGGTAATTTCTAACTTGATAGATTTGTGTGAAATGGAGAGGGAAGGATAGATATGGAAAGGCGCATGCCTCGGGATTATAACAACATTAGAGTTAAGAACATAAATAGAATATACTGTCCTCTGAGCCGCTCCAACATTTGATACATCATGGCTATTCTTATCCCCGAACTCCACTTCCCTCCTCGTTTCTCACCTATCTGCATTCCCTGTGAGACTGAACATTGTTCCATGTGGGTCGTAAATATAATCAAGGCCAGTGGAGCTAAAACTGTCGGAGGCAGAGGATTCCTAAGATTACAAAGCATTTGAATGAAGACGTTTGTACTGACCTCAGTCCTTTATCCTGAGACTGTATCCCCATTCCATAGAATGATCAGGCATGGGAAACAATCATTCCGCATCTATCCTGTTAATCCTTTTCATTATCATTAATATTTCAATCAGGCTACCTCTCATTCTTTTCAACTCCAGAGATTATGGACCCAATTTACTCAGCTTCTAATCTTGAGGCAACCTCTTATCCCAGAAACGAAATAAGTGAACCTCCGCTGTACTGCTTCCAATGTAAATGAAGATATGTTACGAACCAGAAATGGAGACCAACGCTATATATTTTATTTACGATGTATTTTCACCAAAACGGTGGGCAACTATCGCAATGTTTTATTCATGTACTCCAGTTCGCTTGGAATTAAAATCAACGTTCCAATTGCTTTTGCCTCCTGTACCTGCATGTTAGCTTTGTGAGATGGAAAGAGAGAGGTTGTGACAGAGAGAGATAGACAGAGACAGAGAGACAGACGCAGAGAGAGGGGCACAGAGAGAACGAGGCCGAAGCAGGCAGCAATGAAGAAGGATAAGTGGAAGACAGAAACTGCGAGATGTAGGAGAGGGGCGCAGAGATGTGCTGAGACAGGGACACAGTAATGAAAAGGGCAAATTGAGAGGCACAGGGATAGAGGGCCGGACATCTTGTCGGGGGTGCGGAGGGAGGGGGGGGGGAGCGGGAAGAGACAGCAAAAAAGCGAGAGTAACAGAGATGGAGGAGCAAAATATACAGAAAGAAAGAGAGACAGAGGGAGTCAGAGAGAGAGAGAGCGAATCAGGAAGAGGGTGAAGGAGAGCTATCTATCAAGAGACAGGCAGAGGGAGAGGTAGAAATGGATGCAGAGAAAGCAAGGTTTCAGGACTTTGGAAATTGACAGAAACATAGGATTAAGACGAATGCTCACGTGAAGAACCACCAATGGCCTATTGAAGAGTCAAATCATACTCGAGAGATCGAAGAGAAGTATACTTGTTTCTGAGCCTAGTTTTCTAAATTTAATGATCAGACAATTACCACTCTGATGTTTTGCTCCGCAAATGACAGTTTTACAATGTTTGCTATTTACCCCTGACAGACAGATCAATTGTGTTCGGCATTTGCGTGATGTGACTTGACTCCTAATGATAGACAACATTCCAGAGAGAGAAAGAGAGAAAGAGAGAAAGGGAGAGGGAGAGGCATGAGGAAAGTCAGATTAACAAATGAGATTGGTAGAAATTGAAATGGATTGTTACAGATACCGAGTGAGCATCGAAGTGTAGAAGCAAAGCTGAGAGATGCCAGATGACTGTAGGCAATTTAGCTGTCGGATCCATTGGTAACGTCTGTCAGGGCACCCTGAGCTTATGGTTAGGATTAAAGCATTGATATAAACACTTCGGGCGCGACTTTACGAACAATTTGTGCCCGTATTCGGGCGCGAAAGCGCGGCAAATTCGGGCGTCGGGCCTGTAACGAGATCTGCTCCCGAATCCGAGCAAATCGCGACTTTACCAACACCCGATTCTGGCTCGGATCCGGTCGACGCCCGAATCGGGCGACCCGATGATTCAAATGCATTAGCATGCATTTAAATCGATTTAATGAACCACGCGCCCAACTCTACCAGCAAATCCCACTTTACCTTCTTCTGGTCCGCTCCGGATCCGTGCTGTAAGCGACCTGCAAAATAAAAATCCGAACCGAATTTCTATTCCGCAGGGGAACCTCCGAAGCTCTCTCTGCCCCTGTGAAGTCAGACTGCGGCCACCATCCTATGCGACCATCCTTCTCAGAGCGCTGCGATATCCAGCCCACGCCCAACAGCAGTGGCAATCCCTCCACCTCCCTCACCCTGGCAACCCCCATCTAACCACACCGGTAGACTTAACCACCCCTCCCCTGGAGGCAGATCCCAATCGTCGGGAGGCAGACCCCCCGGCAGAGCACCCCACCCCTCTGCTGACCCCCCCGCCGGGATCAGACCCCCTTGGGAGGCAGGCCTCCCTCGGCAGACCACAGCCCCAACCTGCCTCGATCGCTGGTCTCCCTCCACCATCCTTCTCGACCATCCTCAGTCCTTCGAGAGCCTTCAGCACCTTCCTTGCCACAGACTTGGAGCCACGGTTAAAGTGACTGGGCTTCACACCGTTCTGCTGGCGTCCGCCGGAGGAGGGGGGTGGGCTCAGATGGATCTCTGGTTGTGGGGGGGGGGGAGAGGAGGGGGCTCAGATGGATCTCAGGTTGTCGGGGAGTGTGGGGTGGGGGCCTGCCGAGGGGGCCTGCCTCACAGGGGGTTCTGTATTACTAAACTGGCCAAAAGGTAGGTTTCCTGGGTCATGTGACCTTGCTTCTCCACAAAACTTTTAGAAGGGATGTTTATCTAATGTCTCGAATAGGGGGCTCAGATGGATGCTCGTCTAATGTCTGGAATGGAGACATAACTCTGTGGTTGAACCACTGTTCGCTGTTAACTGTTGTGGTTAACCACTGTTATTTAGTATCTGTTATTATCTGTATATGTGGCACATCCCTCCGGCTCTTCCCAAGCCTCCTCCCCCATGTCCGGGTATAAAGGCGATGGCCCCTCCTCCTAAGCTTTTGTATGGACCAGATCTCCGACAGGGATGGCTCCAAGTTCTTGTTAATAAAAGCCTATTTGTTCTTGCATACAAACTAGTCTTTGCTTGATTGATAGTGCATCAATTTTATTAACAAGATTTTAAAATGGAGCTGATGTTAAAACCCGACAGATTGAATCTGGATCCTCAAACTGTAGGAGCATCAAACACATTTGATCATTGGCTGAAATGCCTCGAAGACGACATCGACGCCTCCGCTGTTGTCCGTCCGGATGCCGACAAACTACAAGTGCTCCATGGCTGGGTAAGTGACGGAATATATTCTACGATTTGGGACGCAGAAAGGTACAAGGACGCCATCGAACTTTTAAAGAGCCAATATAACAAACGGCCTAATGAAGTCTACACGAGACATCTCCTCGCTATGCGCAGACGGCAGCCAGGAGAATTGGTTGGCCAATTCCTGCACGCGTTGCGACTGCTTGGCCGGAACTGCAACTGCAAGACTGTGACTGCCATCCAATACACAGAGGACTTAATTAGGGATACCTTTGTCACGGGCATCGGGACGACCTATATCCGACAACGTCTACTGTAACAGGGTGTGCTGGAGTTAAAGAAAATTGTGTAACTGGCCGAAGTGACCTTCCAATATCTCGAGGCCTACTCACCTGTACCCATGGGCGCATCGTGGACACCGCAGCCATCGCTACCCCTGTACTCGGGAGGGCCACAGACCTACGCCGCGCCACGTCTCACCGGTGTTCTAACCGCTGCAGCAGCCTCTGGAGGCCCGAAGTGCTACTTCTGTGGCCTGGGGAAGCATCCCCGACAACGCTGCCCGGCGAGGGAGTCGTTCTGCTCCGCGTGTGGGAAGAAGGGACACGATGCCAAAGTCTGCTGGAAGTCCATTTCCAAATCCACGAGCGCCGGGTGTGACCAGCGGGAGCCGGCATCTCCTACCTCATCAGCCCCCTATGACTATCTGCAAGATCCAACCGTGGCGTCGGTTACCCTGGACCAGTCCAAACATCACTGACTCGCCAAGTCCATGATGGACATCGAGGTAAATGGGCACAGGGAGCATTGTTTGTTTGACAGTGGGAGTATGGAGAGCTTCATTCACCCTGATATGGTGAGTCGATAAGCCCTTTCTGTGCGGCCCGTCAAGCAAACGATCTCCATGGCATCGCTGTCCCGCTCTGTAAATGTCCTCGGGTACTGTGTGGTGACCCTGAAGGTGCGGGGTACAATATGCAAGTACTTCAGACTCCTCGTGCTGCCACATCTCTGCGCTGCTGTACTCCTGGGGCTAGATTTCATGACCCATCTGAAGAGTGCCACTATCCAGTATAATGGGCCTTTCCCCCCGCTCTCCGTCTGCATTCAGCGGCGTCTA